>NW_006408752.1:3015081-3075088 GCF_000296735.1 Chrysochloris asiatica
AACAACAACAACACCCCTACTAGTAAAACTATTCCAAGCACATGTACTTCAATTTACAAATTACACGCATGTCCTCTAGCCCCAGATTCCCTAGATCACTTTCATGACCTTGTACACATTGTGGACTATCCTTCTTGTTTCCATACCTTCAAAATGAGTGCAACAATAGTACTTAACTTCAGAAGGTTTTTGTGAGGATTAATATATGCAACGAGCTTGGAATAGTATCAAGCACCGAAGAAGTACAATTTTTAAGTGTTTGCAATTGCTACTGAAGGAAGAAGTCCGAGCTGAACTGAAGGCATTGTGAAAAACAAGGCTCCAGGAACTGATGGAATACAAATAGAAATCTTTCAGCAAACTGATGTAGCACTGGAGGCACTCACTCATCTATACCAAGAAATTTGGAAAACAGCTACCTGGACAACCAAATGGAAGAGCTAGCCCCCTGTCTTTTTTCTGTGTAAGGGGTGACTATTTCCATCTAAGAGCCCATGTACAAGTTCCCTCTTTCTGACTTGCCTTCCTCAGCTACTGCCCACCATCCTTCTGATCTCATTTTAAGGGGCCACAAAGGAGACCAGGTATGGCACTGTGGGTTAGTGCATTGGACTGCAAAGTTGGTTTGAACTGCAAGGTCAGGCTTTCAAGCTCACCAGCTGCTCCTTGGAAACCCTATACAGGGTTTCTGGGGGTTGGAACGAACTCAACAGCACTTAACAATAACAACATCCTCAGAAAGGCCTTCCCTGGATGCTTACACAAGGTCCATGTCTGTGGTTGAGTTTCTCTCAGAATCTGTCCGGCTCTCTCAGATTGGTTCTAAGTCCCATGAGAACCAGGATTGTGTCCTTATTCAACAGCATACCGTTAAAAAATGAAACAAAATGAATTGCCGTCTAGTTGCCTCTGACTCATGGCAATTCATGTGTGTCAGAGTAGAGCTGTGCTCTGGAGTGTCACTGGAGTTTCCAGTGATGTCGATTTATCAGAAGTAGATCTTTCTTCCCAGGTGTTATTGGGTGGACTTGAATTTTCATCTTTTCTATTAACAGCTAAGTATATGAACTTTTTGTATCACCCAGGAACTCCTGACACAAGTTCAGCACTTGACAAATATTTGTCAAGTGAATGAATGAATGAGTGAATGACATCCAAGCACTACACTAGGCAATTAAGTTCATCCTCATCTAATCCTCAAAGCTGTGCTCAAATTGCTTAGGGAACATGCCAAAGCTACTCTGAAAGTGGGTTTCAGTGGGGAATCCTCTATACCAGTTTAGTTCTTCTCAGACTCCATTGATTCATTCAGGAGTATTGATTAGACACCCACAGTGTTTCAGGTCCTGTGCTGAGCACCCAGCTTTATTCCTTGTCCTGGTAAGTATTTCCCTATCAGTGCCCCTCTGCTCAGTGACCTGCACTTTTAAAGGAATCATCATTGCTTATGTAAAGTGGGATTTAACTATAAGAATGTGCATGGCCTTTGTATTTAAATGTTTGTTGAAGACTTTCTAAGTTTGTTGAAGACATTCTAAGTGCCAGGCACTGTGCAAGGCACGTGAGTTCAAGAATAGACACACTTGCTGCTTTGCAGTTTGTTTTCATTGTGATCAACTACACAGAAGTAGGCAGATGAACTAGTTTGAAGTCAGGAAGTACCTATCATTTTCTGTAACCCATAATGCACTGCAAGTTTTCAAGCTACAGGACACTTGTGAGGTTTCTTGGCACAAGGAGATCTAGTGTGTGTGGTGGGGGGAACAGGAGGAAAGACTGATTATTCCCTCATCTTCATCCTCTTCTCACCATCCAACTCTCACCACTATGCAAACACATCCAATTAACTACCATTAAGCTTTTATTAGGAGCTCAATGGTTCTGTAGGATAAGCAGTGAACTGAAAACCACAAGGTTGATAGTTCGAGCCTAGCAGCTGCTCTGTGGGAAAAGATGAGGGAGGCCAGGGCCAGATGGGTCTTTATAAGCCATGTCAAGAATTGAGAGCTAGAAGTCAGAATGGATTAATGTGGGAACTGAGTGAATATAGAGGGTGAGGGAGAGAGGGCAGTGTTGACCCCTGACCTCCTGGCTATGTAAAGTTGAGATGATGGTGCCTTTTCATTGAAAAGGCCCAACTTTTACTATTTTTTGTTGGGAGGGCATTTTTTTGGGGGGTGTACAAAATCATGAGCTTATATTTAAGCATTTTGTCTGAAATCTAAGGACAGCTGGTAGTGTAACAGTTAAGCCCTTGGCTACTAATCGAATGGTTAGCAGTTCCAGGCCACCCAGCTGTTTTGTGGAAAAGACCTGGGGATCTGTTCTCATATAGATTACAACGTAGAAAACCCTATGACGTAGTTGTACTCTGACACCTGTGTTCACTATGAGCTGAAGTTGACTCGATGAGACCTATCAACAAGTCTGAAATGGTACAAGGAAGTAGAGAACGCTGAGTTGGCAACTATATACAGACATCTGGGGTTTAGATAACTTGTCTGGGCTGGAGATGAACCTTTGGAAGTCATCAGGAAGTCTCAGAGAAAGTATAGAATGAGGAGAGGAGCACACCTAGGACACTGAGCCTTGAGGAACGCCAACATTTAAACATTCATGACACAGAGTCACATACAAACATGGGGAGGGGAGACTCAGGAAGGCCAAAAGGACCTCACACAGAGGGTAAAACAGGCAAAGAAGAAACCGTTTACTAGTCGTCTCCTCACTCACTTCGGTGGCATTCAGCTGAGCTATATTCAGAGACTTTGCCTGCTTCCCCATCAACAGCATAAGAGTGGTCCAACAGGTGGCAGGTGGCTAATGAGAGGTTGGGTGGGAGGAACAAGCTCACTGCTCAATGTCTGAAGAGCATTCTGGTTCCATGTCTTTGTCAGCACTCAGTACTCTAAAAGTCAAGGTCAGTGCCTTCTTTGACCATTCAGGGACTTTGGAATTTAGTATAGAACTGGAAAATAAAACCCAACAATCAGGTCAAGTCTTAGGGAACCAAAGTTTCTAGTCAGGTACCTCCAAATAGCACTGGCCAACAGAAGAATGAGTGTCCTCCCCTCAAGAAAAGAAGACCCATCCAACTTGAAAGAAAAGTTACTCATGAGACTTCATTTCTTACTATGACTCAAACAACAAGAAAAGCAGGACGTCAAGTCAGTGTGGACATCACACTGGTGGTGGTGTTGGCTGCTGGCAAATTGGCCCCCAAGTCACATCAACTCCAAGCACAATGGAACAAAGTGCTTCTCAGTTCTGTGCATTCCCCATGAGGGATTACAGATTGGACCATTGTGATGCATAACCCATTGTCCTGGTGTGGATTCAGACTCATGGTGACCCCTGTGTGTGTGTGTGTGTGTGTGTGTGTGTGTGTGTGATAAATCAGCTACTAACCTAAAGGTTGGTGATTTGAACCTTCCCAGTACCATTGCTGAAGAAAGATCTGCCCAAGAAAACTCTTTGGAGATGGAGGCAAAGACAATGCCGTGCTGGGGACTCTAGACTCAAGGAGGGAGAGGGGCTGTGTGCTGCTGGTTGAGGGGCAGGCTTATGGGATATACCCTGAATGGTGGTTATATATTCCTGAGTGCTTTGGTGCATATCCAAAAGAAAAAAGAAAAAAACAGAGGGATTGGAAGAAGCAAATGCTGTTGAATGATGATGCATGGAGGGGACTGAAATCATTGCAGTGAAATGAAATATGATAGGATGAATGTAAAGCTGATGTCCTCCCATGTAAACTATCACTCAGTTCACCATAAAAATTAAAAAAACCTCTATGGAACAGCTCTTCTCTGTAACCCACGAGGTTGCCATGAGTTGTGAATCATAGGCTTTTTACTTTCAGGACTAATTATCTCATAAGAAAATTGTCTAAATTTCTCCAACTTCTCTTGAAAGTCAATTCTTTTATACTTCAGACATGAAATCAGATTGCATAAAACTTATTTTTATTTAGCATTGTTTCCCCAATCAAAGTTTTGGAAAGCCTATTTTAATACAGGCATAATTAACATTAATGGAACGAACACTGATTTTGCAGCATTATTTAGATTGGACACCTATGGCGGAAGAATTCAAGTAAATATACAAGTGGCAATGACTTTCCTCGGCTTCTTTTATGGTCCTCAGCAAGTGGTGGTGGCTGGCAGCATTCAATGGGCATTTGAAAAAACAAAACAAAACAAACCTTAATAGTGATTTTCCATACCTCAAAGAGATGCTGTAGCAAAACTGAGAACTCTGCTTATAGAGATGAATACTTTGATGAGTGTGCCCATCATTGTCTCACTAAATTTAATCAGAACTGCCCCATAATACATGAGGACTGTTTACAGGAAAGATTTTTTTTTTTTTTTTTGGCCTAAACACACACAGCTTTTATTCACATTCGACACACATTTGGGAGTTCACCAAATGTACCCAAGGATGCCACAGTGACTATACCACCTGTGGAATAGAAAAGATCAACTGTGTGAATGCCAAATCCAGTCTCCTCTCTTTCCACAGACAAGCAGCAGTACTTTATAGTCAACTTTATGCCCTACGTTGTAACTGCCTCAGAAACCATGGAAACCCTTTCATTCTTCAAGACCCAACAGGGCAATGTCTCATCTCCTGTCTCGTCTATCCGTGGGCAAAGGAGAGGAGGAGAGCATTTCCCTTGCAGGATGCACTGTAATTACAGATGCACAAGTGTTGCAAACGCAGCAGGGGACTATTTAGGACATAAAAGCTCAGACACTCCTACAGAGCATCACTGAGTGCTAGGGGGTAGAGGCAGACAACTGACATGATAAACCCTTCAAAAGAGAAAGATAACAGTGCTTGCAATTTACAAATTCTGATTACCAAGAGTTTCTTTTGTCCACAGTTTGTTCTTGCAGTTTTCCTTCATTTGGAGTTTTCTGGCATGGGCATCATCTAAGACCTTGTCATATGTGCTAATGCTGCTTGGAATAAGGTAGAAATGCAAAAATTTCATGGTCAACTACTTAAACACGCACTGTGCTTCCAACAGACAGCCCATAGGCAGCCTGACAGAAGTAGAATTGTCAGGAGACTCAGAAATGGGCAGACTTAGGCTTTAACCTCAGTTCTGTAGCTGGGTTATTATATCACCTTGAGTACGTTATTTAAACATTCTGAATCTCCGTTTCCACATATCTGAAAATCACAACTACTCTACTAACAAGTTCACAATTTGCCCCCAGACCCCTCAACAAATGCTGGTATGAACGTGTTATTGTTGTTCTTAATAAGCACCGTCAGTCAGTTCCAACCTATGACCCTGTATAGGGTTTCCAAGGAGCAGCTGGTGAGCTTGAACTGCGGACCTTGAAGTTCAAACCAACTTTTCAGTCCAGCGCATTAACTCACAGAGCCACACCAGGACTCCACAATTTCAATCACAATTGCTATAAAATTCAGTGAGATGGTATGTTTTAGACAAAGTGCCTGGCATATATTATGTTTAGACAAAGTGCCTGGCATATATTATGTTGTTGTTCCTGTTGTTAACTACCGTTGAGTCAGATCAACTCATAACAACACCTCCTGTACAGGGTTTTCAAGGAGTGGCTATTGAGTTTGAACCACAGACCATTCAGTTAGCAGTACAGTGACAAGTATCTATATCATGAGGATCAGGCTAGTCCACCATCTGTAGTTACTTTACACTGCAAAGAATGCAAACTAAAATGATGATATCATGGGGAAATGCCTATGATAAAGGAGAAAGAACAGGATATCAAAGTAAGTATACAGAACTAATCCAATTTGGGGAAATGAAATAAATGAAGACAGGCATACAGGAGTTCATAGATACTGGTAATGTTTTCGCTCTTAATACCCACATATTTGGTATTCTTTAAGCTATACCTAGGAGCTCTGGTAGCATAGTGGTTATGAATGAGGCTGCGAACCACAAGGTCAGCAGTTCAAAACTACCAGCTGTTCCACGAGAGAAAGATGAGGCTTTCTGCTCCCATAAAGATTTACAGCCTCAGAAACTCTGTACAGGGTCGCTATGAGTCAGAACCAACTCCACGGCACATAACAACAACAACAACAACAATATATGTCCTACGGAGTCCTGGTGTGGTGCTGTGAGTTAATGCATCAGACTGCAAAGCCGTTTAAACTGCAAGGTCAGTGGTTCAAGCTCACCAGCTACTCCTTGGAAACTCTATATAGGGTTGCTATGGGTTGGAACTGACTTGATGGCACTTAACAACAACAAATGTCCTATGCACTTTCGTGGGTATGATATACACATGGGCTTCAATAAATTCTGCATTATCTTTTTATTCCATTTGTCCACAAGGGTGTTGAAGCCTTTTCATATTTCACATACACGCACACAGGGTTTTATAGCTACATACAGAGAGACAGGACAAAGCTACGCTGACCCAGCTTTAGCTATGGAGTCTAGCTATTAGAAGAATGCAGCCACTATAAATCAGTATCTTCAGTCATTTTTCATGCGTGGGACTACAGGATAATGCACTGGACTGCAAGGTCAGTTTGAACCACAGGGTTGATGGTTCAAACTCACCAGATGCTCCTTGGAAACCGTATACAGGGTTGCTAAGAGTCAGAACCAACTCAATGGCACTTAACAACAACACTTAACAACAACAACAATGTAGAGATGAGGTCAACACAAAGGAAGTGGTGGCAAGCAACAGAAGAAAGCGAAACAAGCGTTTTTTTGTTTTGTTTTTTAAAGAAAACTAAGATTTGAGTTCTTGCTGTTAAGCTTACCCTTTCAATATCAATTTTCAAGCTATCTCTTCTTATCTTCATTTTACAAGTAACTCAGAAAGCCGAAGTAACTTGTCCAAGAGTTCAGTGAGCAAGCAGACTGACATGTTTGTACACCTTGACACCGTATTACTTCAAATGCGGGTGGGCATGTGTGAATGCACGGAATGCCAAGCTTTAGAACAAGCACAGATAACAATCTATGATATTGGTTCTCTCAAAGAGCTGAGAGAATTTTATTTTCTGCCACATGTCTGAAGTCTCAAGCAGGAAGACAAAGAAATCACTCCTCTTAAAGAAGCGGTTTTATTTCTGAATGGGGAAGAGGAGAGACCGGGATAGGGAGTGTCTCAGTTATCCAGTGATGCCACAACAGAACTATCACAGTGGATGATTTCAACAAGCACACATTTATTATCTCAGTTTAGGCAGTTGTTGTTGTTATTTAGTGCCATCAAGTCGGTTCAAACTCATAATGACCCTGTGTACAACAGAATGGTCCTGCGCCAGTCTCAAAATTGTTATGTTTGACCACATTGCTGCTTCCACTGTATGAATCCATCTCGTTGGGGGTCTTCCTCTTTTTCTGACCCTGCACTTTACCAAGCATGAGGTCCTTCTCCAGGGACTAGTCCCTCGTGACAACATGTCCAAAGCATCCTGGCCTCTAATGAGCATTCCAGCTGTACTTCTTTCAAAACAGATCTGTTTGTTCTTCTGGCAGCCTTTGGTACTTTCAATTTTCTTCTCTAACCCAAATTCTTCTATTGTCTTCCTTAGTCACTATCCAACTTTCAGAGTATATGAGGCTACTGAAAATACCATGGCTTGGGTCAGATGCACCTTAGTTCTCAAATTGATTTCCTTGCTCTTGAACACTTTAAAAAGGTCTTGTGCACAGATTTACCTTATGCAGTACGTTGTTTGATTTCTTGACTGCTGCTTCCATGAGTGTTGATGGTGGATCCAAACAGAATGAAGTCCTTGACAACTTCAATCTTTTCTCCATTTATCATGATGTTATTTATTGGCCCAGTTGTGAGGATTTTTGCTTTCTTTAAATTAAGGTGTAATCCATACCGAAGGCTGTGATCTTTGACCTTCATTGTTACATATTTTAGGTCCTCTTTGCTCTCAGCAAATAAGGCTATATATACTTATTACTGTCATATTGCCGGTTGTTAATGAGTCTTCCTCTACTCCTGACATCATGTTCTTCTTTACATAATCCATCTTCTCTAAGTATTTGCTCAGCATTCAGATGAAATAAATATGGTGAAAAAATACAGCTCTGGCATACACCTTTCTTGATTTTAAACCATTCGGTATCTTTTGTTCTGTTTGAACAACTGTCTCTTGGTCTAGAAATCCAAATTCACAGTATTGGCTCTAGACAAAAGTCCTTGTCTCCTTTCATCATTCGTAGGCCCAGGCTTCCTTGGAGATCTCCTTGTGTCTTGGTATCAATTGTTCCTTGTGTGTAGGAGCTTCACAGTGCAGGGATCCCAGGTCCAAGGGAGGCATTCACTCCTGGCTCTTATTTCTTGGTGGTTGTAGGCCCTGGGAATCTTCCTTACACCAGATCAGGGTCACGATGGGCAGGAGAAAGAGACGCCTTTCTGTTTCTGTAAAGCTTTACAGCCTCGGAAATCTTACCCGGGCTCTCTGTGAGTTGGAATTGACTCCATGGCAGTGAGAGTTGAGAGATCCCACCCTTAATCCTCTCATTGGTTTATCGCATCAGATCACACCACAGGGATCATCACATAACTGATGATTTGAGGGCAGGGCACACTTCAACCCATGACAAGGAATGATGATGCTGTTACTATGATTTCAGAGAAAGTCTACTAAGAAGCCCAGGGGTAAAACTTCTCTTTGATTCAAGCATAGAGGACTCCTAGCTATTTGAGATCCAGAAGATACCATCTTCCACACACACTTAGAAAGAACTGACTTCATCACATGATACGCATTGCCCTTCCCAAAGGAGATAGATTTTGACAGTAGATAAGAAGAAAGATGGCTCTCGTGTTAAGATCATTATTTTCTCTGTGCTGGTAGCAAATTAGACCCCGAAATCTCCTGCCAGTGATCAGACAACAAATTCTCTCTGATGTCACAGCAGCTGAAAGCCATCCTATCTCCCTGCTCTAATTTTTTCCCCCTAAACAAATTACTAATACATCTGAACCATAAATCCAAGAGTTTATCCAAAAGCCAACCTCCTCTTTCTACTGTCCTCTGCTCAACCTCATGCCTACAGAACCTCTCATTCCACATCACAACAAGTCTCCTGATTTGGGATAAAAACTAGGACTTCAGAGATCAAGTCCACGCCTAGTATAACCTTCTAGGATACAGCAGCACTGCTCCTTCTACTAATCCGAGATAATAAACCTAGACTTCCAGATGCCCAGATCTACTGGGCTTGATGGAGACACATCAGATGAGCCCAGCTAACTAAGCTGTGAGAGTATGTGTGTGTTAAACCCAACACAAATTATATGAATAGCTTCCAACTGCAGAGGGCTCACTAGGCTAAGAAGCACTGGTGGCAGAGTGGGCTAAGTGCTTGGCTACTGACCACAAGGTTGGTGGTTCAAACTCATCAGCCGCTCTGCAGGAGAAGAATGAGGCTGTCTGTGCCCATAAAGATTTAGAGTCTCAGAAACCTTATGGAACAGTCCCACTCTGTTGGATAGGGTCACTGTGAGTCAGAATCACCTTGATGGTAGTGAGTGTGATTTAGGTTTTCCAGGTTTAGGAACGATGTATAAATTGCTCCCTAACAGCCCTATGAGAAGGGGTCATCTTCCTAGTTGTTCTTGTTTTTTACATGAGAAAATCGAGGCTCTACACTTAGTTTACAGCCCAACACATTTAGAAGAGCTAGGATTCAAAGTGACTCTTTGCGTCTTTCCCACAGCTTGCTATTAAAAGGTGTCTGAGGTTTGGGCTCTATTTCTGCCTCTGATACAAAGGAGTGACATGACCCTGGGAAAGTCAAGTCCTCTGAGCCTCACTGTTCTCATCTGTCAAATGGATATAAGACCATCTAAAACCTGCCCTTCGTTTGGGTGCAATGAAGAAGGCATAGGGGACAGTGAAAAATTAAACACTAGGCAAATGTGTGGCATTAAAAATAATGGAGATGTGTAGATGTTAGTTTATCCAACCCTGTGCTCATGACAAACAAGTGGCCTAGGTAAACTGTGAAGCACCTCTAGGTTTGCATAAGAACAACATGCACAACCAGAAGGTACGTGAAGAGGCTCTTGGGTGAGATCATTGGGAAGGGTGGTGTTTCCTCCTACAGGAGTTCCAAACTGAAAGATGGTCCATGACTTAATGCTTTGATATGTTTAGTCATCAGTCAGACACATAGAATATCCTGAATACCCATTTCATAGAATGTTCCAGGGTGCAACCACCAGCTTACAGCTACAGCTACTGAAAGCACACAGTTGGTGGTCCGCACACCTGTTCACAGCAGAAATCTCTGGAACTTACCAGGGTCTCTTAACCCTTGCTGCAACCATTCAGCATTCCTCACTTATCTATTAAAAACATACCTCCAAAACACCCAATCATTTTGCAGTTCATTTTGCACTCATCCCAAACAGGAATCTCAACTTGCCTTACAGAATACCCAGCAAATCCTGAGCATCACTCATCAATGTTTCCTATAAAGAGGAGAGCCATTCATTGTTACCCTGGGCTCCTGTAGGAAGGGGGAACCCCAGCAGGAAACAGGAAGTGCCATGGTTCTCAGTTGAAAGGTCAGTTTAAAAAAAAAAAAAGACTTTTTTCAATCCAGAAAACAAATGGACCTTCTTTAAAGCTTAACAATAAATCTAGAGGAAACAAAGCTATGTCTACTTTCTCTGAAATGAGTACTTCTTAAAGAGCATAAATACTAAAAGAAAGAAAGTCGTGCATTTTAGAAAAGATGAAAAAAATCACTTCTGAAGCAATATTTCAATTAACTATTGCTTATAAAATAAAAGGTGTTCCCTGGGTAGACAGTGTCAGATAACCAGTAGTCTCAAGGAAGAACGCCCAGAAAACAGCACAAGTGACCTTTTACAGTTAATATTAAGCAAGCACAAAATGTGGCTTCATGATGTTTCCCAATCTATTTTATTAAAATGTGATCCATTATTTTTCTCAGTCAAATCACCTTCTACTTTTTAGTTTACTGGGTTTGAAAGGCATGTGAATATCGTTTATAGCCAACAAATCCACCGTCCCTCACCATTTGAGTATACTTCAGATACACACACACACACACACACACACATGATCCTCCTCTTCTGCAGTCTGCGTCTTTGCACAATCCCAGCTTCGTGTAATCACAACAACTTGCTTCTAATCAATAGAATACGGAGACTGAATGTTATCCCTCTGATTATATTAACCAGTTGCCATTGAGCTGTTTATGTCTCATAGCAACCCAATGTGTGTCAGAGTAGAACTGTACTTCCACAGAGCCTCCAACTGCTGATCTTTCAGAATTAGACCACCAAGCCATTTTCTGAGGTATCTCTTTGCTGTTAGTGCTGTGGAGTCATTTCTGACCCATAGCGACTCTGTATAGGGTTTCTGAGGAGCAGCTGGTGAGCTTGAACCACCAACCTTGCAGTTCAAAGCAGCTTTGCAGTCTGATGCATTAACTCAGAGTCACACCAGGACCCTGGGTGAACTTAAACCCCCAACCTTTCAGCAGCCAAGAGTGGTAACAGTTTGCATTGCCCAGGGACTTCCTGATTACTGCATGTTACCTTTTATCAGACTTCACCAATGTCAGATTTTGCAGTACGTAAGCTCTAGTAGCATAGTGGTTACAATTCAGGCTGCTATCCTCAGGGTCAGCAGATTGAAACTACCAGCTGTTTCACAGGAGAAAGATGAGGCTTTCTGCTCCTGTAAAGATTTACAGCCTCGGAAACCCTATACAGGGTCTCTATGAGTCGGAACCAACTCCATAGCACACCACCACCACCAATAAGGTGTAGTGAACAAGTTCACAGTTTTTCACCACATCTAAGACTTTACTTCTAAGTATGGCTGGCATGTGTCTCTTCCCAACCCCACAAATCTTCCTACAGAATCCAGTAAGTAAACACAAGTTTAAGTCCATGCTTACCTTGCTTACTGGATACTCTGTCCCTGTCAAGATACTTATGAAAATACCTCCTGGGGAAGGGCGGGGGGACAAGGACACAGTTGGCAAACAAATTAGAAGGCGTATGTTATTTGAGTATACTTTAGATACAGTTTTGTAAGATTCTATTTCAGTTATACAATATCATCAGACTTCACAAACTTAATTTTTAATGGCAAAAAACAAAAACAAACCCACCATTGCTAACTAAAGATCAGCGGTTCACACCCACCAGCAACTCCTTGGAAACCCTATAAGGGTTGCTATGAGTCGGAACAGCGTTCACATTTAACAAAACAACAACATGCAATAATTAACCAATTACTTATTCATAGACATGTTGACTGCTTACAGTTTCTTATTTATATTTTTTTAAAAAATGTTTATTGTGAATTGAGTGAAGATTTCCAGACAGGTTCAGCAGTTTTATGTTCAACAAACCATACACTCTGTTTCATCTCAATGATTGTAATCCCCTCCACGCAACTACTGTTAACCCGCTTCCTCCCTGTAGTTCTGTTTCCATTCCATTCACCTTGCCATCCCTTCTAACCTTGGTCCTTTGGATTTTGAATGATTGACCATTTATTTCATCATTCATACTGACATACCTCACTAGTGTTGTCATTTCCCCTATATACTATCTACTACTTGGATGAATATTGGGCCACAAGGACAGTTTCTTATTTTTGTAAATAATGTGACAACAAATACCCTGTGGAGGAATTTGCTGAATCATAAAAAGTACTTATTGAAATTCATCCTCCCAAGAAACTACTGTTATCTATACGCCTACATGAAAAATATGAGCCCTGTTCTCGTTAACCCTAACAGAGTGATCATGTTCTAATCCTTGTCAATTTCCTAAGTAAAATCAAATGTTTTTATAATGTGCATTTCCTGGATTAGTGAGTTTGAACATGCTTCACACATACTGTTAGTCGTTGTTTTTTGTTTCCCAATGTGTATCATCTATTAAATTGAGCAAAGATCATTTCCACTTACATAGTGTTCCTTTCCTATTCATTTGAAAGCAACGCTTTATATATTAAAGAAATTACACTTTGTCTTATATACTGCAATTCCCCCCACTCTTTTGCTTTTATGACTGGTGCTCATTAAGTATTTAATAAAGGTATTTTTAAAGCAACCCAATTGGTAGCATAGTGGTTAAGAATGGGGCTGATAATCTCAAGGTCAACAATTCGAAACTACCAGCCGTTCTGTGGGAGAAAGATGAGGCTTTCTGTTCCCGTAAAGATTTACAACGTTGAAAACCCTGTACAGGGTCACTATGAATCCGAACGGACTCCACAGTACATAACAACAACAACAACAATAAATATTTTTTAAGTTGCAGAACTGAAGTCTTACATAAGGATACTTTTCACAGCCTAATGAAAGATAAAATAGAAGTTTATGGCATTTGTACTTTTAGGATACTCAAATTTTCAAATTACTAATCAACTTTTCCATGTGCAAGATCACTGTTAGGTAGGCTCAAAGTGCTGAAGAAACACGAGATTAAGATAATATAGGCTATACCTTGTGGAAAATAACATACTTTTTTACAATCCAAGGTTAGAGACTTCCATGTTTTCTGCATAAAACATGCCCACATAAATGACATGCTCACATAAGTAATGCATATAGCACATATTGGATATGAACTCACAAGAAACTGTCCATTTGTTTATAACATGTGCACTATTTGTGGAAAATGCTGGGCATGAGCTCCAAATGTCACCTCTGAGGTAATCAGAAATACTTGGGTAAGCATCTCCAACGTTTTCCCAGACTTTTCCTTCCCTCATAACAAGGCATTTGTTGTTGTTGTTGTTAAGTGCTGTTGAGTTGGTTCTGACTCATAGCTACCCAATATAGGATTTCTGGGAAGTGGCTGATGAGTTTGAACCACTGAACTTGCAGTTAAAACCGACCTTGAGATCGAGTGCTTATCCTAAGGCAACACAGCAGGACTCCCTAGTAAGGCATAGAGAAACTTACTAAAGAAGGCTTAAATGTGCCCCATATGGCGCCACAGAATACAGCACTGGACCACAAACTTGGTTTGAACTGCAAGGTCAGCAGTTCAAACTCACCAGCTGCACCTTGAAAACCCCATACAAGGTCGCCGTGAGTTGGAACCGATTCAACAGTACTTAACAATAGTGTTGACTCATAGCTACCCAGTAGAGGGTATCTGAGGCTGTATATCTTGGCAGGAGCAGAAAACCTCATCTTTCTCCCTCAGAGTAGCTGGTGGATTCAAACTGCTGACCTTGCAGTTAGCAGCCCAACAGGCAACACACTCTGACTCCAGTTAATAAGACAAAACTTCTTTGTCCAAGTAGATGCTGAGAGAAGCCCGAGGAGAAATCTCCAGTGGTGATGAACTATGATAAATTCTGTATCGTGCTAGAAGATACTTTGTATAGTCCAGGAAAATGGTAGAGCAGGCTAAGAAGCAGCAGCTGGGTCAGGAGTGGGGCGGGGGGCAGGTTGACTTTTTAAATAGGATGGTAGGGTCACATCTGAGGGGACTTAAAAGAGGTGGAGGGGTTAAATAATGAGGGAAATATCTCAAGGTGAGGGGACATTTCCAGTGCACTGGAGGAGCAGAGAAGAGGCCAGTGAAGGGCGTGCAGAGGGGGGCAGAAGAAGACATGAGACCAGAGGGGTAATAGGGAAGAGAGGGATTTGGGGGGTGTCAGCTCGGTGGTCCAAGCTCACCAGCCACTCCTCAGGAACCCTATGTTGTTGTTGTTAAGCACCAGGGAGTCAGTTCCGACTCATAGCAGCCCTGCACAGGGTTTCCAAGGCTGTAAATCTCTATGGGAGCAGAAAGCCACATCTTTCTTCCGCGGAACTGCTGGTAGTTTCAAACTGCCAACCTTGAGGTTAACATCCTGGAGTCGACTCCACGGCACATAACAACAACAACAATGCTACCACAGCTCCTTCAGAAACCCTATACAAGTTTGCTATGAGTTGAAACCGACTCGATGGGACTTAATAACAACAACAGGTCATACATGGAGTCCAGGTGTGGTGCTGGATTAGCACTAGACTGCAAGGTCAGTTTGAACCACAAGGTCAGCAGTTCAAACTCACCAGCTGCTCCGCAAAAACCCTACACAGGGTTGCTTTGAGTCTGAACTGACTCGGAAGGCATTTAACAACAACATTAGGTTTTATATGTATGTGTATATACACATATATCCTGCTAGCCCCTGTGAAGATTCTTGGTGTTTACTCTAAGCAAGAGCAAGAGGGGAGTCATTCTAGGATTTGGGGAAGGGAAGTAACATGAGCTCACTAATGATTTTAAAGGATCCTTCTGGCTGCTGTGTTGAAAACAGATGATGGTAGGAACAAGAGTTGTTGTTGTTGTTAAGTTGTTGTTAAGTGCCGTCGAGTTGGTTCCGACCTATGGCAACCCTGTACAGGGTTTCCGAGACTGTAAATCTTTATGGGAGCGGAACGCCTCACACAAGTAAAAGTAGTAAAACCAGTTAAAAGGTGATTGAAGATGCGATACCTTCAGGGAGACCGCTGGCCGGAGCTTCCAGACAGCACACAGAAGGTATTATTCATTTCACTGTCAACAAAGCCCACATCTGCGATCTTGTGACCTCAGCATCCTGCAATGCTGTTGGGGCTCCTATCAGTTAACTAATACCATATCACCACCCGTGGAGTCTTCGTTTGGCAGCAATCTTTTCACTAGAAACATGAAAACCAAGGTGGTTTTGTTTTCATACCCTTTTCCTATTAAGAGACCTAACTTAACTTACCTTTGAAGCCCTGTGGTCTAGCAAATTGATCTCAATGTTGTTGAATGCATGAATGGTGGCAGGCTCATTCATGCGTTTTGTTGGGTTGTGATGCTTCCTGAGCAGACTAAGGCAAGTGCCTCCTTCCCTATAGTCTACAGGCCTATAGTCTCACACCTTGTAAGCTTCTGTTGGCTCCCATCACTCCCCAACTCCAAAGCCTCAGAATAACACCCAACATCTCAGCTTAGCAGCTAAGGCTCCTCCTCACCCACAAGGAACTCCAAAACAGGAACTCCAAAACAGGAAATCGCTATTCCAACCTTTTGCCCAAATACCTCGCCCCTTCTCAGTGCTAATCTTTTCCTGGTGCTCTTCCATCAGAGCTTAAAGAAATCCTATTTACCCCAAGGCAGTATGCCAGTGCGTCCTTTCAACATCATATTCTCTGACCTCTGTCATCATAATGGTTTCTCCCTGCCTGCACTTGGGAGCAGGCAGCATGAGCCACCTGTGGACAGCACACTCAGGTGAGTTGTTTTTGTTGTTAAGCGCAGTTGACATGGTTCTGACTCATAGTGGCCCTGTACAGGGTTTCCAAGGAGTGACTGATGGGTTTGAACCACCAACCTTGAGGTTAGCAGTCCAATGCTTCTCCTACAGCGCCACACCAGGACTGCATTCAGGTGAAGAGTGGGGACAGAACACAGTCTACAGTCTCAAGGACCGCCTGGCTCACCTTGAGCCCTTTGTTCACTAGCAAAGCAATCTTCTGTCACGATTGAGTTGTGTCCCCACCAAATATGTGCTGGAATCCTTACCCCTGAATCTGTGGGTGACACCCTGCTTGGAAACAGTTTATCAGTGATCTATTACTGTGGTCATAGCAGTGTAGGGTGTTCCCACACCTAATGACTTCTGAATTATTAGGAGCCTCATACACACAGAGACAAGAAGCACATACTGAGGAAGACAGAGGTCATGTGAACATCCCCAAGGAACTGAAGACTGATGGGGTCGCAGAAGCTTAGACAAGGCTCACCCCACCCCCTACTCCAGAGCGCACAAAGAGATTCTCACTTTCAAGCTGGGACCTTCGATTCACACTCTAGCCTCCTAACCTAGAGATGGAGTCCTGGTGTGGCACTGCTGGATAATGCACTGGACTGCAAGGTTGGTTTGAACCACAGGGTCAGCAGTTCAAAACCCACCAGCTTCTTCTTGGAAATCCTATACACAGTCACTATGGATCGGAACCAACCCGACAGCACTTAACAACAATAACCTAGGGATGGGCTTCTGGTGTGGTGCTGTACGATTAGCACTAGACCGTGAACCACAAGGTCAGCAATTCAAACCCACCAGCTGTTCCTTGGAAACTCTATACAGGGTCACTATGAGTTGGAACTAACTCAACAGCACTTAACAATAACAACAACCCAGGGATGGACTTCCGGTGAAGTGCTGTAGGATTAGCATGGACTGTGGACCACAAGGTCAGCAATTTAAGCCCACCAGCTGCTCCTTGGAAACCCTATACAGGGTTGCTATAAGTTAGAACCAACTCAACGGCACTTAACAATAGCAACTTAGGGATAGACTTCTGGTGTTGGCACTGTAGGATCAGCACTGGACTGTGAATCACAATGTCACCAGTTCAAAGCCACCAGCTGCTCCTTGGAAACCCTATACAGGGTCACTATGAGTTGGAACCAACTCAACAACACTCAACCACCACCACCACCACCACCACCACCATCTAGGGATAGAATAAATTTCTGTTCTGTAAAGTTGCCCACTTGTGACGTTTCCATTTTTTCAGCTCTAGGAAACTAAAACAAAAAACAACCCAAATCCACTGCCACCTAATCAATTCCAACTCCTAGCCATCCTTCAGGACACAGCAGAACTGCCCCCGAGAGTTCCCCAAACTGTAAATCTTTACAGAAACGGAGAGCCACATCTCTCTCCTTCTGAGAAGCTGGTGCACAGGAACCACCAACCTCTTGGTTGGCAGCGGAGCACTTAATCACTATACCGCCAGGGATCCCCTTCTAGGAAACCAGGACACTTATTTCCTCAAGCAGAGTAATAGTTGGGGACAAACACACTATTACTAAAATTATCTAAACCCCTTTTCAGAACCTCCACAGATTCATATATTTGATCACTATTTATTGACAACCTGCTTTTAAGTGTATTATTAAGGTAAGGAACCATGCGGCATCTTGCTGCAGACATGGCCATGCAGGTAGGTGTTTGAGGGGGTCAAGAGAGTGGAGAAGATGGCAGATGAGAAACCACCGGTGATTATATTGTTGCTACTAAGTGTCATCAAGTTGGTTCTGACTCATTGCAACCCTGTATCGGGTTTCCGAGGAGCGGCTGATAAGTTTGAACCACTGACCTTGCAATTCAAACTGACCTATCAACCAATATTTATCCTACAGCACCACATCAGGACTTGAACAATGATTACAGAGTGCAATAAATGACAATAAAGGTATACTAGATGCTACAGAGGTCTTAAACCCAAGCCCACTGCTAGTGAGTCATTGGTTACTAGGTGTGGTTAAGTTAAGTTGGTTCTGACTTATAGCCACCCTATAATAACAAACTGCCCGCCTCTCTGACATTCTAACAATTGTTATGTTTGAGCCCACTGTTGCTGCCACAATAAACACTCCGTCTTGTTAGGGTCTTCCTCTTCTTCACTGACCCTCCAACTTTTCCAAGCATGATGTTCTTTCCCAGAAACTGGTCTCTCCTGATTATATGTTTGAAGTAGGAGAGACAAAGTCTCTACATCTTTGCTTCTAAGGAGCATTTTACCTGTACTTCTTCATATAATCCATTTTCTCAGATTATTTCTCAGCATACCGATTGAATAAGTATGGTCAAAGAGTACAACCCTGGCACCTTTCCTGATTTTATACCATTCAATATCCCCTTGTTCTGTTCTAACAACTGTCTCTTGGTGTGTGTACAGGTCCCACACGAGCCAATTAAGTGTTGCGGAATTCTCATTCTTCATTATGACTCACACAGTTGGAGCCTTTTGGATAATCAATAAAGCATAAGTAAACAGTCTCTACTTTCAGCCAAGATACTTTCAGCAATGATATCCATCACGACATGTCCTTGTCTAAATTCAGCTTGAATTTTAGGCAGTTCCCTGTCAATGTACTGTTGCAGTCATTTTTAAAATTTATCTTCAGCAAAATTTTACTTGCATGTGATATTAATGATATTATTTGATGATTTCCACATTCCACTAAGCCACCTCTTTTTGGAATGGGCACAAATATGGGTTTCTTCTAATCAATTGGCCAGTTAGCTGTCTTCCAAGTTTCTTGGCATAGACAAGTGAGTTCCTCAAGGTGACCTTTATAGGACAAAGTAGAAATGCTCCCTAGGGTTTCTGAAGTCATAAATCTTTACAAGAGCAGACAGCTTCATCTTTCTCCTTAGGAGTAGCTGGTGGATTTGAAGTCCTGATCTTGCAGTTAGCAGCCCAACACTTAATCCACAGTGCCACCAGAGTTCCTACATGACTCCTCAAAATGAATAATTAATAACTCACTGCCAATAAATCAATTTTGACTCACAGCAACCCTATGTAAATTTTCCGAGGCTATAAAGCTTTATGGGAATAGAAAGCCTTATCTTTCTCCTGCAGAGCAGCTGGTAGGTTTGAACTGATTACCTTGGGGTTAGCAACCCAACATGTAACCCACTCTGCTACCAGAGCGCCTTACAAAATTCTAGGAGAAGGCAAGTAAGTAACAGTGTGTTTGTGGAACCAGCGGAAGTGGAGCGTGAACAGCAAAAGGGGCCTTCTGGTGGCTAAGGCACAATACAAATATTCTGCAGGACTTGGAAGTGTTAGTTACGCAAGAAGGAAGAAGAGGGCAATCCAAGCCCAGGCACAGTGTGTTGTGTTTGCAGACATACAGATCAGGCAGAGCCACAAGACCTCATTTTCCGGGAAGGGTAGGAGGCATGTGGGAGAAAAGGATGGTGATGGCTGTTAAAAACTAAAGCACATTCAAGGTACAAAAGAGTAGAAGAGATCCTTCACATCTTCTCAAATAGATGAAGACTTTTACATAACTAAAATATCTTCATGGGCGAACTCTATTTAGGAGTCCTGGTGTGCTGCATGTAGGATAAGCACTGGACCGCTAACTGCAAGGTCAGTGGTTCAAACCCATCAGTTGTCCTTGGAAACCCTATACAGGGTCACTACGAGTCAGAGCTGACTTGACAGCACTCAACAACATAGAAACATCTAAATCATATTGTTTCTAATTATTTCTTTAGGAAAGTATGAGAAGGGTGAACCCCACATTTGTTTAGTCTCTTCATTATATTCCACCTAAGGAGACTTTTCAAGGGTTAGCAAACAATTATCATCTCACACACCCCAGCAGGTGTGTGAGCATGCATGTGCCTATACACACACACACACAGAGTTGTGCTGACCATTGGGGAAGCAGCAACAATATGGTAAATGATGTCATCACTACGCTCATAGCAGAAAACACACAAGAGAGACACTACCCTTCTCAGAAGCCGAGGAAGGGAGGCAGTGTTGAAGTACACTGAAATCTCAATACAAATCCCATCACACTTCATATTCGTTGCCATCAAGTCATTTCTGACTCAAAGGCTCCTACAGGACAGAGAAGAACTTTCCTATAGCGTTCCTTGTTGTCGTTGTGAAGTGCTGTCGAGTCGATTCCAACCCATAGCGACCCTGCATAGGGTTTCCAAGGAGCAGCTGGTGAGCTTGAACCACCGACCTTGCAGTTCATTAACCCACAGTGCCACACCAGGACTCCATAAGGCTATGTAAATCCTTACAGAAGCAGACTGCCCATCTTTCTCCCACAGAGCAGCTGAGTAGTTCAAACCACTGGCCGACCTATGGTTAGCAGCAGAGCGCTTAACCACTGTGCCACTAGAGTTTCTTCTCTTCCACTTGTTTCTTATTGTGAAATGCTGTCAAGTTGGTTCCTACTGATAGCAACCCAGTAGTTCAGGATTTCTGAAGCTGTCAATCTTTACCAGAGCAGAAAGACTCATCTTTCTCCTGCAGAGTGGCCAGCAGTCCAGTGCTTATCCTACACCAGGCCTCCCTAGAGGACACTTACTACCATTTTGTTATTGTTAAGGAGTCAATTCTAACACGTAATGACCTTGTAGAGGGTTTCCAAGGAGCAAGTGGTTGGTTTGAACGGCTGACCTTGTGGTTCCTAGTCCAGTGCTGACAATATGCAATATGCTGAAAGTTTCCAAATGATAAATTCAAGGTCTTACGGGGTGGGGGGAATACAATATCAAATTTTACTTGTTCGAAATGTCATATTCATCTTACTAAATTTTCCTTTCAGGGGTGGTAATGAATATCCTTTAAAAAATGGTGATTTACAAATATATATAACCTAAAATTCACCATTTCAGCCATTTTAAGTGGCCAACTTCAACGGCATTAATTACCTTTATAATGCTGGGCAGCCATCACCACTATTTATTCCCTAACCTTTTCATTGCCCCAGATGGAAACTTTGCCCTCATTAGGTAATGACCCATTTCTCCTCCCCCAAGTCCTGGTGTGGCACTGTAGGATAGACACTAGACCTCCAGATCAGTTTGAACTGCAAGGTTAGCCATTCAAATCCACCAGCTGCTCCTCAGAAATCCTGTATAGACAGGGTTGCTATGAGTCAGAACTGAACAACACTAAACAAGTCCTTGGCAACCTCTCATCTAGTTTCTCTTTCCATCGACTCTCTTGTCTTTATGAATCTGCCTATTCTAGATAGTTCACATAAGTGGAATCATAAAATATTTTCCCTTTCTAATCCGATTTCTTTCACTCTGCATGTTTTCAACACTCAACCATGTCATACCATATGTCAGTCTGTCTTTCATTTTTGTATCTGGAATACAGCTTTTCTTTAATAATTTTATTTTTCGTTTTTAGATGCACACAGCACAATGGATTCACCCATTCCTACATGTACAATTCAGCAACATTGACTGCATTCTTCAAGTTGTGTGATGATTCTCCCCATCCTTTTTCTAGTTACTCCTCTACCATTACCATGAATTCACTGCCCCTGAAGTTTCTTCTCTAACTTTTTGAGTTGAGTCCTGGTGTGGTGCCGAGGGCTAATGCACTGGGCTGTAAAGTCAGTTTGAACCACAAGGTCGGTGGCTGAAGCTCACCTGTCGCTCCTTGTAAACCCTATACAGGGTTGCTATAGGTCAGAACCAACTCAATGACACTTAACAACAACAACAACAATAACATTGCCCATTTGATCCCATTAATAGAGCACAATGATGGGGCAGGCATTTCTTTTTTACTGTTTCTCAGTATTTGCTACATTTATTTCTTTTTAACTGAGTGAAGGCTTACAAGAAAAGATCATCAGTTTTATATTCAACAAATCACACACTTTGTTTCATCTCAATGATTGCAATCCCCTCCATGTAACAAAAGTTACCTCACTTGCTCCATGTGCTTCATATTTCCATTCTATCCTTCTTCCCAACCCCTCTGAACGTTTTGCCTTTGGGATTCTGAAAGGTTGACATTCCATGGTGCGCAGACCTTGTGAGTACTATTGTCCAACTCTGCACCCTCCCCATACCTATGTACTGGTTGGCAGAAAATTGAGTCACAAGGGTGAGTTCTATTCCAGACCTGAGGGGATGCCAAACACCCTAGTCTTGGATTCCTCCAATCTCTTTCTGACCAGTGGTTGTGAAGTGCCTTCGAGTCAGTTCTGACCCATAGTGACCCTGTATAAGGTTTCCAATGAGCAGCTGGTGAGCTTGAACTGCCAACCTTGCAGTTTAAGCAGATTTGCAGTCTGGCCAGTAAGCCCAGATTTTTTTTAAAATAATTTTGTGTTTTGTTCCACATTTTCTCCCACTCTATCAAGCACCATCTCAGGTGACCCTTTCAGAGCAGCTGGTAGTGGTAGCCAGACATTAACTAGTTCTTTTGAAAGGCAGAAGAGTTTACTAATTAAGCTAAGTACTGAATGGCTAACCACAAGGTCAGGGGTTCAAACCCACCACCTGCTCCTCAGAAACCTTACAAAGGGCAATTGTGAGTTGGAACCAACACAATGGCACTTAACGACAACAACAACAACATTGTTTGGTTTAAAAAAGATTTTAGGAGACACTTTTGATTTAAGATTTAAGGTTTAGATATTACCTCAGAGCCATAATTTTAGGGGTTTATCCAGTCTTTATGGCTCTAGAAAGTCTGGATTTTATGAGAATCTGGAATTTTGTTCCACATTTCCCCCCTTTTAATCAGGATTCCTTTGAAGAAACTTTCATCAAAATGTTCAATAATGGTAGCCCCACACCATCCAGTTCTCCTGGGCTCATGACTGTTTATGGAGACAATGAGTCATCCATCCCATTCTGGAGTATAATTTTATACTTTCATATTTTAAAAAATATATAAAGTATTAAAGGCGATTTATTCTTATGGTCCCAGAGTTGTCTGAATACAATGAGTCCATCTTAAATATACCTTGTCACACAAGTTCCATAATCCTTTAAAAGTGTAATTGTCGTGTTTGAAAGTCAAAACAGGAGTAAAGCAGTATTTAGCACTCAATGTTCAAAAGACCTTACTGGCTGTTACAGTAACAATAACAAAACTGCTTTCTTCATATGGCTCCTATTACACTTTAGGCCACTTTTTTGGCCATTCCACTACACTTGAGTGGTACTTTCAAATCTTACACAGCTATTATTGAATCTTTCATTCCCTCCATGCCCAGCTCACTGCTAACAAGCCCTCCTGTTCTATAAAAGCACTCTAAACACAGTCTAGTACATCCTCCAGCATTAACCGTATTTTCAGACTGAAATCATTATTTTATAAATGTCTTAAGGGAGCTCACAGGTGGATAAAGAAACAACAAAAATCAGCATGCCAGAGTGGTGGCAACTTATTAATTCAGGATTACATCCAGATTCAAACTCATCGTTCCTCTCCCAAATGAAAATCCCAGAGAACATTGGATATTGTTATTAGATAGTTCAGACCTCTAGAATTGGAGCAAAACAGCCTAAATGAATCATTTCCAATCTTGCGTCTATCTTTTAAAATGGGATACAGGGAGAAAAGGGAGACGGTTTTTCCCTGCATGGCTTGCAGCCTAATACCTATCTTCCTGCAGTGAATTCTGTGAGTATGGGTATAAAGCAATTTACTTTTCAATGAAAAACACTACTTAGAGGGAACTGTTGCTCCCAACCAACACATTTCAAGCTTGAGGCATACATTAAAAATACCATGGTCAGCAGCCAACCAAGCTCTCCTCATACAGTTCTTCAAGAGATAAGACATTTCTTTGCAGTCAGATTAAGAAAGTCTCCTATTAAAGTGACTCATTCAGAATGTGGGTGGTGACGTGTGGAGTGTGTGTATGTATGTGTGTTGGGGGGAAGACAAGGGAAATGAGAAACAGGAGTCAGAAATTATCTTCATGAAAACAACAGCTTAATTCAGCCCCTGAGGGGTTTAAAACAATTTTTATTAAAATACTGTATAGAAGAGGTAGGAGACAGACTGAAAGGATGTCTTAATAATTGACAAAAGATGCATTCCTAGGGGGGGGAAATTATCTCTTGACCTGAAAAGAGACAGAAAACAAAGGAGTCAGAGCTAGAAGACAAAAATGATCATTCAAAACCATAGAGGCAAGTGGGCATTTGTGCAATGACAGAATTCTCGCCATTCATGCCGGAGACCTGAGTTCAATTCCCGGCCGGTGCACCTCATACGCAGCCCCCACTCATCTGTCAGGGGAGGTTTGTGTGTTGCTATAACATGACATGAATTTCAGTGGCGCTTCCACACTAAGGAGGAGCTCTGGTGGCACACTGGTCAAAGCGCTCTGCTGCTAACAGAAAGCTTGGTGGCTTGAACCCGCCAGCTGCTCTGCGGGAGAAAGATGAGGCAGTCTACCTCCGTAGAGACTTAACAGCTATGGAAACCCTATGAGGCGGTTCTACTCTGTCCTATTGGGTTAATGTGAGTCAGAATTGATTCAACGGCAACAGGTTGGCTTTTGGTTTTTTGTTTTCCAGATTAAGACGAACTGGAAAGAAAGAAAGGGCTAGTGATCTCCTTCCGATAATTCGCCCATAAAAACCCTTAGATCACAATGGTCTGACTGGAAGGCAGCAAACAGTGACAGCAACAACAGACACTGTGGTGTCTGGAATGAAGGGGTCATTCATCTCCCATCTCCACGCGTCGCTTCAGAAAGGCTCGTCCACAGGTGAAACAGTGAAGACATGAGCTCCCAGCAACTCTACCGCCACACCCCCAAGGAAACCAACCATGTGCAAACCTCTAAAACATCTTTGAAATGAAGAGTCTTTTGTCATTCTTGGCTCTCTACTTGTTGGGCAATGCATGTCTTGACTCTGAGCTCTCAAAAAGCTCAGTTTATTGTGGGAGTTTATTGTGAGAGTCCTGATGTGGTACTGCAGGATAATGTAGTGGGTCACACAGTCAGCAGTTCAAATTCACCAGCCGCTCCTCAGAAACCCTACACAGGGTTGGTATGAGTCGGAACCAACTCCATGGCACTTAACAACAACAAAGCTTATTGTGCATAGTACTACATTATGAATAATCCAACCCAACTAAATTCCCTCCACATTATTTAACATTTTAACTCCGGAAGTAGCCTGACCAAAAGTCACCTCAGGATAATTGCATATGCTGTTGTTAGCTGCCCGTGCACAGTGGGCTGCGATCACTGATTCACAGGGTTTTCACTGGCTGATTTTTGTAAGTAGATCACCAAGCCTTTCAACTTAGTCTATAAACAACACTGAAACCTCTTCTGCATCACAGCAACATACAAGCCTCCACTGACAAACAGGTTGTATCTGCGCATGAGGCACACTGGCCATGGATCAAACCCAGACCTCTCACGTGGAAGGCACAAATTCTACCACTGAATCACTCTGACCTCTAATAATCTGTTGTTGTTGTTGTTAAGTGCCATCAAGTTAGTTCTGACAGCGACCCTGTATAGGGTTTCTGAGGAGTGGCTGGTGGTTAGCAGTCCAGTGTTTATCCTATAGTGCCACAAGAGGACCCCATACAAATAAATGTTGCTGTTATTATTAGGTGTCATCGAGCTGGTTCCTATTTATGGCAATCATGTATAGGATTTTCAAGGAGTGGCTGGTGGTTTTGAAGCACTGACCTTGCGATTTAGTAGTCCAGAGTTTATCCATCAGTGCCACCCGTTTCATTTTAAGGTGAGTTACAGATGTAATATACTTCACTGTAACTAAAACACCAGTGCTGATAAGCAGAGATACTGAACAAACACGGGTTAAAACTTAGTTTCCTATTTTTGCTGATTATGAATAGCAGGAGAACATTCTGAGATATAGGACCAGAAGATGAGTCCCTCAGGTGGAAAAGCCTCAAACTACAAATTGGAAAAAAAGTGTCTCCTGAAAGCAGAGTTGACCAGAATGACATGAATGGAGTGACGTTTTCAGGACTTTCATATGCTGATGGAGCACAACTCAAAATAGAAGAAACAGCTGCAAATATCCATTAATCACAGGAGGGAATGCACAGAAGTATGAATCTAGGAAGACTGGAAGTTGTCAAAAGTGAAATGGAACATATAAAGATCCACATCCTAGGCATTAGGGAGCTGAAATAAACTGATATTGGCCATTTTAAACCTGATAATCACAAATTTTACTATGCCGAGAACATCAGATTAAAGATGTTATCTGTGATACAGTAAGATCCATACACCTACACACCAACTGCTAAAACCAATGGGAAGAAAATGAAGAATTCTACCAATTCCTTCAGTCCAAAGTTGATAAAACACGCCATGAAGATGCATTAATAATTACCGATGATTGGAATGCGAAAGCTGGAAACAGAAAGCAAGAATCAGTAGTTGGAAAATAGAACCCTAACAATAGAAACGATGCTGGAAATCACATGATACAATTTTACAACATCAATGATTTATTCATTGCAAATACCTTTTAAATTACATAAATGGTGACTATACACATAGACTCTACTAGATGGGATATACAGGAATCAAATTAACTACATCTGTGGGAAAAGACAGTGGAAAAAGTCAGTATCATCAGCCAAAACAAGGCCAGTGGTCGACTGTGGAACCTATTGTTCATATGCAAGTTCAGGCTGAAGCTGAAGAAAATTTAAACAACTCCAGAAGAGCCAAACTATGATCTTGACTATACCCCACCTGGATTTAGAGACCATGTCGAGAACAGATTTGATGCATTAGATCCTAATGAAAGAAGACCAGACAAGTTGTGGAATGACATCAAGAGCATCATACAGGAAGAAAGCAAAAGGATACCAAAAAGATAGGAAAGGCTTTTTTTTATGAAGATGGCACTGAAGGCAAAGAGTCCCTGGATATTTTAAGCCGTTAACACATAGAGCTAACTGAATAGATGGAGGTTAGAATCACCTAGATGCATCTCAGAAGAAAGGCTTGGTGATCTACTTTAAAAAAATCAGTCACTGAAAACCATCTGGAACATAGTTCTACTTTGGCACACATGGGGTGGGCGGGAGTGGAGACGGGTTATCCATGAGTAGGAATAGACTCAGTGGTAACTGATACTTTACACTAAAGCAGGTATTTTAACATTTCCTTTAGTTAAATCATTTTGTCAATTATTTATTTGATATCGGTGTGCTCCATAAGGCTGGGCTATTTGCTGTTCACTGCAGAATTCTCAGGATCTGACGGGATGCATGGTGGCAAAGACTAGGTGAGCAGAAGCTGTAATGTGCCAACCCAAAGTCCATCTGTCTCCTCCTTTGGTGATCGACCTACTGTTATCAAGTCCACTTTGACTCACAGGGACCCTATAGAGGGTTTCCAAGGCTGTAAAACATCATAGGAGCAGAGAGCCTTAGCTACATCCCACAGAGCGGCTGGTGGATTTGAACAACCCACCTGTGGTTAACAGTCCAGTGCTTATTGGTATAGCATCATCAGAGCTCTTTCTTTAGTAATTGTTGCTGTTGTTAGGTGCGATCAAGTCGGTACCGACCATAGCGACCTTATGCACAGCAGAACAAAACACTGCCTGATCCTAGGCCAACCTCACTATTGTTGCCACGCTTGAGTCCATCGATGCTGCCACTTGGCCAATCCATCTTGTTGGGGGTCTTCCTCTTAGTAATACTACTGTAGATTTTAGATGTACCTCATACTACCCAGAAGCAAGAGTACATTTTCCAGCCAGATCAGCTGTCAGATTTCCAGTTCTCACATGTGTATATTATGTATATCCATGTAACTTCCATGATAATAAAAACATCCTCACTAGCTGATCCATTTTAAGGTGCCTCCTTATTTCTCACCTTACCATTAAAAACATAAATCACAAAGAAGAAGAAATCAGTATGTTCATTTAAATTCCCCTTCAACTAGATCCCAATCATATATATGTGTGTGTGTGTGTGTATAAAGAATTGTAACAACATGAGATTATTCCTGACACTACAAAAGGGAAAGCCCCTGCCTGCTACTCTTCATCCCCACAACAAATAATGAGGGTAAGGACCTGCAAGTGAGGGTGGAGATGTCCATGAAGGGTTAACAGAGCCATGAAAAGAAGCTTTAGAACAACTAGACTCCAACAGGTTGCTTACAGCATCTCCAAATTCAAATTTACATCTGTTAGAGCACCAGCTCTCGGGGAAGGCTTTCTGTTTGTTGGGATCTGGAGAAAGGTCCTTGACTCCTTTCAGCATCTGTAGGCCCAGTGTTCCCTGGAGATCTCCATACATCTCGGCATTAATATTCCCCTGAATCAAGGAGCATCCCAGTACAGAGACCTCACGGGTAGAAAGGATGCACTCCACTTCCGGTTCGTCTATCTTGGTGGTAGTAGGTTCCCTTTACTCAGCTCAAGTCTCTCTCTTTTAAGCTCTTGTAAAACAAAACATGTTGTATACCACATTCTTGGTAATCTTCAGTAAATCCAATCAGGATAGTGGTGGGATTAAGGGTGGTACAGTCCACCTTTATCCTCTTAGTGGTTTATCACATTAAATCACATCACAGGGGATAACACATCTCAACGGCCATACCACTGAGAATCCTGGCCCAGTTAAGCTGACACCAAACCTTAACTAGCTCAACGTCCCTGTATTAAATGTACCACTCACTGGCTATCAGCAGTTTGTCGTACTGTGATGGCTTGTGTGTTGCTATGATGCTGGAAGTAATGCATTTCAAATACCAACAGAGTCACCCATGGTGGGCAGGTTTCAGTGGAGTTTCCAGACTAGTAATTTTCTATTTCTAAACATTAGAGCCCTGGTATGGCACTGTAGGATAAGTATAGGACTGCTAACCACAGGTCAATGGTTCAAACCCAAGAGTC
The DNA here is from genome assembly GCF_000296735.1 of Chrysochloris asiatica. Classification (NCBI taxonomy): domain Eukaryota; kingdom Metazoa; phylum Chordata; class Mammalia; order Afrosoricida; family Chrysochloridae; genus Chrysochloris; species Chrysochloris asiatica. The sequence continues at coordinate 3,044,281 of NW_006408752.1, forward strand.
ACACCTTGGGAACCCTATACAGGGTCACTATGGGTCAGAACTGACTCAATGGCACTGGACAACAACTTCTGAAAATTAGCCAGTGAAGAGCCCTATGGATCACAGAACGTTATTTAAGACTTTGACTTGCACACGTTGACCACTTCCTGGAAAAGGACATCCTGTTTGGTTAAATGGGTGGCCAGCAAAGGCAAGAGAAACAAACCTTCAATGAGATAGGCTGGCGTAGATGACTGCATCAGTGGTCTCAAACCCACGGATGATCATGAAAATGAGGCAGGACCGGGCCATGCTTTTTTCTGGTCGACATCGTATCTCTCCACGAGTTGGAGTGGATTCCACAGCAACAAAGTCACAAAACCTGACTTTAGTTCTTAAATGATATTGAAAGGCTAAGCTTTTGTCTGCAGCTGCTTCACACAATCCTAAAACCCAAAACCCATTGCCACAGAGTCCATTCTGACTCACAGTGACCCTGTAGGGCAGGGAAGAACAGCTCCCTGGGATTTATGACATTGTAAATCTTTATAGGAACAGATCGCCTCATGATTCACCCACACAACCATTAGTGAGTTCAAGCTGCCAACCTTCCAGTTAGCAGTTCAATGCTTAACCCAATCCTACCTCCCTCAAACTGAGAATACTAAATATAAACACACACAGACACCAGTCACACTGAATTCGAACAAAATTGAATTATTCACGTGCCCAGAACAGTGCTTGGCATGAAGCAAGCATGCTGGTGGGTGATCAGATAAAAACAAACAAACAAACTTAAACTAAACATCTTATATTCTAGGTAGTCTCCAGGCTAAATAGCCACTAACCTGATGTGGCGCTGCTGGAGGTATAAAGTGGGAAGAGTTTTAGCCCATCTTTTGTAGACCTGTTTAGACTATTTTGTTGTTATTGTCAGGTGCCATCGAGTCGGAACCAACTCATAGCGACCCCATGCACAGCAGAACAAAACAATGTCCGATCCTGGGCCAACCTCACTACCACTGCCACACTTGACGCCATCAATGGTGCCACCTGGCTGATCCATCTCGTTTAGACTATAAGGTGATAATATTCTTGTACAGGATGAGCATGTTGAAACAGAATGAGACTTATCTTATTTAAGGGACAACTATAAATGTCCATGATAAGTTATCCAAGCTCTAAACTTTTTCTCTGTTTAGTCCTTGGCAACTTTCTCCATGAATGTTCAGTTGCATATCTTTATACCAAAGCAAATTCTTTCTTCCTTTACATTTTAAATGGAGTCTTCCATTTGTGGCGTATTACTCTCTATACTAGGATTCAGTCTCCGTTTTGTCAAAGTTACCATAGTAACTCTCAGCTACTTTGGCCTTGGTTGGGCTTTTAAGGGGATAAAAAGGTGACTCTCACATGAAAACCAAGTTCCCACAAAAATATTATACCACCAAAAATTCACACTAGCGACAAAGTGCATGTTCTGGGAGCATCATTGACAACTCTAAAATGAGGCTATGAGAAACACAAAACTAGGATTTCCAGTTAAAATGTACTTTAAACGTGTCAAATATATGAAACAGAACTGGAAAAGATCAACCCTCTGCATGCCTTCCCATCCCCACACCCAGAAGTTACAAATAAAACATATGCTCATCTGCTCTGGGGGAGGGAAGGCACAAACAGTTTGTTAACCAAAGGGTTGGAGGTTTAAACCCATCCAGCAGCACTGTGGAAGACAAGCCTGGTGAGCTGCTTCTGCAAAGATTACAGACAAGTAATCCCTAAAGAAGCGGAGATCCCTGGGACCATCAAGGGAGAAGAGCAGTGAGCAGGACCCTACCCAGAGAAGCAGTGATGCAAGAGATGGAGGCAGAGACGATGACATGGAGAGATGGAGAGGTTGCAGACTTTAGACCCAGAGAGGGAGAGGGGTTGTGTGCTGACGACCGGAGGGCAAGCTTGCAGGGTATTTTGGGTTGGTTGATGATGCATGGAGGGGATTGTAACCATGGCAATGAAATGATATAGGCTAGGATGAATGTAAAGCTAATATTCTCCCATGTAAATGATCACATAATTCACAATAAAACATTAAAAAAACAAAACAAACAAAAAAATCCCTATAGTGCAATTCTCCTTTGTAACACACAGGGTTGCTCTGAGTTGGAATTAACTCGACAGCAACAGGTTTGGTGTTTGGTTTGGTTATCTCAATAGGGTATGGCTCCAGACCTGGGGAGGGGTCACTGTGTAGAATGAGAGCCTGGTGCAGGGTTAAGCGCTCTGCCCAGAGGTGGAACAACAGCTGTGACACCCAATTCTGACTAAGGCTACATGGACACTTGACCTCCATGTATATTACTTAAAAAAAGAAACCCAATAGTAAGATCCCACTTAGGGCTTCAAGAACTAGCCCAAGGAAATGCAAGGAGTAGACACTTTTCACTAAAATTTATGGAAACTCTAAGATTTGCTTCTTGTTGCTGTTAAGTGCATTGAGTTGGTTCTGACTCATAGAAACCCTGTAAAGTCTTTCTGAACCTCCAACCTTGCAGTTAGCAGTTCAGTGCTTATTCTACACAGTGTACATCAGGACTCCAAAATTTGCTTATTCCTTTGCCATTGAAATACGTCAAAAAGAAGAATCCTTAAAATACCATAGCAAACCTAACACTGAAAATTGAAAGCTGTGGCAGAGAGTGTTTTAGAGTGTATGGGTTGTTAAATTAATCTGAAAGGGCTTAAAATATTCCATAGAAAGATAATTACACAGGAAACATCTTCATCTGGAGAACTGAGTTCTGACTTGGGCTCTCTTGTCTCTTTGCCCATCTGCACTCTATCCTAGCATCTTAAAGGGAAATAGATATGAATTTTTCAAAAATAAGGGTGCTTCATAAACTTTAGGAGCTCTGGTGGGAAAGAGGTTAAGCACTGGTCTGCCAACAATTTGAACCCACTAATCGCTCCAAGACAGAAAGATGTGAGAATCTGCTTGTATAAAGATTTTGTTGTTGTTGTTGTTAAGTGCCATCAAGTTGGTTCTGACTCATAGTGACATTGTATAGGATTTCCTAGGACCGGTATAGGTTTGAACCACTGAGTTTGTGGTTCACAGTCCAGTGCTGATCCTACAGCACCACATCAGCCTGGGAACCAATACTATAGGGCCTTTTCACTCTCTCCTACATGGTCCCTCTGAGTCAGAATCAACTCGATGGCAATGAAGTTCTAAACTTAGTGTGTCTCGTCACTGTTGCCATGGGTGAACAGAAGAGAACTTTTTCATATTTCCATGACTAAAAATATAAGAGTAGTGTGGAAGGAGCCTGTAAAGAAGGAATGGGCACACAGTGTGAAGAATATCATGCTGATGGAGAGAGAACCCTCCTCTCTACCTGAGCGTCTTTCAGAGTCACCTGTCACAGCCCGCCCCTCCTGTCCTTCAATGACCGGACTAGAGTCACCCTGTAAGCCTGACACAGTGTTGGCACCAGGATGAAGCAGCCCGCATATGTCTTTACAATACATGGAATTATATGCTCTATTTTGGGTTCTTTGATGTTTCTGTTTGGCTTTTCTTTTGAGTTTAACTTAAATTTAATTTTTAAAACAAGAACCATTGAATGAGATGTCTAGGGCCCAAGCTGGAAGTCATTTCAACCACCACACCTTTGCTGAGCACCTGCTGGAAACCAAATGCCCTGCTGTGTGACAAAAGAACAATCTGTGATCAATCTCTGCTCTCAAAAACCTGACAGGGTCTGACACCCCGAATTCAGGCAAGATGCTCCGTTCACTCACACAACAGTGCCCAAGTTACTTTAATAACATAACCACACGTAATTCTGGAAGGCTTCTCTCAGGGCGGGTGGACAAGCTAGATTACACCCTGGACCACTGCCCATTCTGTGACTTTTCCTAGAGGTCCTCTGAAGGGTTAGGAAGTTGTCTATTTCAGTCAGTCCTCTCCCCCATCTCCCCAGTTCTGTTTGCCTAACACGGAGTGGGGGAAGGTTGGAGAGAAGGAGCATCAGGACCAGAACCTAAAAAGCAGTTGTCATAAGGTAGATTCTAACTCATGGCGACCCCAAGTGTATCAGGATAGAAATGTGCTCCAAAGCATTTTCAATAACTTGACTTTTGGGGGAAATAGATTACCAGGCTTTTCTTCTGAGGCACCTCTTGGTTAGACGCAAATCCCAATGGACTCGAATTAGCAGCCAATTGCATTTATTTGCTGTTTGTGCCACCCAGAGTCTAGCAAAAGGAGATGGCATTTTAAGAGCAAGTGTTCACAAAGCTGGTCCTACAGGAGGTAAGGCATGTCTAACTGATCTTTACTTCAGAGAAGGTGCTTTCCTACCACAGCCCCCAGAGAGGTATGAGAAAAGCTACAGCCCCTTATGCATCTGACTCAAAATTCAGTTTACCTGCTCCTCAGGTCACCTATGTTATCCTGAAATAGTGACTGATTTCCAGCCTGACCCAAGGTGTCAGGTCTCAAGAGGCCACCGTTTTTACCATCTTTATTTTTCTTCCTCAAAGAGATGATGAGCTTCCCAATAAGAATTATTATTTAAAAGCTTAATCTGCTAAGCCAGCATCAAACAAGTATTTCCTTAATGGATTTACTGCGGAAAAGGTTGTAATTAACCGCATGTGTGAATTTCTAGGTTTAAGAAACAGTTTCCTACTCTCTTAATGCTGTAACAGAGGGTCCCAGTATCTCATAAGGAAAGTACTGTTTACAGAAGGAAGATTCCGTTTCCAGGTTGTTCAGAAGTACTCATCATTCCTGTCATAAACCGACTCCACCTCTGTTTATGGTAGACAGGAGCAAATGTGCAAACTGTACCAACAAAATGCAGCTGAAGGCGCACATTCTTTGACTCTAATTAAGTTGGGATGCCCGGTTCACAGCTGTTCCTACCACTGAAAGTGTTTTTGTAACAAACAATAAGAGTTTAAGAGTTATTTTGTTCCATGTTTAAACACTTAGCATTGCATACTGTGCTGGACTCTGCTCTCAACCTGCTTTTCACATCATAATGCTGCAATGTATGTAGGAAAAGGTATTCCTGAGCCCGCTGCAGAAAGAAGCAGAGGCAGAGAGACTGCCATAGCTCAAGGTCACTCGGCAACACTACAGGGACAGGACTAAGGAAAAGAAGTCTGCAATGATTCATACATTGTTGGAGAAGAAAAAAGTCAGCAAGTTACCTCCACACCTACCTTCCAGCCAAGGCCAAATCAAAACACCAATCTTGCTCATTTTATTTCACAAATGCTACTCTGACAAACCAAGGGCTGCGTTTTCTATTGTTTCTACAGCTGTACACACAATGAATAACTGAGTCCTGCTCTTATCCTGCAAATAAAATTTAGAAAATATTTGCCTGGGTAGAAAGACTGCATCCTTGCTGGGATTTGTAACAGTGAAGGCTTTGTTTGCAACCCTGGATATTAAAATATGGATACTGGGTCTGCTTCCTTCTTCTCTGTGTTTGTACTATTATCCATCCCCCATCACCATCCTTGTAAAATTAAGTGGCGCAGACATGTCTTAAATTAACTCCACTGAGTTTAAAAACAGACTCTGTTTTGTCCATCACGGAGTCCCTTTATTAAACATGAGCAAAGGACAGATGAAGTAAGGATTTGCTGTCAACAGAGAGGTTTTTGATCATGAAGTGATTTCTGATCAGCACCTTGTCAACATGAGTCTGACTGTTTAACTTCCTGGACAAAGCAAGAGACTCTCAGAGACTGTTGAACTCTGCCCACAGAGATTCCGGGCAGTCTCTGCTCCTCTGAGAGAAGGTGAGGCAGGTACACGTGGCGGTAAGGAGGAAAGGAAGGGAATGCATTTCATAGTCACATAAGTATTTTCATGGGACTGACAATAGCAAGTTCTTCATTTCTGTTCTAAATATGAATATGGGAAGGAAATGAAAGAGAGAGGGAAAAAGCTAGGTTTACCTCATTGTTAAATTTTCCATTTGTACACTTTTAAAACTTTAATCTGCCTTCATACACAAGATGAGAATTTCTGCTCCTGAAAATTTTAAACCTTAGAAACCCTATACAGGGTCTCTATGAGTTGGAACCGACTCGACAGCACTTAACAACAACAATCTACACAAAATGTAACCATCTTTGTACTCTTATCTAGCATGAGCATAAGTTCCTTCAATATCAAGAACACAGGGCCTATGTTGTCCAGTATGGCAACCTGTGATCTAATGTGTCAGACTGCAAAGTCATTTGAACTGCAAGGTCAGTCATTCAAGCTCACCAGCTGCTCCTTGGAAACCCTATACAGGGTCGCTCTGGGTCAGAACCAACTCCACGGCACTTAACAACAACAACAACAAGCCCCATGTAAGGAGCCCTGGTGTGGTGCTATAGGATAAGCACTGAACTGCTAACCACAACGTTGCAATCAAAACCCACCCGTCATTCTTCAAAAACTCTATACAGGGTCGATATGAGTTGGAACGAACTTGATGGCACTTAACAACAACAACAGTAGCAGCCCCATGAGCTTAATATGTACTTGCAGTGTGAGCAGGCTAAGTTGAGGTGTAAGACTGACTTACAGTCTTAGTTGGAAATCTGATGCTGTAAGTGTAAGGCACGCATCATTTCTCCAAGGATTCATATGAAAAAAGACTGAAATATTTTAATACTTGTAAAACTGACTCCATGCTGGAATGATATTTTGGATATATACTAGGTGTGGCGCTCTAAGATAAACACTAGACTGCAAGGTCAGCAGTTCAAACTCACCAGCAGCTCCTCGGAAACTGTGACAGAACAGACTCAATGGCACTTAACAACAACAACATCTGTCAGTATAGCATTCTGTGGTGGCTTGTGTGGTGCTGTGAAACTGGAAGCTACGCCATTGGTATTTCAGATCCCAGCACGGACACCCATGATAGACAGCCTTCAGCAGAGTTTCCATATGAAGACAAACTAGGAAGAAAAGCTTGGTGATGTACTTATAAAAAGTAGCCAATGAAAACCTATACACTCACAACCGAATGTTGTCTTGACTCGCTTGTTTTGGACGTGTCAGGAGAAGGGATTATGTTTGGTGGATGAGAGAACCAGTGAGTATGTGGCTGGAAACAAGAGTCACAATGAGGAACTGGAATGTTGTAATGACGCCAGACCAGGCAACATTTCACTCTGTTGTACATTAGGTGGCTATGAATCAGACACAACTTGATGGTGGCCATCTAGCTAGGTGAAATAGACTATATTAAAAGAACTTTTACTACTTTTCTTTCTTTTTCTCTCTTTTTTTTCAACCTTTGTAATGTGGCTACTAGAAAGGATTTAAGTAACATATTTGTCTTGTGTTATATTTCTACTGGACAACACTGGATCAGACCAACACATTAGTTTCACTGTATGCATAATACATTGTCTGACATCTTCAGTCCAATGTACACCCTGATTTCAGTTACCTGGTAGCTGATAGGAACTGTGGGAGTCGGAACCAACTCGACAGCACTTTAACAACAGCAACAGCACTGTGACATTAATATGCACAGTCAGAGCTGACACAATGCATTGTAAGACGGGCTTCAAAAAGTTGGTGGAGAAATGTCATTTTAACATTTTCATTCCATTTCTCCATGGACTTTTTGAAGCCCTTTCAAACACTTGGAGAGAGAGGATAATGCACAGGAATAAAACTAATAATACAAAAGGTTCTCATGTATAAAGTACACAAGAACACTGAGGCTCCTCCATCTGCTTTTCTCTTCTACATGACATCATCATAAAGTGACCGAGAAAAAAGACAGACAAAAACTTCTGAGTTAGTCCTTGAAAATTAGGTCCTCTTGTAAAGAAAGGAAAAAATGAACAAGGGAAGAGAAGGAAGAAGAAAGAGAAAACTATTCCAAGAAGAGAAAACTGATAAAAGTCTCATGTTGAGAAAACAAGAGGCACTTTGCTCAAGAGAAGTGGGTCTCCCTCAACCCAGCCCAACGTGCCCACACAGTATGTAGAGTTCATCATTTAGGAGTCACAAGTGTCTACTTCTCCCAGACTAGACTAACGCTGATCCCACACACACGTGCAGCTCTGAGTTGAAGATCTGGGGCAATGACAACAAAGTCTCTGACAGCTCTCCCTCACCTACACAAACAGCCTCACTCTCTATACACGTGAAGGGGCAAGTATCAAAGTCTGCCTTCCATTCTTTTACTCTACACGTATACCCCCTCAACTGCTTCCCGCAGAGCAAAAATGTCTCTCTGTGACTGAACCTAACTACTGCCTTCTGTTTTCTGTCCCCAAGCAGCCAAGGAAGAACAATACCCACCATGCAAACCACAGCCTCCACCAGCCTGAGACCAGAAGGACCAAATGGGGTTCAGCTACCACTATGGACTGTTCTGGCCAGCCACACAATAGAAGGTCCCAGTTAGAAAGGGAGAAAATGTAGGACAAAACTCTCACTCCTAAAAAAGACCTCATCTTTTTTTACTGGTCTCACAGAGACTGGTGGAACCCTGAGACTACAATGTAAGGTCGGTGGTTCAAGCTCACCAGCTGCTCCTCAGAAACCCTATACAGGGTCAGGGTCACTATGGGCCAGAACTGACTTGTCGACACTTCACGACAACAACAACAACAACAACAATTCCATTGTGTCAGAGCTGACTCCATTTAAAAGGCTAAGTAAACAGCACCCAGTCCTACTACATCCAAAACCACGAGGGGTTTTGTCCTAGTGAATGTTTGTGGATAACAGTATATGTGCAACAATTTTAGGACCACCATTCCCACAAGAAAAAACCTTGCCGCCCAAACACAGTTAGCTGGTCTGCATCCCTCAAACAACCAAAAAAACTGAACCTAGGGCCCTTGAGTCCACTCCTGTTCATGGTGACCGCATGTGTCTCGGAATAGAACTGCACACCATTGGCTTTTCAAGGCTGCAGGCTTACAGAAGTAAAACTGGCAGGCCATTTTCCATGGCATCACTGTAGTAGCCAAGAGCAAATGATTTGTGCTACCCAGAGACCTTGTCCCCAAAGGGACCCAGGCAATTCAGATGTGGGTATCACTGATGATCAGAGAAAGCCAACCAAAGGAGAAAATCTATGTCCTTGACACACCCAATCGAGGCAAAAGACACTGGACAAGACATCTGACACCATGACATTATGCACTCAGACAGGTATTCTAACACCCACTCAGCATGGGGGTACTGTGGGGATGAGGATGTCTTCCTCCCTCTAGGAACTCACTCCTTGCTCTGAAAAGTCAACACATAGGAAAAGTTATCATACAGTGTATGATCGTGTTATTGTTGTTAACTGCTGTCGAGTTGGTTCTGACTCATAGCGACCCTGTATAGGGTTTCCAAGGAGCTTGAACCTCCGACTTTGCAGTCCAGCACATTAACCCACAGTACCACAGCAGGACTCTGTGTGCATCATATACCATAGTACAGTCAAAGTAGGATGAGGACTAAGGCAAAACCAAGGAAAGAACAGTAATCATGGTTGGGGACAAGTGTGGGAAGACTTAACGTGGCCCGTTCTGAGGGGGTGACATTTCATCACACAGCAAAAGGATCCGTGAAGGTTTTAAGAAGGGAAAGAACTGATTAAACACGACTGCCTGGCTTCTCCCTGATCATAAATCAGTCCAAAGTATGAACCTCATAGGCAAAAATCAATGCTCTTCACCCGAGAGAGGGCCAGTAACAGCATCTAGATTTAACAAGGCAGCTCACTATAACATAAACAGCTTTTTCAGCTACAGGCTGGGACCCGTTAATGGGTCATGAAATCAGTGCAATGAGTCACAGCCCTCATTTAAAAAAACAGAATGGGTACAGAATAGTAATTTCAAAGAATGTTGCACATGGTAAAGCTTAAGTAAGAGGGAAATTGACAGAGGAGATGAAAGCAGCAAGAAACAGTGAGGAATGTAAGACTTAAAGTGTGAGCAGAGGTAAATGCTACTAACTGACAGTACATGGAAGGCATTGAAATCACTGTAATTAATGAAGCAAAGTATATGACTTGATGACTGTAAACCTGCACTCAATTCACAATAAAAAGGTTTTTAAAAATACAATAAATTGAACTCAAAGGAAAAAAAGATCGAATGTTGTTGTTTGAGTCTTTGTTTCCTTTCATTAGACATACACATGCATTACCACACACATTTGCTGGGATCATAATACAGGGTTGTTTTATTCTGGGTCTGAAAGTTTGAAATTCACTTGCTTAAAAAGTATGTCAAAAACAGCTAGTGAATTACATGGTGATGGTTAGACAGGAAAGTCCTGGAGAATGGAAGGAGAGTGGCAGGAGAGAGGTCAAGGGAGAAATTCTGCAACTTGTCAGAACAGGAAGTTCAGCTAAAACAGCAATGACCCTCCCTTCTTTGATCCTATGAGTCAAAGTTAGTTACAGAAGATCTCCAACAAGCCCTTACCACAGCTAAAGAAATACAAACTTGTTTTTTGTAGGGGTTTCAGGCTCTTATTGAATGTCCATAAAAGACTATGACAAACCTGCAACCACCTTTTTAGATTCCATCATCCATCTCATTCAGTCCCACAAACCAGTCCTCCCTAGACATGCTCTTGGCTCGCCATCTTCTAGCCCATTCCAATGTACCTTCTGGAAATGATGGCCTGTTGTAAATACGTAATTCTCCTGTGTTCTCAGCTTTTTCATTGAACATTTTCCCTACCTTCATAATTGAAATCTGTCCTGAGAAGACCCTTTGTAGCACTAATAGTTCAGCTACTAAAAGACTGGCACCTTGGAAGAAAGGGCTGGCAACTTGCTTCCAAAAGATTGTTGCTGTTGTTAAGTGCTGTCAAGTCAGTTCTGACTCGCAGCAACCCTGCATAGTGTATCCGAGGAGCGGCTGTTGAGTTTGAACTGCTAACCTTACAGTTCAAACCGACCTTGTAGTCTAGTGCATTATCCCACAGCGCCACACCTGGACTCCTCGAAAAGACTGTGATCCTGAAAATCATATGAAGCACAATTCTACCACAATGCATGGGGTCACCAAGAGTTAGAATCAAATCAGCAACAACTAGTTACACAAAGTCAGAATGTTCCTTTCAACTATATGTTGTTGTTGTTGTTATGTGCCGTGGAGTCGGTTCCGACTCATAGCGACCCTGTATAGGGTTTCTGAGGCTGTAAGTCTTTACGGGAGCAGAAAGCCTCATCTTTCTCTTGTGGAACAGCTGGTAGTTTTGATTGATGAAATGGACGAAACCTGGTTTTGAGTGGTATGAGAATAAGACCACTTCTCATGGAGTTCAAAGGTGAACTTCCTTGACTCACAGGATCAAAGAAGGGAGGGTCATTGCTGTTTTAGCTGAACTTCCTGTCTCCCAGGACAAGTTCCAGATTTCCTCCCCCACCTCTCTTCTGCCACTCTCCTTCTGACCTTCAGGGCTTTCCTTTCTCACCAGCATCATCTGTATCCTTCCCATGCCCACTTCTCCTACATGGCTTCATTAAGAAGGCGTATGACCTTGGTAACACCCAATAGTGAAAGTTAAAGACAGAGAAGAAAGTTCAGAGACTTGCTCTTCTATCTAAAAGTCCCACCTCCATTTCACTTCAACCACCAGTGAGCACTCACACACCTTGGTCCTTATCGCTATCTGGAAATATTCCACCTTTAAGATCCAGGCTTCTAAATCTCTAACTACAGCATTCTATTTACCCATGATTCCACTTCCTTATTCACAGGGATCCTGCCCTTCATTCAAATCACAGGTGGTTGCTTCCTGACCACACTGGTTTACTCACCACCTTAGTCAGATGGGGCCTCAAGGACACCCCATTTCAGTGATGCACCCATGATCATCTTAGGGTCCTTGTCTCCCTTGAGTTTTCTCTATAAGAGCGGTTTCAGACTTTAATCAGCAGGTGAACCTCAATATTCCTGCTCTCTTCCCCATCCTCTCATAAAAGAGGATGGACTGTCCTCAATTATTTGCTGGGGTGAGAAAGCTGGAGGAGATACTAAGACAGCATTCTCCATAGATGCCTAGCTCTTTCATCTTTAGGGTGTAATCCTCAAATGTCTGTGCACATACAAAGTCACCTGAGCTATCTGTTAAATGCAAACTGCCTGGCCCCATTCCCAAAGGATGGATTTACAGGGTCTACAATGACCCTGATGTGGAGCTGTAGGTTAATGCACTGGACTGCAAAGTCGGTTTGAACCGCAAGGTTGGCAGTTCAAGCTCACCAGCCGCTCCTTGGAAACCCTATACAGGGTCATTGTGGGTGAGAACCGAGTCAACAGCACTTAACAACAACAACAGAGTGACCCTTAGGAGTTCCTGGGTAGTACAAACAATAAACACACTCAACTGCTAATGGAAAGGCTGGAAGCTCAAGTCTACCCAAAAGTACGTTAAAAGAAAGGTCTGGAGACGTACTTCCCCCAGATCCTTGAAAATCCAATGGAACACAGTTCTAGCACACATGAGTTGTCATGAGTCAGAATTGACTCCGCAGCAAGTTTTTTTTTTTTTTTGAGTTATCCCTGTAAGTCTGCACCTGCACAAGCAGCCCCAGTGAGTCTATGCAGGCGGTGCCTGAAAGGAAGATTCACAGGCCTATACGTCTGTGTCTCTTCAGATGACTCAGCTGCCTCAACTTTTGCCCAAGAGGGGACAAGCTGTAAAATGTGAAGAAAAGAAAATCAGAGAACATTTTAAGTCATCCAAGGCAGAATGAAGAATGGGTAGATAATCAGAACACTTAATTCCTGAATTCCTAAGTGAGCACAGGCTCTTCTGCAAAAAAACCCAATAGGCTTATGACAAAATAGACGGAGGGGCTTCAAAAAGTTCATGGAAAATATGGAATTGTAAAGTAATGAAAATTTCCATAAACTTGTACAAATAACTAACTCCTCCATGCTGTGTGTTGTTAGTAAGTGTCGTCAAGTTGGTTCTGACTCATAGGGATCCTGTGTAGGGTATCCAAGGAGTGTCTGGTAAGTCTGGACTGCCAACTTTGTGGTTCAAAGAGACCTTGTGGTCCAGTGCTTATCCTACAGTGCCACATCAGGATTCCCTCACACTATAGCTAACAGCAAAATTAAACTGAATTAGCCAAATCTGTTTTCTACTTAATTGGATTTTATATATTTTCACCACTGAGCTTTCTACTAGTAGTTTTTCTAATCATCAGGAATTAGAATCATGAGGTGAAGGAATACTCATCAAACCATCAAAACCTGTATCCTAATCTCATATCTACCACCACCTCTACGAAGGATGAGGGAGTGTGGATCAGTAAATTGAGAAACTCCTCTGAGCCCTGTAGTTTATTGTTGTTAGGTGTTTTCAAGTGAGTTCCAACTCATAGCGACCCTAATGGTGCTGTCGAAGCTATAAAAATCTTGATGAGAGCTCCTTTCTGAGGAGCAGCTGGTGGTTTGAACCACCAACCTTGCAGTTAGCAATCCAGTGCTTATCCTACAGCACCACACCAGGACTCCTTATTATTATCATGGATAAGTGCTGTCGAGTCAGTTCTGACTCAAAGTGACCCTAGATAGGGTCTGAACCTTACAATTAGCAGTCCATTACTCATCCTACAGCGCCACACCAGGACTCAGTGTCCCCTATATGAAATGGAATATGTTGTTATGGTTAAGAATGCCATCGAGTTGGTTCCGACTCACAGTGACCCTGTATAGGGTTTCCAAGGAGTAACTGGTGAGCTTGAACCACCGACCTTAGAGTTCAAGCTGACTTATTTATTATTGTTTCATTTATTAGAGGGAAATGAAAACATTCAAACTGGGAAAAAAAAAACAAACAAGTTCTATAAATGGAAGATCTGAAGAAGTCATTCTGCAATAACCTTCATCTACACTTACCCACCCAGTTCCAGCCTCCCCGAGAAAGTCCTTCTGTGCCTTACATAAGACACTGCTTTATGGCTTTAAGTATCACAGCATGAGGCAGCATCTGGTGGGGATGTTCATCCCGGAAGGAAGGAAGAGACCTCAACACTGTTTGTTATTCCTACCTTTTGATGTTGCCACAAAAAAGGGGATGCATTCCTTAGAATCAGTCATAATAATGATAGAAGCCTAAAGACAATGGATGAATTGAATGTTGAATCCACATTTAACCAAGAATAATACTGCATCAAAATTATCTAGGGTGAGGAGAAGTGGATAAAGTTTGTATCACACACAAAAAATTACAAATACCTATTAAAACTTGTAAAATACCAACAGAAGGAGGAGGAAGAGAGAAGAAAAGGAGGGGCCAACGGAGGGAAGAGAGAAGAAGGAAAAAAGTGGGGAGGGGAGAGAATACCGGATGAAGGAAGACAAGAAGAAACATAGTCAATCTTCCCAGAACAAACCACTCACAGTAAATACCAATTAAGACAAAACAAATACAAATAACAGAAAAGAGAGGAAAAGAGAAAGTAAAAAGAACCAGAAACGAACCATTGATGGCTATATTGTGCCAACTCCACCAAACCTCATTTTAATAAGAACTGATCAAGAACTACAGTAGAACTCGCGATAGAGTCTAAAAAACCAAGACCACATTCTGAACTGACGATGAAGACGTGAGCAAGACACATTGAGAAATAAAGAAGTGAGACAATGTGCTCTCATTGTAAGTACAAAGATTATGACCTCAGAATTTGCATTAGAATACTGTTTATTTTGCCTGTTGGCTATGGCCTGAGATAAACGACTTCATTCAGGACTTGGTTTCCCCATCTATAAAATGGGAACAACCCTCCTCTCCTCCCAGGTTGCTTGTGAGTGTTAATTGTGATCTAGTGTGCCAGACACAGTGTTTTTGGCCAGTAGTCATTTGTGTGATAATCACTGTGACTAAAGTACGTTTGAGACCATGGAAAATTCCAAACCTCTTTCAGCTTTCCAATTCTGAATGGACTGAGAAACAAATAAAAATTTCAGGATCAAATATCAGTTGCTCAACTTGTCTTTGGCTGGAGATTATTACTATCGATTATGTGTGTTTAACAGAAAACAACCAGCACTCTGATAAGTTACACTTTCACCAGGCAGAGCACCTGACTGACACCTGCCCAGCATACACCAGAATGCACAGAATGCACCAGAAAGCCAGAATGCACAACACAGAAAACTAAACAAATCTCTCAACTATGCAACCCAACCCCAGGCTCAGCTGAATCAGATAAAGGACACCTGGATCTGCCCCAAAGTAGCCAACCTCCCAGTACCCTCTGTCCCCAAACCCAGCCCACTGCCAAATCCTGCAGTTTCTTCTTTTACATCCTTAACATTTGTCCCTTTCGTTCCAGCTCCACAGCATAAGCCCTGGTAACTGACCAACTAGATCTCAACACTGGCATTCCCCTGAGGTCTTGCCTACAAAGCAGCACACCCTGGCAAGCAGAGCTGACTGGTATTCTTTCTCTCCCTTTCTCATAGAAACAGCTTATTAAGACCACATCTCACTCTCCACTGAACTACGCCCCCCATAGGAATGCATGTTTCTCTCAAACTGCTCCTCCCTGAACTACATCCTAATGTGACAATCTCTGCTCTGCCAAAACGGTCCTGGGTCTTTCTGGCACATGGTTCCTAAGGCAAGGCCATTCCCTCCTCTCACTCAGAGAAAGGTCCGGACTCTCAACTCAGCTGGTCCCCCACTGCATGGAACACTCTCCTTGGACAGCAGAGGTGTAGTCAGATCTTGCAGGGGAAAATGCAGAGTTTTCATAGAGATATGAAAGACTTGTATTTTGAAAATGCAATTTAGAATTTCTTAAAAACTCATTAATGTTTTCTATAGAGCAACTACCAGTTGTTCTGCTCCTGTACAGATTTACAACCTCAGAAACCCTGTACAGGGTCACTATGAGTCAGAACTGACTCCACGGCACATAACCACCAGCCACCATAGAGCAACAACCAGTTGTTCCGCAGGAGAAAGATGAGGCTTTCTGCTCCTGTAAAGATTTACAGCCTCAGAAACCCTGTACAGGGTCACTATGAGTCAGAACTGACTCCACGGCACATAACCACCAGCCACCATAGAGCAACAACCAGTTGTTCCGCAGGAGAAAGATGAGGCTTTCTGCTCCTGTAAAGATTTGCAGCCTCAGAAACCCTGTGCAGGGTCACTATGAGTCGGAATCAGCGGATAATAGACCAACAAGGCTCTTAATGGGCTGGTTACCAAGAAAAGGGAGTCCTGGTGTGGTGCCTTAGGATAAACACTCAACCTTACGGCTGGTTTGAACTGCAAGGTCAGCGGTTCAATCTCACCCGCTGCTCCTTGGAAACCCTACACAGGGTCGCTAATGAGTCAAATGGACTCGATGACACTTAACAACAACCAAGAAATGTATTTCCCTTCAAATTCTAAACTGGTCTGAAGAGCAAACCCTTGGGTAGTATTCTCATATAGAGGAAGCAAAGTGGATTCTCTAAAGCAGAAGTGGGGAACAGTCCCAGCCTGTGGGCCGTATGTTGTTGTGGTTAAGTGCTGTCGAGTAAGTTCTGACTCATAGCTAACTTGTACAGAGTTTCCAAGAAACTGCTAGTGAGTTTGAACCACTGACCTTGTCCTTCAAACCAAACTCGCAGCCTAGTGCTTTATCCTACAGCACCCCCAAAAGCATTTGGTCTGGCCCTGCCAAGGCAACCGCAGTTCCAGACATCACATTATATATAGCAGGCTAATTTTTAAGCTGACAATTTTGTATGGCTCATGAATGATGCTATAAATATCCAAATGGCTCTTGGCAGAAAAAGTTTCCCCACCCCTGTTCCACATCATTCACACACATAACATTGTTCTTCTTCTTACAGTAATCACAAAACTCATGGCTTCCACTTGTTTCAACATTTGAAGCATTTCTGCTTCCAAACCTGATCCTCTCACTTCACCATGAGGTGAAGCCAGAGCTTGAGACTTGATTTAATCAAGGAGGTGTCCTTTTGCTATCGGAGTTGTAAGCGCTGACACAAAAGGACTCACCCCAGTGTTTTGTTTTCTTTCCAGGGCACATACAAAACTGCCCCAGACTCGCTAATCCACAGAACAGCTTAGTACGCATAAAGAGCTCTTTGAAGATAATATTTCTAAACAAGTCTATCACCAAGGGAAGGGTTTTTGTTATGTTTATTTTCAGAAGTAGGACAAGAATAAATAAGCACAGAAAAAGGTTTGTATGCATTTTCTCCTTCCTTAAAAATGGAATATAATATTACAGGAACTCTCCTTGGGAGACACCCTAGCAGTCCCATTCATAACTACTTACTCAACAGCAATTTGCAAATTCCCCCTACATCTCTTGCCAAAATTCTTTCTCCTATTCCCTGCCCTTCACTGTAACTCCAATTGGGAAAACTTTGGGTTGCGGAATAAGCCTCCTCCTTTCTGTTCCCATAAAGCTTTACAGCCTCGGAAACCCTATATAGGGTCACTATGAGTCGGAACTGACTTGGTGGCCGAACCAGTACCAACACCACTATAACCAAAAATCAATTTCCCAGAAAGTAAAAAAAAAAGTATTCAGATCTTAATAAAAGATTCACAAATGCACCTCACCTTTAATATCTTCTTATAAAATAAATAAAATATGCAGAACAGTTTGAGGGGAAAAACTGCATTTTCATAGTTCACTTATTCAATGAAAATTATTCCTAAGGAAGCATTCCTGGGCAATGGGCATGTTACCTTTCTAAATCTGCCATTATGTTGTTGTTGTCGTTATTAAAGTGCTGTCGAGTCGATTCCGACCCATAGTGACCCTGTATAGGGTTTCCAAGAAGCAGCTGGTGAGCCTGAACCACCGACCTTGCAGTTCAAATGACTTTGCAATCTGACGCATTAGCCCACAGCGCCACACCAGGACTCCAAATCTGCCATTACAGAACTCAGAAATTACTAGGGAGGATGGTAAGCTTTCAAGTTATATTGCTAGCACTTTGAAATACTGGGGAGAAAACTAGGCTTATGTATTTACCATAAAGCTGACTGGCACTCAAGTTTACAGGTGACCGCTCCTTGAAAACCCTATACAGAGTCACTATGAGTTGAACTGACTTGATGACACTTAACAACAATAAGGGGCTTCAAGCATTCCATGACCTTTCATTCCATTTTTTTCTCACATACTTTTGAAAACCCATCATATTTTCACTATCTTGATTTCAACTAATTTTTAAGAAAAACTCCACAAAGTAAGTAGAGCTGGTGCTAGCAGCATCTTTATCATCCCATTGGGAGAGGGGGCAAAGTAGAATTTCCTACACGTAGTGACCTCCCTGAGTTCACTCAGCTCATTAAAAAACCCAGTCTAGAGTAGTAAATCTTACTGTCCAGGAACAGAGGACCCTAGGACCATCAAGAGAGAAGAGCATGAACAGAATGTGGGACCTTATTCAGAAAAGCAGCAACACCAGAGATGGAGGCAGAGATGAGGACATGGAGAGAGAGAACAGCTGAGGACTCCAGACTCACGGAAAGAGAAAGACTGAGTGCTGGCAGCCAAGAGGCAAGCTTGCAGGATGTGCCCTTTGGTTGTTTAAATGATTATATATTCCTGAGTGTTTTTGCGTACATCAAAAACAACAACAACAAACAAACAACTCAGAGGGAATAGAAACAATTGCTGTTGGATGACGATGCATGGAGGGGACTGCAATCATTGCAAGGAAACGATGAGTATAAAACTGATGTTCTCCCATGTAAACTATCACTCAAGTCACAATAAAAACATTTTTTAAAAAAAAACCCAGTCTAGTTGCTTCCGACTCCTAGTGATCCTGTAGAACAAAGAACTTCCCCATAGGGTTTCCAAATCTTTGTGGAAGCAGACTGCCACATCTTTCTCCCAAGGAACAGCTGGTGAGTTTAAACGACCAACCTTTCAGTTAGCAGCTAAAAACTTTAACTACTGTACTGCAAGAGCTCCTTGCAGTGGAGCTTGCCCAAACCCAAAGCCCATTGTCATCAAGTTGAATCCGACTCATCATGGCCCTACAGAACAGAGTAGAATTGCTCCTTAGGGTTTCTAAGATGTTAAATCTTAACAGGAGCAGCCAGCCTCATCTTTCTCCCTCAGAGTGGCTGGTGAGCTCGAATCGCAGACCTTGCAGTTTGCAACCCAATGCTTAACCCCTGTACCATCACACTGCTTCCCACTTATAAGGAACAGGAGGCAGAAATTTAAAACACAAAGAGCGTCGGTAAGAAAGGAAAGTTTCCACAAAGACTCCTTACGCTTTCTCATTGAACACACATTTATTTTGAACACCACCCTTCTATTCTCACTTTTTAACATGTTTTTAATAATCTTAGACTGAGAGCTGAGTTTTAAAGGTACTGCAACCAGCTGTAGACGTCACAGCATATTAAACAGCCTTTTAAAACTTGGCCTTTAGAGCTTAAAGAAAGTTCTATGACACTGTTAAAATATTGAACAACCCTGAGAAACCCCCTTTGAAGCAATTTTGATGACAAATTAGCACATGTATCACTGAATGTTCTACAAAATGCTGATTAGCAATCTCATGACTCTAGCTTTGTAGATATCTGTTTACCAATGCAGAGAGAAGGAACTGCTAATGACCACTAAGTGTTTATTGTCTATACAGATAAGAAGGCTGGGACATATCACCTGTCCATGGAACAATATTGCTGTCTGATCACAGCACAAAGCACTAAATCAAAATCGGACTCACGGCATATGGGCACCACAGTATTATCCCAGTAAAGGACAAAGTTCTTTTGACTTCTCTGATAAGGAGTCCTAAAGGGCAAATAGTTTCTTTATCTTCACTTTCTCCTTAGCGAACCCAACATTGACCTAATCTAAAGTCTAAAGAGTCAGTGTGATTTGAGAGCCAGCACACCCTACGTGGTCACACACCCAGGAATTAAAAAGGAGGTAGTTGTCATAAAGCTATGTTCTACTTTAGTGACCAGTGGGCCACAGTCCAATATACTATTGTCCTACTGGGCAATTATTATCCTAGAGAGAGGGGTAAGTAAAAGGGCTGAGGGAGTTCTAGGCAGAAAGGAATCTGATTTTCAAAATCACTCCCCCACATCCGAGTCAGTGAGATGAGGATTGTGAAATAATCTGCAAATTGCCCAGTGATTTCCTAGGAGTCTCTGAGGAAGGCAAAGGAACAATGTCCTCTCCCTAGTGCCTTAAACTTGGCTGTGGTAGCAACGGTTTCTCAATTCTACCTGGTCATTTACAAAGAACAAGTTCTCCTCCTCCCATCAGCCTGCCCGCAACAAGACTGCAAATGAATTATGACAAGTTTGGTAACATGGGCATGGTGTGTTAGCAGTGTTGTGTTCAGCCAGCTGTGACAGAGGACTAAGAAAGGGAGTTTACCGCTCCCCAGCTCACTGATCTACTGGCATGGGCAGCTTGACTAAAGCTCAATCACAAATTACAGACAAGAGTCTCTGGTTGGCCATCCACAGCTCTGGCACCTCTATAGAATCACGCACCCATGCAGGTACCTCCTGGTCACCAAATTCTAGAACCTTCCCAGAAGCTTATCTCCAACACAAGGTGGACAAAGAGATTATGGAGTTACCTTTTTGCTTCCTCTAGGTGACACAAATATTCATAGGCAATGTTCTGCCGCCTCCTCTCATCCATCTCCTCTGCAGAGAGCCTTTCATCATCCACGATAGCTAGAAAAAGACGAGAGGAATGATTGACTTCAAGGGAAGTGTCCAGAGACATTAACTAGAAAAACTCAAAAGCAGAAACATTGACCATTCAGAGCTAGGCCTTGAAATACCAAACATAGAAAAGAGATCTGCCTTTGAATACTGCAAAATTTTATCATTTCTAACAAAAAAGCATTACTGAAGTGTGGGTTAAACTCGCCAAATAATAGAATGGAAATAGAGATCTGATTCCATAGGCTTTGTTGTTGTTGTTGTTGTGAAGTGCCATTGAGTCAGTTCTGACGCATAGTGACCCTGTATAGAGTTTCCAAGGAGCAAATGGTGAGCTTGAACCACCAACATTACACTTTAAACCAACCCTGCAGTCCACTGCATTAAACCACAGTGCCACATTGTAGGATTAGAGAACCTCAAAAGAATTAGAACATGATGTGGTGCTGTAGGATCAGCACTGGACTTCGAACCACAAGGTTGGCAATTTAAACCTACCAGCTGCTCCTCAGAAACCCTATACAGGCTTGCTATGAATCAGAATCAACTCCATGGCACTTAACAACAACAACAACAATTAGCAATAACTTTCCTTAAAGAACTTGGGAAGCAGTGTTCAGTGGCTAAACTTCCATGTGCTATTCTGGAAACTTCAAGGTTGAACAAAGAAACTACAGAGATCTATCTTTTCCCACTATTGGAGAAAATTATGGCCCCTCATGCAACCCAAAAGATTGATAAATGCTACAACAGAAATGCCAAAATCTCTAAAATCACCTTTTCACCACCCACCATTTTCGTTCTTTACAAGGCTTGGTCAACATGTACTGAAAAAAAAAAGTAATGGAGACATCAAGCAAACACAGTTTTCAATCCCATACTCTTTATTCCAACACAGGTTTAGTTTATAAACATCAGCATTTCAGCCTTGTTCTTCTGTGGTGGTTATGCAACATGGAGTCGGTGCCCACTCATAGCAACCCTGTATAGATATCAACTGGCCATTTTCCAATGGCACTTCCTTGACACACAGCTGAAACACTCTGGAAGCAGCTGCCTCAACTGCCACAATCAATCAACTCTTTGTTGTTGTTGTTAGGTGCCATCTAGTAGGTACCAACCCATAGCGACCTTATGCACAGCAGAATGAAACACTGTCCGATCCTGGGCCAACTCACTACTGTTGCCACACTTGAGTCCATCAATGCTGCCACTTGGCCAATCCATCTCATTGGAGATCTTCCTCTTTTTCTCTGACCCTCCACCTTACCAAACATGATACCCTTCTCCAGCAACTGTTCCCTCCTGACAATATGTCCAAAGTATGAGAGGTGAAGTTTGGCCATCCTGGCCTCCAAGGAGCACTCTGGCTACACTTCTTCCAACACAGATCTATTGGTTCTTTTGGCAGGCCATGGCACTTTCAATATTCTCCTCCAACACCATAACTCAAAAGCATCAATTCTTCTACGGTCTTCCTTATTCACTGTCCAGCTTTCGCATGCATATGAAGTTACTGAAAAACCATGGCTTGGGTCAGGTGCACCTTAGTCCTCAAGCTGATATCTTTGCTCTTCAACACTTTAAAAAGGTCTTGTGCAGCAGATTTGCCTAAGGCAATACGTCCTTTGATTTCTTGACTGCTGCTTCCATGAGTGTTGATCCAAGAAGAATGAAATCCTTGACAACTTTAATCTTTTCTCCATTGATAAGAATGTTGTTTATTGGTCCAGTGGTGAGGATTTTTGTTTTCTTGACACTGAGATGTAATCCATACCAAAGGCTGTGCTCTGTGATCTTCATCAGTAAATCTTTTAAGTCCTCTTCACTTTCAGCAAGCAAAGTTGTTTCATCTGCACATCGCAGGTTGTTAATGAGTCTTCCTCCAATCCAGATGCCACGTTTTTCTTCATAGTACCCAGCTTCTCAGATTATTTGCTCAGGATACAGTTTGAATAAAGTATGGTGAAAGAATACAACCTTGTCGCACACCTTTCTTAATTTTAAACCATTTAGTGTTCCCATGTTCTGCTCAAACAACTGCTTCTTGATCCAAGTACAGATTCCTCATGAGCACAATTAAGTGTTCCAGAATAGTCATACTTCACAAAGTTGTCCATAGCTTGTCATGATCCACACAATCGAAAGCCTTTGCTAGTCAATAAAGCACAGGTAAACATCTTTCTGACATTCTCTGCTTTCAGCCAAGATCCATGGGACATCAGCCATCATTCCACAGCTTCTTCTGAATTTGACTTGAACCTCTGAAAGTTCTATGTCAATGAATGATTGTAGCCATTTCTGTATTACCTTTAGCAAAACTTTACTCACAGCTGTGTATTTATATGACAATACTTCTTTCTCATAAGAGGACCTCTATTCCCTCTTTAATCTTGAACATTAACTCTGATGGCTATAAAGTGAATGTGGTTTCTAGTTTGTTAGATTGCTCTTCTACTGAAGACAATGTGTGTGTCTAGCAGGGATTGTCAACATCTTTCCCCTGTGCTTTTGCAGCAGAACCCTCAAATGGTCTCCCATTACACCTCTCCTTCACCATGACACCAGAAGCATATTTCACACACATAACCCTAGTGATATTATTCCCCGTCTCAAGAGTATTTGATGGATCCCCATTTTCTGTAAAATAAAATTCCAGAACCCATTCTCTCTTTGCCTACATGAATCCATGTTCCAGGATTACTCCATTCTCTGGCATGTATGAGTGCTTCTTCTCAAGACCTTCTCTGTGCCTAAAAAGCCATTCTCTTACCTTCTATGTGAGATGCCTTTGATATCTTCTCAGCCATGATTCCGTGGATCACAAAGTAAAACCCAGTCCAGCTCTGCAGTTCACATTCTCATTACCTCATTTGTCAAAGAAGGCCCCAGTGCAAATAGATCACATGGTTCTCACCCAGCTGGGAGTCCTTAGAGGAAGGGGATCTATTTTTTAATCTCACTAAATCTTTCCAGTTTCTTGCACAAACATACCACAGAAATATGTGGTGAAAAATTATCTTCCAGTAAATCCTCATTATGTGGCACAACCATCACCCCTTAGTGAATGTTCTGTTATTTTGTAGTGCTATTGAGTCACTTCTGACTCATAGGGACCCTATATAGGGTTTCCCATGGAGCAGCTGGTGGACTTGAACCTCTGACCTTGCGGTTCAAATCAACCTTGTAGTCCTCTGCTTATCCGGCAGCACCATACTAGACTCTATAATGAAGAGACTTTGCAAATAACGATATTCTTATCTTGGGTTTTCTTAAAAGATACCTAATCCTCTGTATCTCCAATTACCTTTAAAAGTTAACCCTGTTGGTAGTGGTGGTAGTGTGTTGTGGAGTTGGTTCCAACTCATAGTGACCCTGCACAGGGTTTCCGAGGCTGTAAATCTTTACCAGAGCAGAAAGCCTCATCTTTCTTCCGCGGAACAGCTAGCAGTTTCGAACTGCTGACCTTGAGGTTAGCAGCCTGACTCGTAACCACTATGCTACCAGAGCTTCTTAAAAGTTAATACAACAGAGGGCATACTCTAGAACTCCTAATTTCTTGTTTTAATGTCAAGTTAAACGCTTTGTTTTATAATATATTCTGTTACATTAAAACTTAAAAATACAACAGAAGCCCTCAAGTGCCGTTGAGTCGAATAGTGACCCTGAATAGGGCTTCTGAGCTTGAACCACTGACCTTGAAGATCAAACCAACTCTCCGGTCCAGTGCATTAACCCACAGCAACACGGGCCTAGTGAGTGTTTGGTACTCATTCCACCATTCCAACATGTAAGGAGGTGAGCACTGGGGTAACTCTTTCAAAAGCAAACACTCTCATCGGTACCTCCCTTTTTATCTACTGTTTCCTTCCAGCTACAAACTCACCTACCTAAGAGGAGGCAGAAGTCCCAGCAGCACGTGGACACTAAGTCTCTCCCTCCACAAATCATACAAAATAAGATCCCACTAGCTCAGGACAGTTGCAAAGGGTTCCCAGCAGCACGTGGACACTAAGTCTCTCCCTCCACAAATCATACAAAATAAGATCCCACTAGCTCAGGACAGTTGCAAAGGGTTCTCAAACTCTGATAGCACGCTGTCCAGAGAAAAAATGTACTTAATGTTTGAATAAACACAAATACACAAACAGACCACAAAGCTTTAAGTTACAATTCCAACATATTGTCACAGCTGATGGAATTCTACCTTCAAGACTCAACTAAAGGAATTTGGACAGTCTTCCCTGATTGTCCCAATTCAAAATGCCCTCGTGTCCTGGCACCTCTTGTGGTATCTATTATCTTTCTTGTGTGCAACTCACAGCAACCCTGTATGATAGCGTTGTTGTTGTTGTTGTTGTTATGTGCCGTGGAGGCAGTTCCGACTCATAGCGACCCTGTAACAGGTTTTCTGAGACTGTAAATCTTTATGGGAGCAGAAAGCCTCATCTTTCTCCCGCGGAACAGCTGGTAGTTTTGAACTGCTGACCGTGAGATTAGCAGCCTGATTTGTAACCACTACGCTAAACTTCCTAATAGACCTGAAGGTTCAAATCTACCCAGAGAAACCTTGGAAGAAAAGTCTGGTGATCTACTTCCAAAAAATTATGGAAAAGCCAACAGAGCATACAAGATCCAAAGGGCCATATTTGCCCAGGGATAAAGCTCAGAAGGCAGGAAGGGCCAGGAAAGAAGGATGAAGGGAAAAGGTATCCACAGGGAGGAAGCGTGAAGAGTGTTATGATTACATTGTGAGGACTGCAGTCAACATCACAAAGCAAAATGCATATGAACTGTTGAATGGAAAACCAATTTGCTCTTTAAACTTGCGCCCAAATCTCAGTAACGTGTTTTGTCTTTCTTGTTAAAAATCCTATGGAGTACAGTTTTACTGTGAGACACATGGAGCCCACCTGAGTTGGAGTTGACTCAACAACAGTTTTTTGGTTTTGTTTTAATGGACCAGGTGTGAGTAAGAATAAAGGACAGGGCAAAACAAACAAAAATATCTTTCCACATCGGTTCTCCACTCACTCACTGCTTCTTTCCTGCCCAGGTCTGACCCACTGCCCTCCAATCCCACACACCTCCACCTTCTTCCATTCAGCAGCTGAGAACAGCTTTGCCACCTATGATCCAAGTGTAGATCAGACGACGAGTCTGAGAAAGTCTTAATCACAGCAAAAGCAAATCCTTGTGTGTCACAGAGGCTGCCTGTAACTATGTTCACATTACTCAACATTTACCGAGAAGTAACTTCTGATAAGAGCTACTGGCATGGGTAATAACCCTACCATTTAAAGATCTGTACTGGGATTGGTCAAGACACGACTTTACTACCCATAAAGCACTTTTTCCATGCTATCCTCATGACTATCCTGAGTCATAAACATTATTTCTTTCCTAACAAATGAGGAAACTGAGGTTACAGCAAGGGAAAGGGCTAGCCATGGCATTTCCTGGCTCAATGACAGAGCCAGGCTGGAACCAAGGTCTTTCAGCAGGATGACTTTACTTTGCCCTGTGCCAGGGCGGAGCCTGTCACGGACAAACCCAAGGAGCAGGTCATTTAAGTGGCTTCCAAATCCTTTTTATTTTAAAAGCAATTTGATTAATTGTAATGTCCTATAAAGCTCACTTTCCTTGGCTGCTTTGAACTCTAAGAGATATGAGGACACTATGAAAAAGGCAGCTTTCTGAACTATTCCAAAAACCATACCCATTGAGTGGATTCCGATGCATAGTGACCCCATAAGACAGAGGAGATCTGTCTGTGGGGTTTTCAAAGCTGTGATCTTTACATAAGCAGACGGCCACACCTTTTTCCGGCAGAGCAGTTGGTGGGGTCAGGCCATCGGCCTTTTGGCTGGCAGTACTATACCACAAGGGCTCCTTCTAAAGTATTGGCAAGTTACAAAACGCCATTTACAACATGAACGAAAACATACACTTTCTCTAACTCTAGTTAAAAGGCAATCATTGAAAACATGTTCTATGGAAATCATACTATACTAGTCAAAAGTTTAAGGAGTAGAATGAGAGTGAGTTGGTAGTGAAGGTTCAGAAATAGAACTCACAGTAAAGTATAGGTGGCAGAAATCTAAAGGAGTCCATTTCCCAAAGAAACCTCACAAAACTCAATGTTAAACTAGCCCAAGGTCTTCCTCATTCCTTAAAGAGTTGCCATGGTCACTGTTTAACTTCATCAACTCTCCATGTGCTCCCCTCACACACAGAGACACCAAACCACCATACCTGTGGTAGTCATATCCATTTGTTCTTTCAGCAAGTGTGGGAGTGACTGCTTCAAACCAGGCTGTTGTATGGACTGGAGACAAGATGACAAGTATGACACACACGAGCCCTCATAAAATTTTTATGATAGCTCAACAATGGAAGGTTTGGCATGACTACAGGATGCATAGGTATCTGGGGACATCCTGGAGAGAGAGTGTAGGCAGGAGTCACCAAAACCAGGTTTGGGAATTTCTGTTTTACAAAATAATATATTATAGTGTGCATTCCTTTAAGGAAAATCAGAGATTAGGAAGATAATATGAATCATCAGTACATAGAAATATGCACACAATTTAGAAATTATAAAACACACATTGTTGTCCTGAATTCAACACTCATAGAAGCAGCACTCAATAAATCAAAAGACATATTGCATGAGGCAAACCTGCCACAAAAGACCTCTTTTAAAGCGCTCAAGAGCCAAGATGTCAGTTTGAGAACTAGGAGCACACCTGACCTAAGACACAGTTATTTTCAATGGTCTCATATGCTTGTGAAGGTTGGACAGTGAATAAAGAAGACCATAGAAGAATTAGCGCATTTGAGTTATGAAGTTGGAGGAGAATTTTTTAAATACCACAGACTGCCAAAAGAAGAAATCAATGTTGGAAGAAGTACAGCCAGAGTGCTTCTTAGAAGCAGGGATGGCAAGATTTCTTTTCTCATGCTTCAGACATATTATCAGAAGGGACCAGTGCCTGGAGAAGGATATCATGTTTAGTAAAGTGGAGGGTCAGTAAAAAAGAGGGAGACATGCCGCCCCCCGCCCCTGAGATGGATTGGCACAGTGCCAACAGCAATGGACTCAAGTGTAATGTAACAATGATTATGAGGCTGGCACAGGACAGGGCAGTGTTTCGTTCTATTGTGCCCGGGGTCACTATGAGTCAAAACCATCTCGACAGCACCTAAAAACTACAACAACAATCTTATGTGAGCAACCCTGAGTATCTCCAGTATGTTATTCAGTTCAAATGCGTAATTGAACCATCTTCTAAGTGTTGAGAACAACATTTCCCTGAGGGAAAATATATGAGCAATTATCGCACCCGCTCAGAGCTTAAATAATGGTTACCAGAGATGACACATAAGGCCAAGGAGGGCACTGGGAGGAAGAGAAGGGATGAATTGACTTCAAAATACTTAAGCTATGCTGTGCTTGTGGGGAAAGGGTAACTCAGATGAGAGAAAGCAAAGTCCATATCAAGATTTCAAGTAAGCTGATACATTCAATAAATTTGACCCATGATCTACTCTGGCTGCACACCAGCTTCCTGCAGCCTTTCATAGCTACTTAATCTTCCGCTTTAAAAGGACACATAATCAAACTTCCCTAAACTGAGCTTTCTTTTGAAGAATAGGCAAGCCTGAGGTTAAAGCTGTTAACTATTAGCTACAGGCACTCTGAAAAATCTGAATCAGGAACCGTGATTGAGATGTGACTCTATCCATGTTGAAAACGTGATAGGTTTCATGGAATCCCTAAAATGATAAGTTAGTAAACACAATCACCCATCTTTATATTCCTATCAACCCCAAACCAGCAACCCACAACCCTCTAGAACAGAGTTGAACAGCTCCATAGGGCTTCCCAGGCTGTAAATCTTCATGCAGGCAGACAGCCTCATCTTTCTCCTGCAGAGTGGCTGGTGAGTTCCAATCGTAGACCTTGCCTAATGTTTAACCCACGGTACCACCAGGTCCTTCATCCCTATGGAAGGCTGCATGAACAACAGGTGCTAAGTAAAGCTGCTGAATGGTGTGCTAACATTTATGCTTCAGAAGTTTAGCCGTATTTTAGCCTGGTGGCACAGTGGGTTAAGCATTGAACCATGAACTTAAAGTTCAGTTGGTTCA
Organism: Chrysochloris asiatica; assembly: GCF_000296735.1. Classification (NCBI taxonomy): domain Eukaryota; kingdom Metazoa; phylum Chordata; class Mammalia; order Afrosoricida; family Chrysochloridae; genus Chrysochloris; species Chrysochloris asiatica. Next base: position 3,073,127 of record NW_006408752.1, read on the forward strand.
AACCCACCAGTTGTTCTGAAGAAGAATGATGAGGAAGTCTGATTTCATGAAGATTTAGAACCTCAGAAGCCCTGTGAAGAAGATCTACTTTGTCCTATAAGTTCGCTGTGAATCAATATCGATTCTACAGCTGTGGGTCTGGTTTGGGGTTAGCCCTGATGGCTGCACAGCAGGGATACAAAGAGAAAGTGAGTGTCCTTACAGCTTGGAGTCCAGGTGTGGCTCTGTAGGATAAGCACTGAACTGCTAACCACAAAGTTCTTAAGTGCCATTGAGTTGGTTCCCTACCATAGCGATCCTGTAATAGGGCTTGTGATTCCGATGAGCAGTTGGTGGGTTTGAACCACCCACCTTGTGGTTTGTAGTCCAATGCTTATGCTAAAGTGTCACACTAGGAGTAGGGGATGAGTTGCAACAGACTCTATGGCACTTAACACCACCACCGCCACACCTTTCCTGAACCTTGACCCTCATCACCGATCCTAAGATTAACAAGACTCTTAACTTCAGAATATATTCAGGTAAGATAAGTTTGTAAAGGAATGTGATTATGTCCTTTAGAAAGACAAATGTCCAAATTTTCAAGTTTAAATTAGAAGAAGAATGCCCAGGACTGAGAAACAGGGGAATCCAACAATGAGCCTACAAGTTGTAGTAATAAAACATAGTAGAGTGCTTACCAACCTCCTTATTTTTACAGTGAGACAACTCAGGTCAAGAATGTTTAAGAAGATTCGTTGTGCTAATTATTCAGGAAAAGATTTCAGGAGTTAAGAAAATAGATGATCCTTTTCTATAAAAATTCTTTACATATACACAATGTGGCATTGTAGGATAAGCACCGGACTGCTAACCTCAAGGTCAGCAGTTCAAACCCACCAACTGACCTTGGAAAACCTTATAGAGGGTCGCTTTGGATTGAAACTGACTCCACAGCACTTAACAAACATACACATAGAGTATGTGTCTGTGTATACATTCTAAATTATAATAATCATATGTTGTTGTTACGTGCCATTAAGTCGGTATCAATTCATAGCGACCCTATGACACAACAGAACAAAAACATTGCCTGGTCCTGCACCAACCTCCCACCTGTTGCTATGTTTGAGCCCTTTGCTACTGCCACTGTGCCAATCCATCTCGTTGGGGGCCTTCTGCTTTTTATTCAACCTTCCCCTTTACCAAACATGATATTCTTTCCCAGAGACTGATCCCTCCTGATAATATGTCCAAAGAATGAGAGACGAAGTCTGGCCAATTTGGTTTCCAAGGAGCATTCTGGCTATATTTCTCCCAATACAGATTTGTTTGTTCTTTTGGCAGTCCATGTTACTTTCAATATTCTCCTCCAACACCACAACTCAAATGCATCAATTCTTCCATGGTATTCCTTATTAACTGTCCAACTTTCGCATGCATATGAGGTTATTAAAAATACCATAGCTTGGATTAGGTGTACCACAGTCCTCAAGGAACATTTTTGCTCTTGAATACTTTAAAGAGATCTTGGGCAGCAGATTTGTCTAATGCAATACATTGTTTGATTTCTTGACTGCTGCTTCCCTGAGTGTTGATGGCTGATCTCAGAAAAATGCAGTTTTTGACAACTTCAGACTTTTCCCCATTTATATGGATACTGTTCATTGGTCCAGTAGTGAGGACTTTTGTTTCTTTACATGAAGGTACAACCTATATCTAAGGCTGTGGTTTTTTTATCTTTGTCAGTAGTTTAAGTCCTCTTCCTTTCAGCAACTAAGGTTGTATCATCTGCATATCGCAGGTTGTTAATGAGCCTTCCTCCAATTCTGATGCCACGTTTTTCTTCATAGAATACAGCGTCTCAGATTATTTGCTCAGCATACAGACTGAATAAACATAGTGAAAGAATACAACCCTAGTGCTCACCTTTGTTAATTTTGAACCATTTGGTGTTCCCTTGTCCTATTCAAACAACTACCT
>NW_006408752.1:3075238-3076528 GCF_000296735.1 Chrysochloris asiatica
TCAATGCATAGCTGCAGTCATATTTGGATTATCTTCAGCAAAATTTTACTTACATGTGATATTAATGATATTGTCTGAAGACTTCCATATTCTGTTGGGTTTCCTCTCTTTGGAATGGGCACAAATATGGATCTCTTCCAATCAATTGGCCAGGTAAAGGTCTTCCAAATTTCTTGACATAGACAAATGAGTGCTTCCAGTTCTGCATCAACTTGTTGAAAGATTTCAATTTGTATTCAATCAATTCTCAGTGTCTTGTTCTTTGCCAATGCATTCAGTGCACCTTGTACTTCTTGCTTCAGTATCATTGGCTCTTGATAATATGCAACCTCTTAAAATGATTGAACATCAACCATTTCTTTTTGGTACAGTGACTCTGTGCATTCCATTCCATCTTCTTTTGATGTTTTCTTTGCCCATACTGTTGTTGTTGTTGAGTGCTCTTCAGTCGGTTTCAACCCATAGTGACCCTGTATAGAGTTTTCAAGGAGCAGCTGAGTGACTTTGGAACCAACCACTTGGCAGTTAAAACGACTTTGCAGTCCAGTGCATTAACCCACAGAGCCACACCAGGACTCCAGAATCCTTCAATATTTCAAGTGGAGGCATGACTTTTAGTTCAATTTCCTCAGCTTGAGAAATGCTGAGCATGTCCTTCCCTATTGCTTTTCTAACTCCAGATCTTTGTACATTTTGTGATAATATTTAACTTTGTCTTGCGATGCCTTTTGAAATTTTCTATTTGGCTCATTTACCTTCTCCTTTCTTCCATTTGCTTTAGCATCCTTACGCTGGAAAACAAGTTTCATTGTCTCTTATGACATCCACTTATATTTTCCTTCTTCCTGTCTTCTTAATGACCTTTTCCTTTCTTTCTGTATGATGTCCTTGATATCATCCTACAACTCTTCAGTCTTTGGTCTTTAGTGTCTAATCCATCCATCAAATCTGTTCTTTAGATGCTCTCTGAATTTAGGTGGGATATATTCAAGGTCATAGTTTGGCTTTTGTAGACTTGTTTTAATTTTCTTCAGTTTTAGCCTGAACTTGCAGATGAGCAATTGATGGTCTGTTCCAGTCTGCCTCTGGCCTTGATGATATGGAGTTTTTCTACCGTCTCTTTCCACATATGTAGTCAATCTTATTTCTGTGTATTCCATCTGATGTGGTCCATCTGGATGTTGTTGTTGTTGTTAGGTGCCATCGAGTCAGTACCAACTCATAGCGAGCTTATGCACAGCAAAACAAACAAACAAACAAAAATGCCCGATCCTGGGCCAACCTCACCAC
>NW_006408752.1:3079668-3102344 GCF_000296735.1 Chrysochloris asiatica
CTTGTGGTTCAAATTGACTTTGCAGTCCAGTGCATTAATCACAGTGCCACACCGGGGCTCGAATGATCATGTAGTGTTATGGAATTGTATCGAGTCCTGGTGTGGCATTGTAAGATAAGCACTAGACTATAAGGTCAGTTTGAAGCACAAAGTTAGCGTTTCAAAGTCACCAGCCGCTATTCAGATATCCTATACAGGGTTGCTATTAGTCGGAACAGATTAACAGCATATAACAACAACAAATAGAATTGCACGCTTTATAATAAAAGTAAAAAAAAAAAAAAGCCTAGAAAGAAATATGTTAATAGCACTTGCTTATCAGTAGGTAGCTAATGAGATTATTTTCTTTTTCTTTTTTCTTTTTTTGATTCTTTTATGCTTCCCACATATTCTATGCCAGTGGACAAGTATTACATCAATATGTTTATAACTGAAATAGTAAAAGGTTAAATTTATTTCAATACCTGTTTTAGAAAAATTGATGAGAAATAATCCTTAATGCCAAACTTACTACAAAGAATGATTTTCATGGACCCAATTGATCCATGTGACCTTCTAAAATGAATGACCTGAGCTCCCATCTGTGGAGTGGATTCTGATTCATAGTGACCTTACAGGACAGTGTTTATTGTTAATAAGCATTATCGAGCCAGTTCCGACCCACAGTGACCCTGTATAGTGCTTCCAAGGAGAAGCTGGTAAGCATAAACTGCCAACCTTGTTCAACCAACTTTGCAGTGCAGCACATTCACCCATAGCGCCACACCAGGACAGAGGAGAACTGCTCTACAGGATTTCTGACACTGTACATCTTTATGGGAGCAGGCAGCTTCATTTTTCGTCTTTGAAGCTGTTGGTGGATTTGAACCACTGAACTTGCAGGTAGCAGCCCAAATGCTTAACACACTGTGTCACCAAGGCTCCTTAAATAACAATGAGTTGGTTTAAAATTTTGATGACTAGTCAGCTATTTTTATGTAAAAATTTTTTAAAATTACAGAAGTTCAAAATAGGTAGAGAAGGAATGAATGATCAGAAGACAATTGTTGTTGAATGTCACAGAGTTCCCATTCATAGGGACCCTTGTCAAGGGTTTCTGAGGAGTGGCTGGTGGGTTTGAGCCACCGACCTTGTGGTTCAAATGGACTTGTGGTCCAGTGCATTATCCTGAAGCACTACACGAGGACTCAATGCCATGATATTCTGTTGCAACACCGTAACAGCCTAAATAGACAGCCTATACTCCAATGAGGAAGACAAGGAGAAGTAAGAGGTGAAGGTAACAGAAAGAATGAAGGACATCTGATCTGACAATGCAGAGGGCTCCAACAGCCCACGTCACATGAAACCTTCCAAGTCTGAATCAGGAAAAAAAAAAAAATCAGAAAAGCAGCACTGCTTTGCATGGGCCGAATTCAGTAATAGAATGAACAGGATGAAGAAGAAGGTGGCAAGGGAGAAGCAAAAGGAAGCCAACATGTAGCAGCAAATTCAGTGTGATTTAAGATGGTGGAGGTGTAAAACTGTACATGGCTCAGCACCAGAAAGTCACCCCAATCAGCCAATTTACATAAAGACAAGTTTGTATACAATTGTTGTTAAGTGCCATCAAGTCTGTCCCAACTCACAGTAACCCTGTAGTAACCCTGTATAGGGTTTCAGAGGAGTGGCTGGTGAGTTTGAACTGCTGACCTTTCAGCTGAATCCAATCTTGCGGTCCAGTGCATTATCCTACAGCGCCACACCAGGATTCCTTGTATATAATAGAAGAGGTCGGGGGGGAGGGGGAGAAGACAACATGGAAGTATCGCATTAGTCTAGGGCTATACTAAGGAGATAACTTTAAACTTCTACTTGGGAGGGAAATTTCACTGATCTAACAGACTAAATTAGAAGGCTATGATGCAGAACAGAAGGGTACTATTAACGCAAGCATATGCTATTTGTTAGTGAGTGTGAATTAACACATGATCTAGGATAGTCAATTTTTTAAATATGCATTGCCAAAAACTCAACCCTCAAATAGATCATATTATGCAAATGCAGAGATGCTGACAATACACTCATGGATCAAGAATACATTTCAACTTGACTATATTTTGGATGAAGCCTGAATCAGCTAGTTCCCAGGAGCAACAAACTACTTGGGTTGAAAACACAATATGAAAGTAAATATCAGACCAAAGTAGTGAGACCAAAGTACTAAGAAATCACACAACACTGAATACGATGCCAACATCAAATGTGAACCAACTGAGATCTCGCGTTGCATAGAATATACATTTATAACCAAACCAAACTCACTGCTGTCTCGTCAATTCTGACTCACAGCAAGCCTGTGTAGGATTTCTGAGATTGTCACTCTTTATGGGAGCAGAGAGCCTCATCTTTCTTCTGAGGAGTTAGCAGTCCAGTGGTTACCCTACAGTGCCATAAGGGCCCCTTATACATTCATAAAACACTAACCAAAAACCAATATTGTGTTGCAAGAAATACAGCCAGAATGTTCACTAGAAGCCAAGGTGGCCAGAGTTTGTCTCTTATACTTCGGACATATTACCAAGAGGAACCAATCCCTGGAGAAGGATATCATGTTTGGTAAAGCGGAATCCCAGAGAAATAGAGAGGAAGACCCCCAACAAGATGGATTGGTACAGTGGCATCAGCAATGGTCTCAAACGTAGCAACGACTGTGAGGTTGGTGCAGGACTGGTCAGTGTTTTGTTCTGTTGTCCATGGGGGATCACTATGAGTCAGTACCAACTTGATGGCACCTGACAACAACAACAAACTAAAATCCAAACCCACTTGCCATTGAGTTGATTCCAATTCAGAGCAACCGTACGTAGTGTTTCTGAGAGAGTAAATCTTTACAGAAGCAGACAGGCGCATCTTTCTCCCTCGGAACAGCTGATGGGTTTTAAACACTGAACTGGTGGTTAGCAGCTTAATGCTCTCATCCATCATGGCTCCTTTATAAAACACTACCATACAGATTATCTCAGATGACAAGCTCAGCCCACGACAAAGACGAAAAAGGGGTAAGTGCTTTGCACAAGGTCCCAGAGCTAATAGAGCAGAGAAAACTAGTTTGGATTGAAAACCTATTCTTGACTTTTGTTTAGTTTCACAGAACTTACAGTTTGGGAGGTATCCTAATACATTTACAGCAAACACATTTTTCTTCTTTGAAGGCCAACAGTCCAGAGGGCAGTAGGAGGTAATGGAATGGTTGATGTGGGAAGGGAGTTGAGCTGGTAGGAGCGGGAGATGCTAACACTGAGTTTGCAAGCCAAAGAGAATGTACACAAGCCATGATTCGTAAACTATTTGGGAAGTATATAAAATAGGATGGTTAAAAAGTTTGTAGGAAAGAATTTACCCCACAAGGGCAACAAAGCTGAAAACATTCTGGTTTTGTGTGTGCGCGCTTTTTGTTGTAACATGTTGCTCTTAGGAAAGAGATGATGCTAGGTTTAGCAAAATGAACGCCCCTGAACAAAATGAGAAAAGATACCCAGATGATCAAGTAGTGTGGTTCTTGAGCCCAAAATTGCTGCAACAAAAGAACTCTATACATCAGGCAGGCGAGCAACCACCTTAAGTACAGTCCACACCATTCCTTTTCAGACTTAAATTAATCACTGACTTCCTTCAGGCATTTCTGTCTTGGCTGAGGACCGGCCCATGGTACTGCATGTAAATCCCTTCCCACCACATGTCTACTGTCACACCAGAGGAGATGGCCAAATTTTTTGCATCTGTCAGCTATAACAAGGTCCTTAGGGAACTTGGAAAATAATTCAGAATTAAGTCACTGTATCTACTCCAGACATTAGGGCCACGTCAGCATTAGTGCAGCAGACATCACCATAATCACACAACCCAACGAGGACAGAAATGGACTTCTACTAAAGTATTTCACATTCACACAGCGCAAAACGCTGACAGAAAATCATGGAGATGCCAACTCCCAAGATGCCTTCCAAGTGCCTTGTAATTAAAACCAATAAATACAACAACAGAATGTGCTTTGTTTGGTATGTGACACAGTCTCTAATAGTCAAGGAGCTACAGTGTGGGGGAGAGGGAAGGGATGGGGTGGGCTGGGAACAAGGACTCTGTGCCTACAAAGATCACAGTCTAACAGGAGAGAATATACTTAAAACATTTTAAAAAGTTAAATAGTATCCTTTATTTTAAAAAAGTACAAGGTAATCACAGTATGGAGCATTGATGACCAGAGGTAGAATGTTTGCCTTCCATGTGGGAGACCTGGGTTTGATTCTAATGCACCTCACTGGCAGCCACCACTCATCTGTCATCGGAGGCTTATGCACTACTAGGATGCTGACCAAGTTCCACTGGCACTTCCAGAGTTAAGTAAGACTAGAAAGAAAGGCCTGGTGATTGACTTCCAAAAAAGTCAGCCAAAGAAAACCCCATGGAACACAATGGTCATGGGGATAAAGCAGAACTGGCGTCACCACGAGTCATGGGCCATCTAGATGACAACTAACAAGAGTACAAAGAATAGTCAAGGGGGACAGAAGAGATTATTTGATAATGGGGTTAATCAGATGGCTTTCTAATTTAACAGAGTTTGAGGTCAAGTTTTGAAGGAGGGGAGAGACAGCTGGGTGGGGAAAGAGGTATAAAAGAAGCAAAGATGCGAAGAATTAAGAAAATGGCACACGTACTTCAAGACATGTATCATTCTCCGTCTTCTGTCCTTGGCCTTCGAAACCTCCATTTTATAGAAACATACCTCAATGGAGTGATTTCTCTCCACCCTCCCCAAAGTCTCTAACTTGTAAGGAGAATAGGGAAATGCCCAGGACAATTCACAACTGTCTCTAAGTAGTGTGGGTGAAGGTGCACATGTTGGGAGAGAGCGGCGAGAAGACCAGAAAATGGCTCAGAGTCCACGAGCTGGCAGATTTCCATTCTATTTATAAAAGACCTTCCAACAAAGTTAACCTGGCACATTTAGTAACACTCACAATTGCAACAAAAGCATACATACAGTTCATAGGGGCATCAACTGTTAAGTCACGGACACAAATTACTATCATTACTATTCATTTAAAGCCTCAAACCAAGTTTTTCATTGCACCAGTTCTGCATTTTGTCATTTCACTAGTATTCTTATTCAGTCTAGATCTGCTTTTCCTCGCAACATGCTCAGAGTTGCATCAAGAGAATTAGACAAAAGATTCTTCTCAATCTGATTCTTCAAAATCCTTGGTTCCCCAGTCTCTTCCCTAGTGCCTCACCCATAGCCATTCTGATGGCCTTGCTTGCTGGAAAACCTAAAGTAGCACACCACAATGTGTTTTGCCCTCTGAAGTGGATTTCTAGAATGTCAGAAGGCTGCCTGGGGAATCCAGGTCAAAGTCTCAGCTCCAGACGCTCCTGTATACGACCTTCCTTCTTAATATCATGTCAGGAGAAATTAGAGGTATTGAAAGTACCATGGACTGCCAAAGGAACAAGTCGATTTGTGTTGGAAAAAGTACATCCAGAGTGTGCCTTGGAAGCCAGGATGGTCAGACTTCATCCCTCATATTTCAGACCAGTCACTGGAGAAGGATATCATGGTTGGTAAAGTGGAGGGTCGGAGAAGAAGAGGAAGACCCTCAACAAGATGGATTGGCACAGTGGCAGCATCAATGGGCTCAAACGTGGCAGTGATTGTGAGGTTGGCTCAGGACCGGGCAGTGTTTTGTTCTGTTGCGCATAGTGTCGCAATAAGTCGGTATCGACTCAATGGCACCTAACAACAACAACAACTCTTTAGGCCCTTGCCTTCTCACTGCTAACCAAAGTGCACCCAAAGACACCTCACAATCTACTTCCAAAAACCATCAGTCATTGAAAACCCTACAGTGCACAGTCTTATTCTGATGCACACAGAGCCACTATGAGTCAGAACTGACTCAACAATAGCTGGTTGATTTAGGGGAAGATGGAGAGCAGAGAGAAGCGCTCCAACAAGATCAAAAAGCACACTGTGAATTTCAGCATCTGGAAACCTTGCAATGAGTTAGGAGAGGTGGTCAGCAGCAGTTCCAGCCTAGATGTGCTGGTAGAAGGAGCTGGTGAGACTTCGTACCCCAGATACCTATCCACACTTCCACAGCCAACAGTCCGGCCTGTCCAGCCCAGGTTATCTGTTTCCCAGTACTGGTATTAGCACCCAGCATTCTATGTGGTTAGCATGATTCCATTTTACAGATGTGGAAAGAGAGACTCTGGAAAGATGAACTAATTTGTCCAAGATCACAGCAGGCATGTGACAGCTTGGCCTTACAGCTAGTCTGTCTGCACATGCTTGTCTTCAGGAGATGCAAACTCTCCTTCAGGGATCTTCTCCTCACCTCACATAGCCTCAGCCCTCCCAATCTGTTTTAATGAACTTTTACACAGAAAAGTAACCCAAAAGCGGAAAAAAATAAAACCATGGAAAGAAATGGGGGAGAAGAGGGGTCTCTAGTAGCCCGGCTCAAAGCCCCATGATAGCATTAGGGTCTCACCATGAAAATACCATCCAGTTCACGCTCGATTCCACAATTCATCTGTGCCTCAGTACGCAAAGCACAAAGCGTTCTCCATTCCTCAAAGTGAATAAATTCGCATTCCAAGATGTGCAGTGTGGACCCTGTAGGTTGTGTGGGCTGCACACAATCCTGGTCTCAGACAGCGTGAGCAGCTTGGCTTTTAACCAGGCACCAGACTGTGGCTGAGCTCACACTTGGCGGTGGCACATGCGCTGGCTGGAGAAGAAGGCAGCTGGGAGGTGTCATTCCTGGGAAGCATCTCAGCCAAGGCACTGTAGCCACTTACTCCAGCAGCCCTTCACGGGTCCAGCCTCTATTACCCACAGCGGCTGAGAGCCACAGGGCTCCCTGTAAACTGCTGACAGAACACGTACAACCATATTATCCTACTGGCGCCACAGACACCCCCAAACTGTGTCCACAAAGTACAGCAGCATGTCAAAAGGAAAGAAGTAGGTAGAGAAGACGAACTAAACTCTCTTGTGCCATCTGTTTTTCCACATCTCTTTCAGGGATGAGCTAGTTTTACTCTGCAGATTCCAAATCTGTTGTTCATTTAAGCTTTACAATAGGAGGGTAGGTTTACTACACTTGAGTAGACAAAATGGAGCAAACCCATTCTCTGTGCACTCCATGGGCACACACCAAAAAGTTCTTTGGTTGTAAATAATTTATTGGCATGAGCTTATTAGTCATGGATTTCCCTTTCTCCTTAAAAGTGGAATACAGTACAAGAATGGGGGTGGGGATATGGAGTAACAGAGATGTGGGACTGGGGAAGTGGGGAACCGGAAACACAGAATAAGGCTCCTCTTGGTGCAAGTTTTTCTAGAGGTGCTGTGGGATCAAGCACTGAGTCGCAAGGTCGGTTTGAACCACAGGGTCAGCGGTTCAAGCTCACCAGCTGCTCTTCGGAAACTCTAAACAGAGCTGCTATGAGTTGGAACCAACCCAACAGCACTAACAGCAATAATCAGTGTCTGGCTAATCAGATGATGTCTTAATCCTTCTCTAATCTAAATATTTCACTCATCTTTTTCTTTAAAAGGTTTAACAGACACTGAATATTAGATTGATTTTGCTATTGTTGTGTATCATCCAGTCGGGGTTTCGACTCAGAAAGACTCTGTATCGGGTTTCTGAGGTTGTAGATATGGAAGCAGAAAACCTCATGTTTCTCCTTTGGAGATGCTGGTGGATTCCAACTGCTGACCTTTGGGTTAGCAACCTAAAGCATAATCCACTATGCCACCAGGATTCCTGAATATTAGACTTGTTATTAAGGGGCCACTGAGTTGGTTCTGACTCATAGGGACCCTGTACAGAGTTTCCGAGGAGCAGCTGGTAAACTTGAACCACCGACCTTGTAGCTCAATGCATTATGCCAGTTGTTAAATGGACTCCCGGTGTGGTGCTATAGGGTCAGCACTGGACTGAACCACAAGGTCAGCAATTGAAACCCACAAGCTGCTCCTTGGAAACCCTATACAGGGTTGCTGTGAGTCAGAACCAACTCGATGGCACTTAACAACAACAGCTGTTAAACAAATTCAAATAGTTGTTGATATGCACAAATACTTACATTGCACTTTTTATATGTCAGGCACTGTTCTAGCTACTTCTTGTTAGGTGCCATCGAGTCCATACTGAATCATAGCGACCCTATGCACAACAGAAGGAAACACTGAGCTACTTGGCAAATATTAACTCATTTAATCTTCACAACAACCCTATAAAGTCAGTTCTATCATTACTACTATTGTCCTCATTACTATTATCCTTCCTCAGAGTCATGCAGCAAGTCAGTGGCAGAGCTGAGATGTACACTGTGGCATTTCAGCTCATCATCTTGACCTTAACCACTATGTGGAGCTGCTTCTAGTGAGTGAGACAGACTGGTCTAGGTGGTTCACAGAGAAGCAGACCAACACATCCAGTCACTCAGACACTATGTGAGAGTGTATTAAAGAGGCCAGACTGCCCAAGCCTCACAGTGGTGTGGCACTGTAGGATAGGCACTGGACCGTTAATCGCAAGGTTTGTGGTTCAAACCCACCAGCTGCTCCTTGGAAACTCTATACAGGGCCGCTGTGAGTCGGAACCTACTCAACAATAGTTAACAACAACAAAGAGGTCTTGAGTCAAAGTTAGTCTCTTTAACCGATTTCACAGATCCCAAGTTTGTTTGTTTTTGAAATTGTCCCTTTACCCAAGTTAACGCACATCTACCTTCCACAGCTTTCAGCCAGTGAAATTTCCCCTTTCCCTCCCACAACTGGGAACCATCAAAGAATGTCTCTTTTTGCGTGAAAACCTTTTCTTATCTTTTAAAAAATATTTTGTGAGTTTTCTTTGAGGGGACCTTGTAATTTACTCATTTCTTCCCAAGTTTAAAATAGTCTGCCTTATCTTGAAATCTACTTGATTTCCTTGCCATTTGCAAGTTCTGTAACTACACTACTCCCTTTTTGTTTTGCAGTTGTGTTTGTTGCGCATTGATATTCTCTGGGAATATCAATACATCACAAATGGCATCTCTTTGGTCTAGTTCTCATTTCAAGACAGAACTACTACTCAAAGACCCCAGATATAATAGGCGTTTGCTTTTTTATATTTCCAAATTGTACCTAGAACTGACGGTCTCTAAAACAATCCAAGGTCACACCAAACAGTAGTGTCTTAAATTGCATTGTTGTTAAGTGCCACTGAGTCAATTCCAACTCACAGCGACCCTGTATAGGGTTTCCAAGGAGCATCTGGTTCATTTGAACCACCAATCCTCATTAGCTCAATTCTTAGAAAAATACTTTCAAAAAACTAAAATGTCATTTTCATAATTTCATTTACTAGTGGTGGTGTGACTAATAGCGACCCTGATTAGGGTCTCTGAGGCTGCAAATCTTTACGTGTGCAGGTGGATTTGAACTGCTGACTTTGTGGTTAGAAGCTCAATGCATAACCCACTATGCTACCAGGGCGCCTTTCTTCTGTTAGTGGGGGTTGTTTAAAAATAAAGATGCAGATAAATGACTTAAAGAAAAGTCAGTAATGACCACATCCAGGTCTCAAACATTTCCTCTAGGGTTCTAAACAGTTCTTCATACGTTGCTACTCATCCATGCAGGAAACAATAAGGACATTTGCACAATATACATAATTCCCTTCAGCTCAAAGAACATACCTTTCCTCTATTATCTTCCAAAGCTGGACAGTGAATAAAGAGGATCGTAGAAGAATTGATGCCTTTGAGTTGTGGTGTTGGAGGAGAATACTGAGGGTGCCATGGACTGCCAAAAGAACCAATAGATCTGTTTTGGAAGAAGTGCAGCCAGAGTGCTCCTTGGAGGCCAGGATGGCTAAGCTTCGTCTCTCCTACTTTGGACATGTAGTCCGGAAGAAACAATCGTTGGAGAAGGATGTCATGCTGGGTAGGGTGGAGGGTCAGAGAAAAAGAGGAAGACCTCCAACGAGATGGATCGGCCAGGTGGCATCATTGATGGACTCGGGGGTGGCAACGGTGGTGAGGTTGGCCCAGGATCGAGCATTGTTTCGTTCTGCTGTGCATGGGGTCGCTATGAGTCGGTTCCGACTCGATGGCACCTGACAACAACAACAACATTATCTTCCAAGGGACAGGAAGAAAGCAGACCCAAGAGTCTTCCAAGGAACTAAAGGCAAAATGTAAGGCCTTCTAGTTTAGGGCTCTGTATGCTTTATTTTGTATTTCTTTAAGACCAATGCCATTCAATTACATGACTTCAATATCATTAACAAAACCAGGAAATTTAATGTTGGTATGATATTACTATGCAATCCACAGTCCATATTTAAATTTGACCCCATATCCCAGTAATATCCTATTTAGTTCTTTTTGTCCTTTTGTCTAGGATGATCTAGTCCAGGATCACATGTTACATTTAGTCATGTCTCTGTTGTTGTTGTTATTAGTGGCTGTTGAGTCAGCTCCAACTCACCTTCTGTAGAACAGAGTGAAATGCTGTCCAATCCTGTGCCGTCTTCATGATCCTTCGCGTGCTTCAGTCCATCTTTGTGAATACAATGTCAATCCACCTCCCTGAGGATTTTCCTCCCTTTTGCCAACCTCCTAACTCTACCAAACATGACCTCCTTTTCTAGCAATTGGTCTTTCTTGATGGTGTGACCCAAGTGGTTAGCTGAAGTATCACCATCCTTACTTCGAAGGAGCATTCTGGTAGTACTTCTTATAGCTAGCATTCTTCAGCACCACCACAATTTGAAAGCATAAGTCTCTCTGTTGTTGTTCTTGTGGTCAACTGCTGTCGAATTGGCTCTGACTCAGGGTTTCCAAGGAGTAGTTGATGGGTTTGAACCACTGTCCTTGTAGTTAGCAGTCCAGTGCTTATTCTACAGTGCCACACCAGGACTTCCTGGCCTCCTTAATCTGGAAAGCCTTGGTCTTTCTCAACCTGTTTTGTGTACAGACCACTAATTTTGTAGAATGTTCCTCAATTTAAATTGCATTGCCTGATGTTTCCTCATGATTAGAGTCTGGTTAGGCACTTTTGACAGGAATAGCCCAAAACATGCTGTGTGCTTTGCAGAGCAGGGCACTGTATCAGGAGGCATACAATGTTGGTTTGTCTCAGTACTGAGGATGCTAATTTCAATCAGTTGATTAAGGGGTTGTGTGCCAGCGTTCTCCATACACACTATGTTCCTCTTATAAGAAATAATGTGTCAGAAGACATTTGAAGACTATATAAATATCTTTTCCTTCAAATTTTCACCCACTCATTTTAATATCTATTATTTTCTAACTTCATCATTGTAATATAGGCTATTGTAAGGAAGAGCTATCCCTTTGGCTTAAGTTAAGTCACCTGTTGTTGTTGTTGTTGTTGTTAGGTGCCATCGAGTTGGTACCAACTCATAGTCAGTACTGACTCATAGCGACCTTATGAACAGCAGAACGAAATACTGCCCAATCCTGGGCCAACCTCACTATCATCGCCACGTTTGAGCCCAAGTCACCTAGTGTTGCTATAACAGTAATACCAGAGATGGTATTTAACTAACAAATTCAGTTTCTTAGTTTAGGAGGTAAGAGGTCTGAATTCAAGGTATCCGCTCTAGAGGAGGCCTTTTCCTGCTACCAGCTCTGGGGGAAAGGGCCTTGTCTCTTTTAGCTTCTGTCTTTTGGTTCATCGAAGATATCTTGACATCAATATTCCCCCATTTCTGCTCCTCTGGTTTGCTTGTTTAATCTCTTCTGTATCTCAAGTGATTGTCTTAAAAGACTCCCTACACTAATCCCTAAATGGGATTGCTTTTGTTAAGTGCCATTAAATTCGTTCTGACTCATAGCAACCTTGTATAGGATTCCCAAGGAGCAGCTGGTAAGTTTGAACCACTGACCCTGCAACTCAAATCGACCTTCAGGTCAAGTGCTTATCCTACAGTGAACTACAAATACAGGAGTTGGGATTTACAACACATATTTTGGGGGACACAATTCAATGGAGTTCTGGTGTGGCACTGTGGGTTAATGCGCTGGACAGCAATATCAGTTTGAACCACAACATCAGTGGTTCAAGCTCACCAGTCACTCCTTAGAAACCCTATTCAGGGTCCCTATGGGTCAGAACCAACTCATCGGCACTTAACAACAGCAACAAATTCAATCTTTTTTACCCATTTGTTTATTTGTATTTATTTTAGACTTGTGGATTTGATATTCATTCCCTCACCTATATTTGAAAAACTGACATAGAAGGAAAAAAATAAACCCAAAGTAGCTTTGAAAACTTTTTAAAAATGCAATAAAAGAATGTATTTTAAAACAAATATCTTGCAAAGCTAATCTAGAAATCACCCAGTAAACGTGCTGAAACTTCAGCCATAAAGTCTGCAGCTGAACACCTGCTGAACAACGTGAACGTGTTTCAGAAATGAAATACCATGTCCTGTAGCAGCTGCCACTTGTTAGTAAGTAGGCTTTGAGCTGGTGGCCCGACATGGAAAACTATTGATCTTCCCAACATAATCAATTGTCTAGACAGACACTCTATTCTATAGAGAAGGAAAGTGCAGCTCAGAGAGCTAAACACATGTACAAGGCCACACGAGCAACCACAGCCCAGTCACTAGTGTGGGATTCCAAAATCCCTGCTCTTCCTGAATAAAGCCTTGCCTCTCCAATATATTATACA
This sequence comes from Chrysochloris asiatica, assembly GCF_000296735.1. Classification (NCBI taxonomy): domain Eukaryota; kingdom Metazoa; phylum Chordata; class Mammalia; order Afrosoricida; family Chrysochloridae; genus Chrysochloris; species Chrysochloris asiatica. Next base: position 3,092,420 of record NW_006408752.1, read on the forward strand.
ACCAATGAGACAAGGTTGAACTTTAAATTTACAGTCTATAAATCCAGCAGAGCCTTTGCTTCTATCCATTTTATATGCCACATAACTACTGTTGAGGTTCTTATAATGAGTATATGATTTAAAACACTGGAAATTAACTTGTGAACGTTTTCTCACTATAAATTTTGCTACTTCCCTCTTTCTGAGGCAACAAGCATTTCTACTGCCTAGTCCCTGCCAGGAAACATTTTAAACCAGGACAGAATTTATTTAAGTTTCCACTGTGTGTCTCTTTAGATGCATGCAGAATAATTTGGTATTCATCCCTAGTGTTGTGTGGCTAAATGATTTTATTTTGGGAGAGAGAAGGCTGAGAAGCTACAACTAATGATTCAGGTAGGCAAAGAGAGATGTTTGCATATACAAACTCATCTTGAAAAACATCATCCCAAAGGAAGGTGATATGAGTGGCCAGTGGAGTTCTCCCTTGCGGCTCTAAAACTGCTCCACACAGTCAATTTACTTTGGGTGATTTTCCCACCATTTCCTTTCCCCTCCCTATTATATACACAGGGCTAACTTACTACTAGAACTATCAAGTGAGCTACGTCAATTCTTAAGTTCCGATGATGCTGAAGTCTATAAATGTTATAACCTAGTTATAATTCTGTGACGCCATTTTCATTCCAGGAATTATCAGGCTCATCTAGAGAAGTTAAATTTAAAGTTTAAAGATTTCTTACAGTAAAGAGGGTCGTAAATTTTTATTTTAATTAGAAGTTTAGGAAGAAAAGAATCAAGGCTATCCACGACAGAGAAAATGAAAAACCAAAGGGAAATGAAAGCCTTGTAACTGAGCCCCTTTAGAAAACTCCCTTAAACTTCTCTTTAAAGGAAAAGTCAGGCAATCTGCTTCTGAAAAGAAAATCAACTCCATGATCAGCACATGGAGCACACTTGTACTCTGACACACACTAGGTTGCCATAAATCAGAATCAACTTGACGCCAATCAGTTTAACCACTTCACTTACTCTAGACAACCCTGTGTTCCTGTCTTAGGTTGGGAACCACAGATCACACTCAAAGGAATTCAAACACCTTGTCTATGAGTGAGACAGACTTTAGGTCCCAGTGTCTTTTCTTTTCTGTCTTTAATTTTTATTGTGGTAAAATATAGATAAACATAACCTTTGCCATTTTAACCATTTGTAAGTGTACAATGGTACAATTCAGTAGTATTAATTGCATTCACAAAGCTATACAATGCTCACCAGCATCTTGTTCCTTCCATCACCCCAAACAGAAACTCTATACCCACTAAACAATACTATTAAGTGCTGTTGAGGCAGTTTTGACTCATAGTGACCTTATATAGGGTTTCCAAAGAGTGGGTGGTGGGTTTGAACCACCAATCTTGCGGTTAGCAGCCAATTGCTTATCCTACAGCACTACACAAGGGCTCCCACTAAGGAATAACCCCTTTATCTCCTTATCACAGCCCCTGGTAATTTCTAATCTATTTTCTGTCTCTATGAATTTGTCTCTTTCATGTAAGAGTTGTTGTTGTTAAGTGCCATCCAGTCAGTTGCGACCCATAGCGACCCTGTACAGGGTTTCCGAGGCTGTAAATCTTTACGGGAGCAGAAAGCCTCATCTTTCTCCCGCGGAGCGGCTGGTAGTTTTGAACTGCTAACCTTAAGGTTCACAGCCTGATTCGTAACCACTACACTACCAATGTAAAAGGGATCATATAAAACTTGTCATTTTGTATAATGTTTTAAGGCTCATCCATTTCAGCATGTATCAGAATTCCATTTCTCTCTATGAGTAAATAATATGCCATTGTATGAATAGGATACATTTTGTGTTTCCATTCATTTGTTGAGGGACACTTGAACTGTTTCTATCTTGTGGCTGCTGTGAATGCTCCTGCTATGAACACTGGCATACAACAAACTGTCTAAGTCGCTGTTTTCAAGATTCTTCAGCAAATACCAAGACTAAAATTGCCAGGTAGGGGTCACTATGCATCAGAACTCACTTAACAGCACTTAACAACAAGAAGGTAGGGAAAAACACACTCAGCATTTCTCAAGCTGATAGAACTGAAGCCTTAACTTGCAATATTAAAAGGGAGTGGTGTTGTAGGATAAGCACTGAACTGCTAACTGCAAAGTTAGCATTTCAAACCTATCAGCCTCTCCTTGGAAACCCTATACAGAGTTCCTATGAATCAAAACTGACTTGACGGCACTTAACAGCAACAACAGGTAAAATACTGAATGACGCAAAAAGCAACAAAGAAGATGGAAGCAATAGAGTATACAAAAAGTACTGATCTGTACTCAACCTTTCCAAGAAGCAGCATATAATCAAAAACCAATGGTACTGAACAAAAAAGTCCAACCTGCACTGAAGGCATTGGTGAAAAATAAGGCTCCAAGAATTGACAGAATACAAGTTGAAATCTTTCAACAAACTGATGCAGTACTAGAGGCACTCACTCATCTTCGCCAATAAATAGGAAAAGATCCATATTTGTTCCCAATCCAAAGAGAGGCGACCCAATGGTATGCAAAAATCATCAAACAATACCATTAATGTCACACGCCAAGTAAAATGAACACACTGAAGATAATTAATAAATGGTTGCAAGAGTACATGGACAGAGAATTGCCAGAAAGTACCATGGAGTCATTCCAACTCATAGCTACCTTGTACAGGGCTTCCATGGAGTGGCTGGTGGGTTTGAACCACTTGAACTATCTACCTTGTGGTTAGCAATCCATGTTTATCCTACAGTGCCAAACCAGGACTCCAGAAAGATTTTTTACTTTTGCTTTGACTGTGTGGACCATGACAAACTATGGATAACATTGTTAAGAATGGGTATACCAGAACACTTAATTGTGCCCATGAGAAACCTATACATAGACCAAGAGACAGCCATGTGAGCGAAACAAGAGGACACCGGATGGTTTAAAATCAGGAAAGGTACATGCTGGGGTTGGATCCTTTCATCAATAGTCAATCTGCATGCTGAACAAATAATCTGAAAAAGCTGGATTATATCAAAAAGAACATGGCATATGAATGGAGGAAGACTCGTTAACAACCAAGTGATAAGCAGATGATACAACCTTGCTTGCTGAAAGCGAAGAGAACTTAAAGTATTTACTGATGAAGATTAAAGGCCACAGCCTTCGGTATGGGTTGCACCTTAATGCAAAGAAAACAAAAATCCTCACCACTGGACCAATAAACAACATCCATATAAATGGAGAAGAGATTGAAGTTGTCAAAGAATTCATTTTGCTTGGATCCACCATCAACACTCATAGAAGCAGCAGTCAAGAAATCAAACAATGTATTGCATTGGGCAAATCTGCTGCACAAGACCTCTTTTTTGTAATTAAAGAAAAAACACTTAAATTAAAATTGTAATTGAGCAAAGATGTCAATTTGAGGACTAAGGTGCATCTAAGGACTAAAGTATTTTCAATCACCTCATATGCCTATGAAAGGTGGACCATAAACAAGGGAGACTATAGAAGAAACAATGCACTTGTATTATGGTGCTGGAGAAGAATATTAAAAGTATCATGGACTGCCAGAAGAACAAACTAATCTGTTTTAGAATATGTGTAGCCAGATGATTATTAGAAGCCAGAATGGTAAGACTTCATCTCTCATACTTTGGACACATTATCATGAAGGACCAGTCCCTGAAGAAGGACATCATACTTGGTAAAGTGGAGGGTCAGTTAAAAAAAAAAAAAAAAAGGAAGACCTGCCCCCACTCCCCACCAATTAGATGGATTGGCATAGTAACAGCAGGTAAGGCTGAAATGTAACAACAATTGTAAGGATGGTGCAGGACTGAACTGTGTTTTGTTTACTTGTGCATAGGGTTGCTCTAAGTCGGAACCAATGCAACAGAACCTAACAACAACAACAAATGGCAGGGCCACAGTTTCTTCCCAGTCCCTTTCCTTTCTCTCGTGGCTGTTTCTTTAGCCAGTGGGTTGGAATTTTCTGTTCCCCATCTTGTGGGTAGAACAGTCCTCTCTGGTTTTCCATGTTGTGCCAGGAGTTCAGTACCACTTTCCTACTCCTCCACAAGCCTGAGGATTCATCTGCTGTAACTCCTACTCAGCTCTCAGGCACTGAATGCCTTGTTGATTTCTGATGCATGGGAATTGCTCATTCATGCTTTTTGTAAACTGAGACTACATGTCTAAATTTTTGGATGTATTTTATGCAGCATGTCTATCTATATGTATGCTATAATAATTCACTCCATCAAGTTAGTCAGAAGGCAGACAGGAAGCAAGTGTGAGGTGGCTTCAAAAATTCATGGAGAAATTACATTGAATGATAATGGAATTTTACATAAACTTTTTGAAGTCCCCATGTATTCACATCATTTTGCAAAATTAAGACAATCATACACAAAAGGTAGTGATTCAGTGGCTGATTAACAACAGAACCAGAAGTGAAAACCAGCCCAGACATGTGGGCCCAGACTCGCAGAGTCATAAGTATTGGCTTTGCAATAACATTATAATATCTGTACCTTCTTTTTCCAGCATATTCATTTTCCCACCAAGGCTTAAGTTAAAACCCCTTTTCTTTCCTATGGTTTTTTTTCTCATATTCCATGGTTTAGACACATCATTCTCAAAAAGTAATAAAAAAATATAAATCATGCTAAGCACTATTGAGTACTTACATTGTACCATGTACTCTCCTAAACCCTTTATAAAAATTAACTCATTTAATTCTCATTTTAAGTTGTGTGAGGTGGTTACTATCATTTCTGAGGCACAAAGCTCAAGGACAGACATCCGTGACACCTACATTGGATCCAGGGTAGCCTGGTTCCAGCACCCGGATCATTTTAACCATTAACCTATGTTGCTCAAAGGCAGTTCCTTAGTTATAAGGCAATACGGCAACGCATCCTCAAATTTTGACATCCTATTAGTCTGTTGGGAGTGTGGTGGCTCTGCAGGATTTAAACACTGGACTACAAACCACAAGCCCACCAACCTCTCGGCAGCAGACAGATGGGACTTTCTACTCCCACAAAGATTCACAGCCTTGGAAATCCTATACAGGGTCACTATGAGTCAGAAAATGACTCAATGGCACTTAATTATGGAGTCCTGTTGTGATCTTGCAGGATAAACACTGGACTGCTAAACACAGGTCAATGGTTCAAATCTACCAATCACTCCTTGGAAATCCTACACAGGGTCACCATGAGTCAGAACCGACTTGACAGAGTCAGAACCGACTTGACAGTAGTTGACAACAGTAGTCAGTCTATGAGTTCCCTTGCAGGTCGAGGAAATGAATACCCTACACACAGGTAGGATGCAGAGAGGTAAAACTCAAGTAATATGAATGTTGTTGTTGCTAAGTGGGGTCAAATCAGTTCTGACTCACAGCAACTGTATGTACAACAGAACAAAGCGTTGGCTAGACCTGCGACGACATCCTCATAATCACTGCTATGTTTGAGCTCAGTGATGGCAGTCACTGTGTCAATGCATTGAGGGTCTTCCTCTTTCACTCTGACAACCTACTTTACCAAACATAACACCTTTTACCAGGGACTAGACACTCCTGTCCAAAGTGCGTGAGACAACGTCTCTCCATGCTCAATTCTAAGGAGAATCCTGACTGTTTCTTTCAAGACATATTTGTTAGTTCATCTGGCAGTCTATGGTATGTTCAATACTCATTGAATACCATAATTCAAATGCATCAATTCTTCTAGCTTCCTTATTCATTGTCCAGCTTTTGTACTCCATTTGTTGCTGTTAGGTGCCATCGAGTCGGTACCAACTCATAGCAGCCCTACGCACAAAAGAATGAAACCCTGTCTGGTCCGCTGCCTATCTCACAATATTTGCTACACGTCAGCCCTTGCTGCTGCCACTGTGCCAACCCATCTCGTTGGGGGTCTCCCTCTTTTTCGCTGACCCTCCACTTTACTCAGCATAATATTCTTCTCCAGGGATTGGTCCCTCCTAATAATAAGTCCAAAGTATGAGAAAAGAAGCCTGGCCATCCTGCTTTCTAATAAGCATTCTGGCTGTAGTTCTTCCAAACAAATTTGTTTGTACTTTTGGCCATCCGTAGTATTTTTACCATTCTCTTCCAACACCATAACTCAAATGCATCAACTCTTCTATCATCTCCCTTATTCACTGTCCAATTTTCGTGTGCATATGAGGTTATTGATAATACCATGGCTTGGATCAGGTGCACCTTAGTCCTCAAAACTGACATGTTTGCTCTTTGACAGGATGACCAAGGGCCATAGTTTTGGGGTTCCTCCAGTCTCTTTCTGACCAGTAAGCCTAGTCTTTTTTTATTTAGAATTTTGACTTTTGTTCCACATTTCTGCTACTCTGTGGAATATCTTCAAATATGAGCCCTTTCAGAGAAGTAGGTAGTAGTAGCCGGCACCATCTATTTCCTCTAGTCTCAGGGTCATGGAGACTGATGTTCATGCATTTCATTAGTCCATTGGACTAATTTTTTCCAAAAATTTCAATTGTCATCACTCATCTTTCTTCTGCACAAGGAGAGACCAATAGCTGCACCTTAGATGGCTGCTCATAAGCTTTTAAGACCCCAGTTGCTATTCACAAAAGTAGGATGTAGAACACTGTCTTTGTGGGCTATTTTAAATCAATTTTCTTGAGTTTCTTAAGTTTCCTAAGTCTGGTATAGATAAGTCAAGAGATCACATGCAGAAATTACTATTCTGTCCTTCAAAGTAGCCACCTGAGAAGATCTGTTTTCATTCCAACTTTGTTGCCATTACTGAGCATGTTTTTACATGACTTTCAGAAGGTGTTTCAACTCTCTTATGTATCTCTCCTAAATATCCTTAAGTTTGGTCCTCAAAGATGTTTGCAAACCACCAGTTAGCCAGTATGAGCTAAGCCTAGAGAATAAGATTAATTAGATTATTTTTCCTTCCTGGCTCATAAAGTGATCCTGATGGCAATTCCAAAAGAGAAAAGCAAGAAAAAAGTCTCAACTACAGAAACTGACATGAAGAATATCATTTATTTAAAAATATAAGTACTATCTTGATTCTTAATCTCACAGCTTCAAAGTTGTATCAACAAGGTAAGAAATTCTTCCTCAGGTTCCTCTTTTTTTTCTAATCTTTGTCATCACTGTAGAACAAGCAGTGGACTGCTAACCACAAGGTTGGCAGTTCAAACTCACCAGCTGCTCTGTAGAAGAAAGATGAGGAGGCTTTCCGCTCCAATAAAGATTTACAGTCTCAGAAGTCCTGTACAGGGAAGCTATGAGTCAGAGTTGGTGGCAGTGAGCTTGATGGATATGATGAGCAGCCCCTAGCACAGGGGTGGGAAGCGTCTGGCCCGTTAGCCATTTGGTCTGGCCCTGCCAAGGCAATTGTAGTTCTAGCCATCACATTCAAGATGAGTTAATATTAAATGTTTGAGCAAATATAGCAGGCTAATTTTTAAGTTGATAATTGTGTATGGCCCGTGAATGATGTCGTACATTTTAGCAGGACAACAAAGGTTCCACACACTGCCCTAGAGGCTACAGGCGAATAGTAAAGCACTGAAGTAAGAACCAGTCTTGGCCATGAAGTACCCTGAATTCTAATCCCAGTTGTGATATCACTCATCTCTAAACCTCAACTTCCTCATTCGTAAAGAGGGGTATTATCTAATTAGTCAGGGTCTAGATGGAAAAGAAGGTTCCTGGGTACAGATGGACTGAATTCAACAAACCTGAAAGTCAGCAGTTCAAATCCACCCAATGATGCCATAGAGACAAGTCTGGCAATCTTCCAACAAAGTCCTATGAAGTTCTACTCTGTAACATATGTGATTTGCCAGGAGTTGGAATCGACTCAACAGCAACAGATTATTTTTAGGTAGGAAAGAAATGCTACTCAAACAGAGTATGTGAAGTATGTCAGTGAGAGAACAAGGTAAGGGAAACTAACAAGGATGGTAGCAGGTCAGTGAAAAAGAGGAAGACCCCCCAATGAGATGGACTGGCACAGTGGCAGCAGCAATGCGCTCAAACGTAGCAATGATACTGAGGTTGGCGCAGAACAGGGCAATGCTTTGTTCTGTTGTGCTTAGGGTCATTATGGGTCGGTACTGACTCGATGGCACCTAACAACAACAAACAAGGATGGTAAGATACTGAGGTCTGAAGAAAGAGAATGAGGGATCAGCTGTCAGAATCCCTCAAGACTCAGCTGTGGCTGTAACTGCACCTGTAGGAACCACACCTGAAAGGTGGGAGGAATCCTTTCATAATCACTTATTTTGTTTCTGTGTGTGCTACTGAATGTTAAATGCCAAAACAGCAGAAAACATCATGCTGATTCACTGCCAGACCTGACCATACTTTAGACACCCTACCCCTCATCTCCATTGCACAAAGTTACTCTTACTAGTTACTACTATAATTTATATATGTTTATACTATCTTAGTATAAGTTTATATTTAGTGTAAGTGAATACTATCTTAAGTAATGCAATTATTATTGAAAACATAAATATGCTTAGGTTTCTACACAACATAGGAAACCAGTAAAGGGTCAGTCACTTTAAAATAAAGATCCACAGTGTAGGCACAGTGGTGTTGGGGTCAGAGCTCTGCTTTCGGTGGTAGGTCTGGGGAAGGGGCGGCAAGCGCCATGTCAGGCCATGAAGGTGGTACAAAGAAGTCCCTGAAACATCCCAAGAAACAGGACAAGGAAGATAACGCTTTCAAGCAAAAACAAAAAGAGTAGAAGAAACTTGAAGAGCTAAAAGTGAAGGCCATAGGGAGGGGGCCCCTGGCCACGGGTGGAATTAAGAAATCTGGCAAAAAATAATCTGTTCTTTGTGATGGAGCAATGGTGACTTTTGATTCCATTTCTGTTTAAACATTTGAATTCCCTGTTAGAACTTCTCTTGCCAACTATAGTTAGATGGAAGTGTTGTCTTAAAGCCTGTTGTACATTTAAGAATAAATTTTTATTAAAATAAAAAAGGTAGAAGAAGAATGGTCCATCTGTGTAGTCCTATCTTAGCTGTGTGGTCAGTCAACCCAGGCTAGAATCCTGCCAGAGCTGCTCTTCAATCTTCGGTATGTCCAGAGGTCGGTACCCCCTGGAATTAAAGCAACTCATTTGAAAAATAAAATAGGATCCAGACCTTTATTCTCATGTCCACCCAGTGCTATTAGATTAAGAGTATCACAAAAAAGCCCAGCTCAGAAATGAATCCACTTTAATCTGATTAAATCCATAAAGCCATGAATCTTTTTAAAAGTACCGATTTACCCGAATTTAACTATATGAATACAGTTAATTCCATGGGAGAGATAATACACACTTAAACATTTCAGTCCAACATGAGTCTATCTGTACTTATCTTTACTAAAGCCATCATAGAAAAAACATTTGGAATCACCACGCATTTCAGGAATTGCTGCTACCCAGAAGACTTCCCAAGCAAAACAAAAATCAACAACAAAATAAATGGCTTCCTTAATTCTCTTTGGCAACTACATGCTGAGCAAACAACATGGTCCTAGGCACACAAGACACCTACTGTAGCAAAGATAAAAGAAAGGGGTTGCTGTTGTTGTTGTTAGGTACCACTGAGTCAAGTCATAGTGAGCTTATTCGCAGCAGAAACGAAACACTGCCCGATCCTGGGCCAGCCTCACTACTGTTGCCACGCTTGAGTCCATTGATGCTGCCACTTGGCCAATCCATCTCATTGAGTATGTTCCTCTTTTTTATCTGACCCTCCACTTTGTTGTTGTTGTTGTGAAGTGCTGTCAAGTCAGTTCCAACCCATAGCGACCCTGTATAGGGTTTCCGAGGAGCAGCAGGTAAGCTTGAACAGCCAACCTTGCAGTTCAAATGGCTTTGCA
>NW_006408752.1:3121329-3124834 GCF_000296735.1 Chrysochloris asiatica
GATTCCTCATGAGCACAATTAAGTGTTCCGGAATACTCATACTTCACAATGCTGTCCATAGCTTATCCACACAATCGAAAGCCTTTGCATAGTTAACAAAGCACAGGTAAACATCTTTGCTGTATATTAGGTAAAGACTAATTAGTCTACCCCAGAGAGTTATTCAAGCAAGTGGTAAAATTATCCCTTTTGAGGTAAACACCAACCCATTTTTCAGGTGTAGAAAGCAGCTCAGAGAAGTCATAACTAGTGCCATACCATCATAGGTTCCTCAACTCAGTCCTCCAAAACTAGAAGCTACCCCTACTGTCAATGCTTCATGTCCTCTACTAATTCCAGATTGGCAATACTTCTGCTATATCCACCTCAGTTTCACAACATAAGGTGGGGAATAGTGGCATTTCCCACGGAGTTAATGCAGTCCATAAAATAATCTTGCTTTACCTGAACACTGTTCACAAATGTTTTCCAGTAAGATGGAGCAACTTAGGTAACAAATGCCTTATCCAGCTGAGAGACACTTCCAAACTTCCTATCACTGTCCAGTTTTCACATGCATAAGAAGCTACTGAAAGTACCATGGCTTGGGTCGGGCTCACTTTAGTCCTCAAACTGACATCTTTGCTCTTGAACACTTTAAAGGGGCCTTGTGCCACAGATTTGCCTAATGTGTCACATCATTTGATTTCTTGACTGCTGTTTCCAACCATATTGATTGTGGATCCAAGCAAAATAAAGTCTTTGACAACTTCAATCTTTTCTCCACTTATCATAGGTAAGGATTTGTGCTTTCCTTACACTGGAGTTACAATACATACTGAGGGCTGTAGTCTTTGATCTCCATCAGTAAGTATTTAAGTCCTCTTCACTTCCAGCAAGCAAGGTTGTATCATCTGCATATTACAGGTTGTTAAGCATAGTGCTAGCATCCTACTAAAGATGAAAAGACAAGTAAACTGTGGGCCACCTCCTTACAGACTCTTGAGAGTCATAAGACTCTCCTTCAGTCTACCTCCTTCAGTCATTAGAATAATCTCTACTTTCACATCAGCAACCTTGGACTTTACCTTGAATACCACTTCTTAATTCATTACTTTCTTTTACAGATAAGCTCCCTCACACTAGTTCAACCCAAGTAAAATGACCTAGCCAAGAGTCCAGCCAAGAACCAATGAAATCTGGTTGCTTCCAAAACATCCTTTATGGAGGAAGTAGGTTGTAGAAGGGTTAATAAAAAACATTCAGCTAAAACAAGAAAACCAGAAGGAAAGGGAAAGGAGGCAGAATAAAGAGAAAATTGAACATGGCAAGTGAGAAGCAACCCAGGTTCTTAATTTCTAATCACTGTAATGTTGCAGTTATTCCTGAGTTTTGGTTCATTGAGCTCATGAATCCAGCGCTTCACTAGCTTTCCAGAGGGTTAAAGGCCTGAGGGACATTAGATGAACACAGTGTACTTCCTCTTCCTTACCTCCCCCATGTGAACTTGGTCACACTCACAGTATTAGGTTGACCACAAGGTTGGCTGGCCTGGCAGCAAAGACAAACTATATCTGAACCGAGAATAAAGATTAAGACTTATTTTCAAGTTGCTCTTTCCCATCTAGATAACATCATGAATCCTTGGGCTTTCAAATTAACAGCAAAAAAAGCAACTTAACTTTGTACACCTAAAGGATGAAGCAGAATGCTTGATAACTTCAGAGTGCTAAATCTCACTCACGTATGCCGGTGAGAACTTCAAGACAACTTCTAAAATAACAAAACAGGAAGTGCAGAAATCCACCTTATTTGAAAACAGGCCACAATAGGATATGTTGGAATTTTTTTAAGTGTACATAAGCAAGGATTAATGTGATCCCCACCCAAATTGCTGAACTGACAGATTAAACTCTATTTTCCTATGAGCATATGTTTTCACGAAGAATGGAGTCAAGATGCTTAATTCACTCTAGGAAAGAAAGGACAAGGATGTAGGAAGACAAATAAGGGTCAATGGATGCAGATGATACAATGATCATCTCCCCTCACCGTAAGAGTACTCTACAGAGGTACATACTGAGCATGGATTTTTCCCATATACTAAATCACTGAACCCTTGAGTACATACTTTCTTACTTGAATTTTACAGGTAATAAAACTGTAGTTCACCTCCTTACAGACTCTTGAGATTCATAAGATTCTCCTTGACTCTACCTCCTTCAGTCATCAGAAGAATCCCTCCTTTCACATCAGCAACAGAAAGGCACAGAAAAATGATAATAGCTTGCCTAGGTAAAAAGACCAACATCCCAGAATGGCTTACTACTTGTTTCCACTTCATTAACCATTTCCATGAAGGATTTTTAGATAGCTAGATTCCTTTTCCAAGAGGTCCACATGTACATGTTCAAATCAAACACACAAGGAATATGGTAAATAAAGATTTCGGTTATATGCTAGTGTGTTTGCATAGGTTGTTGTTAGGTTCTCTAAAGCCACACTTTTGGAACCACTGCATTGAAGGCAGAAACAGCGGTCACATAAGAAATCAGGGTCACATAAGAAATCAGGGTCATGCATAATACAGGATTATCACATTAAAGGAGAGTCTAGTTAGGGTTTAGTAAAATCATGTGGGTCTCTTGGAAAAAGAGTTTACATCGCCAGTGAAATTTGAGAAAATGGCCACAGTAAAGGAGTCGCTGGAATCCTGGCGAGGCCTCTTGGGATACAGTACTGGGGCTGCAAGGTCTCTTTGAACTGCAAAGTCAGTGGGGTTCAGCCACATCAGTCGCTCACTGGAAACCCTATACAGGGTGGCTATGAGTTGGAACTGACTTGATGACACTTAACAACACAAACAGCAATGGAGTGGTTACTGTTGTTGTTGTTGTTGTTAAGTGCCGAGTCGGTTCAGACCCATAGCAACCCTGTGTAGGATTTCCAAGGAGTTGCTGGTGAGTTTGAACCACCGACCTTGTGGTTCAAGCCAACTTTGCAGTCCAGCGCATTGACCCACAGTGCCACACCAGGACTCCAGAGTCATTATTAGGTGTCATCAACTCAGTTCCAGCCCACAGTGACCCATTTTCTAGAATGAAACACAGGCTGGTCCTGCACCTTTCTCGCAGTCATTCAACTGTTGCAGCGACTGTGTCATCCATTTAATTGAGAGTCTTACTACTTATCACTGACCCTCTCTTTACCAAACATGAAGTCTTTCTCCAAGACCTGGTCCCTCCTGATAACATGTCCAAAGTACAAAAGACCAAGTCTTGTCATCCTCCCTTTGAAGGAGCATTCTGACTGTACTTCTTCTAACACAAATTTGTTGGTTTTTCTGGCAGCCCTTGATGTATTTAATAATTCTTTACCAACGCCACAATTCTAAGGCACTGGTTCTTAAGACTTCTTTATTTACTGTCTAGCTTTCACATACATATGACGGGACTGAAAAGTAACATGGTTTGGGTCAGGTGCCTTTTAGTCTTCCAAGTGACATCTTTGCTTTTTTTTTTTTTTT
>NW_006408752.1:3127239-3145441 GCF_000296735.1 Chrysochloris asiatica
ATAGTTGACTACCTTTGGATAGTCAATGAAACTCAAGTAAACATCTTTCTGATAGGCTCTGCTTTCAGCCAAGATCCATCTGATATCAGGCATGCTATCCCTAGTTCCATGTCCTCATCTGAATACAGCTTGAACTTCTGGTAGTTCCCTGTTGTACCAGTTTTTTAGTTATCTTTAGCAAAATTTTACTTGCATGTGATATGAATGATATTGTTTGATGATTTCCATATTGTGTTGGGTCACCTCTCTTTGAAACAGGCACAAATATGGATCTCTTCCAATAGGTTGGCCAGGTAGCTGTCTTCCAAATTTCTTGGCATAGATGAGTGAGTGCCTCCAGTGCTCCATCAGTCTGTTGAAAGATTTCAATCCCTTGCTTTTCACCAATACCTTCAGTGCAGCTTGTATGTTTTCCTTCAGTACCTGACTTGAATTTCTGGTAGCTCCCTGTAAATATACTGCTACAACCATTTTTAAATTCCCTTCAGCAGAATTTGACTTATGATATGTAATGGAGAGAATGAGAAAAAACAGAGGTGAGAGAAACCCTACTCCAAATGGTGCTGGAGCTAAGTGCTTGGCTGCTAACCAACAGACTGGTGGTTCCAATCCACAATTCACTCCAGGGGAAAATGATGTGGCAGTCTGCTCTCAGAAAGACTACAGCCTTGGAGAGTCTACAGGGCAGTGCTGCTTTGTCCTACTGGGTCACTATGACAGCATCAACTGTATGGCAAAGAGTTTAGAAATTTTAGTTGTCAAGGCCCTGGATCTGCTGTGAGCAAACTCCAACCCCCCAATATGACACAACTCACCTGAGAGACTGCAGAACTGTCTGTTTCCCTAACTGGACACCATACGGGTCCACCGAGGGTCTATGACTGTGTGTGTATGTTGGGTGCCACTAGGTCCCTAAGCTTGCCAATTATTTAGTAACTACTGGCCTGTCCTGAGCAAAACCATCTGACGGAGCTACCCACCCAAAGGACATCCCCAAACCCAGAAGCACACCAAAGGATGCTCTGAGAGAAAGGACAACAGTGTTCACATACCCAGAACCTAGCTAACTCCCTTCAGTGTCAGCACGATGCATTCTAACCACACCATTCCCACCTCAATGGGCCACTCACCCATGAATATACAAAGAAAAGTGTTAAATAAAAGCATCTCCAAAAATCAATAGTCATCAGTGAAGGATTAGCTTGAGCTACACTCAAGTCAGCTCAAGCTGCCCATCACTACCTAGAAATAACGGATTTCATGATATGTCCTCTTCCAGCTTCACTTCTATTCCATTCCATTCCATCTCTTCATACAACCAACATTTCAATTCCCCCAAACTAGCCACACAATAAATATACTGGAAGGCCTTTTAGTTGCCTTTCTGACCTCCTTTAAGGTCAGGTTCAAATTTCTAATCAAATTCATCACTCTCATGTCCTACTTACACACAACTCGGAAGTATACTGTGTCTTAGATTATCTGTTTGATAGTGGTGGTGAGCTGTGGAGTCAGTTCCATCTCATAGAGAACCTGTATAGGGTTTCTGACACTGTACATCTTTACAGGAGCAAAAAGCCTCATTTTTATCCCATGGGGAAACTGGTAGATTCAAACTACTGCCCTTTCAGTTAGCAGACCAACTGGTAACCCACTATGGTACCAGGGCTCCTGGTCTTAGTGAGCTAGTGTTGTTATAACAGAAATATCACAAGTGAGTGACTTTTACAGAAATATGTGTTCTCAGTTTAGGAGGTTTGAAGGCTGAATTCATGGTATCAACTCTAGAGGAAGGCTGTCAATCTTTCTCAGCTCTGAGAAAAGGTCCTCGTCTTTTGACAGCTTCTTTCCTTGGCTTCTTGGTGATCTTTATGTGGCATGGAATCCATCTGCCCCCATCTCTGCTTTTATACTGTTTGCTTAATCTGCTCTTCCAGATCTCAAAAACAGATTGATTTAAAATACACACTATACTAACAGCTCTGGTAGCGTAGTGGTTACGAATCGGGTTGCTAACCCGATTCATTCAAAACTACTGCAGTTTGAAACTACCAGCTGTTCTGCAGGAGAAAGATGAGACTTTCTGCTCCCATAAAGATTTACAACCTCAGAAACCCTGTGAGTCAGAACCTCCACAGCACATAATCACCATCACCATGGTAATACAGCCTCTTTAACATAACAAAGAGAACCCTATCCCCAAAGGTATTAGAACCAGAAGTATAATAGGATCTATAGCACATACTTTTCGAGATCAGAATTCAATCCAAAGCATACACTAGCAGAAGCATATGATAACAAGTAAATCAGTGGAAGAATTCTTGCTTTCCATACACAGAAGTCACTCCTGGCTAACATATCCCATGCACAACTATCACCTATCTGTTAGTGAAAGCCTGTGTGTTGTTACAATGCTAAATAGGTTTCTATGGATCTTCTAGACTAAGACGAGAAAAAAAGACCTGGTGATCTACTTCCAAAAGTCCACCAATGAAAACCCTATGGATCTCAACAGTGTGATCCAGAACCAGTTATGGGAACAGGCCAGACTATGACCAGGCAGCATTTTGTTCAGCTGTACATGAGATCCCATGAGTCTGGGGCTGGCAATACAGCAACTAGCAATACAAGTGTATGCATAGTTCATTATCACCCAGATTTTCAGGCAAGCTGCCACTATCTTGATCATTTTTGCTTCATCTACAATCATTTGTATTGTGAGGTACTCAAATTGTAAGAATAACTACAATTTGTTGAGCATCATGTCCCAGGTACCATATTAGCCTTCTTTATTGCTATGTGCCATTGAGTTAATTCCAACTCACAGCAACCCTACAGGACAAAGTAGAACTAACTGTCCCTAGGCAGGGATTCCTATGGGAGCATATTGCCTATTCTTTTCTCTCATAGAAGACTTTATGGGTTTGGACTGCCAACCTCCAGTTGGCAGGTCATCTTTCTACATATATTATTTCCATTCACCCTCTCAAAATACTGGAGAAAACCTCAAGAACACTCATTCAGTCAATGGACAAGTCTGGTTCTGAATGCATGTCTGTTCAACCTTAAAGCCTACGGCCTTAATTAACACTAAGAGAGGAAATACAAGCAGAACAGTAAAATGAAAAAATACCAGCTCATGGGTCTGTCACTACAAATTTTTCCCAGATTTCTCATCTATTCCAGACTGTAAGTCATAGATAGTATATGCAATAAAGTGAACTTTACAAAAATGTCCTATTTGGAATGATTGGAGCATGCCACCAGTGTCACTAGAGAAAGGTCTTTCTTTCACTTCAGGGTCTCACAATGAGAGGAGTACCTCTCTGTAATCCATAAAATCTTGTGATGAAGCCTGGATGTACTCTATAAAAACCAACGTATTCTTCCATGCTTTTTCTGGGTAGAAAAATACAAGAGGGGGATGGGGAGCTAAACCAACTTCAAAACAACTATAAACAATACCATGCATCTGCTTTTAGAAGAGTCTGTTGTTGTTGTTGTTGTTGTTAGGTTCCGACTCATTACAACCTTACACACAACAGAAAACACTGCCAGTTTCTGCACCATCCTCACAATCATTGTTAAACTTGAACCCACTGTTTCTGCCACTGTGACAATCCATCTGGTTGGGGATCTTCCTCTTTTTCACAGGCCCTCCACTTTACGAAGCATGATGTCTTTCACCAGGGACTGCTCTCTCCTGATAATATGTCTGAAGTAAGAGAGACTAAGTCTCACCATCCCCGCTTCTAAGGAGCACTGTAACTGTATTTCTTCCAAAACAGATTTGTCTGTTTTTCTGGAAGACCATGGCACCTTTAATATTCTCCTCAAACACCATAACTCAAATGCATCAATTCTTCTACAATCCTCCTTATTAACTGTCCAACTTTCACAAGCAGATGAGGCTACTGAAAACACCATGGCATGGGTCAGGTGCACCTTAGTCCTCGAAGTGGCATCCTTGCTCTTGA
Source organism: Chrysochloris asiatica (assembly GCF_000296735.1). NCBI lineage: Eukaryota > Metazoa > Chordata > Mammalia > Afrosoricida > Chrysochloridae > Chrysochloris > Chrysochloris asiatica. The sequence goes on from NW_006408752.1 coordinate 3,131,217, forward strand.
GTACTTTAATGAGGTCTTGTGGAGTCAGATGTCTTTTGATATCTTGACTGCTGATTCCATGAGTGTGGATAGTGGATCCAAGCAAAATGAAGACTTTGACAACTTCAATCTTTTCTCCATTTATCACAATGCTAATTTACTGGCCCAGTGATGAGGATTTATGTTTTCTTTACATTGAGGTGCAGCTCATTCTTAAGGTTGTGATCATTGATCTTCATCACTAAGTATTTTAAATCCTCTTCATTTTCAACAAGCAAGATAATATCATATGCATATGGCAGGTTGTTAATGAGTCTTTCTCCAATCCCGATGCCATATTCATCTTCATATAATTGATCTTCGAGCTATTTGCTCAGCATACAGATTAAATATGTATGGCGAAATAATACAACCCTGGCGCACACCTTTCCTGATACTAAACAATTCAGTGTCCCCTTGTTCTGTTCGAACAACTGATTCTTGGTCTATGTATAAGTTCCTTATGAGCAAAATTAAGTACTCCAGAATATTCATTCTCCACAATGTTGTCCATAGCTTGTAAAGATCCACACAGTCAAAAAAGCCTTTGTATAACCAATAAAGCAATAAAGTAAACATCTTTCTGGTATTCTGCTTTCAGCCAAGATACATTTGACATCATCAATGAAATCCCTTGTTCCATATCCTCATCAGCAATTGGCTTGATCCTCTGTCAATGTATTGTTGCAGCTGTTTTGGAAGTTATCTTCAGCAAAATTTTACTTGCATATGATATTAATGATATTGTCTCAGATTTTTGGATTCCATTGGGCCACTTCTCTTTGAATTGAGCACAAATATAGATCTCTTTCAAATAGTTGGCCAAGTAGCTGTCTTCCAAATTTCTTGGTATATATGAGTGAGTGTTTCTAATGGTACATCAGTTTGTGGAAAGATTTCAATTTGTATTCCAACAATTCCCAGAGCCTTGTTCTTTGCCAATGCCTTCAGTGCACCTTGGACTTCTTCCTTCAGTATCATTGGCTCTTGATCATATACTACCTCTTGAAATGGTTGAACAAACATTTCTTTTCAGTACAGTGACTGTGTATATTTTCCATCTTCTTTTGATGCTTTCTGTATCATTCAATATTTGGCCCATAGAATCCTTTAATATTGCAAGTCGAGGCTTAAAGTTTTTCTTCAGTTACCTCCACTTGAGAAATGATGAGTGTGTTCTTCACACTTGGTTTTCTAACTCCAGGTCTTTGCACATTTCATAATACTTGAGTTTGTCTTCTTGAGCTGCCCTTTGAAATTTTCTGTTCAGCTCTTTTACTTCCTAATTTCTTCCATTTGCTTTAGCATCTCTATGGTGAAGAACAAGTTTTAGAGTCTCTTCTGACATTCATTTTGGTCTTTCCCTTCTTTATTATCTTAATGACCTTTTGCTTTCTTTCTGTGTGATGTTCTGATGTCATCCCACAACTCTTCTGGTTTTCGTTCATTAGTGTCTAATTCATCAATCTGTTCTGGATATGATCTCTAAATTCAGGGCAGATATGTTCAAGATCTGATTTTGACTCTCACGGACTTGTTTTAATTTTCTTCGGCTTCATAACTTGCATAGGTGCAATTGATGGTCTGCACCACAGTCTGCTACTGGCCTAAACTTGTTTAGGCTGATGATATGGAGCTATTCCACTGTCTCTTACCACAGATATATTCAATTTGATTTCTGTGAATTTCATCTGGTGAGGTTCATGTGTATAGTCATCTTTTGCGGTTTTTAAAAAGGTATTTGCAATGAACAAGTCATTGGTCTTGCCAAATTCCATCATGCGATCTCCAGCATCATTTCTATCACCAAGGCCATATTTTCCAACTACTGATTCTTCCTCTTTGTTTCCAAACTTTGCATTCCAATCATCAGCAACTACCCATACATCTAGATTGCAAAAGCACTCTTTCCAAATGCAACAAGTTACTGGAGTTTGATACTTATGATGAACACTGAAACAAAGAAAAAACTTTGAATGGCTTGGTTTCCTATAGAAAAAAAGGGTGAGACCCTCCTAAAATTCAGAGGAGTAAGAGTCAATGAGAAGGGGCATCAGGCTGCAGGGTCGTAAGCAGCATTGTTTGAACCCATCCATCATTCTTTGGAAGACAGACGTGTCGGTCTGCTTCTTTTAAAATTCCAGGCATGGGGACCCTATGGGGCAGCTCTATTCTGTCCTATAGGGAAATTATCAGTCAGAATCAACTCGACAGCAATGGGTCCAGAAATAACAATAGGACAAGAATTGTACCCAGCCATTAGTAAGCTCACCCCATGCTGAACCGCCTGTTGGACTGAAGTGACCTCATCGGGCCAGAAGTTAAGTGGCACTGGTTTCTCTTTTGGTTACCATGAAGATATGGTAAGCACTAGCTCTGTCTGTATACTACCTTTTAAATAAGATGAGCTGTTAAAAAGCTTCTAGAGCAGTAGGATTAGGGGCAACAGCAAATCAATGGTTCTCTAGAGAAAGCAGGGGGTTAGCTAATGTGTGAAATAACATTAAATTCTAAAACAAGCTACATATTACAAGCTTAAACTCTCCCAAACAAGACATTTTGGCTAACAGCATGTGTAATTAACGTTAAAAGCATACTAAAATAACACTTTAGCTGTTGACCTTAAAGATCCTTTCGAAAAACTCAACCAAAACATTAGCACTTGAAGGAATTACTTGACTAGTCTTCTAGAATAACATTTCAGAAAGCCTTCACATGAAAATACTGACAGAAAGTTAGAATCGAGCTAAGTCAAGTAGAAATGTACTCAATACTGTTTGAAATATCTGAGCCTAACTAGTTCAGAACTGAAATGTCTTCATTGCGGTGTGGGAATGGGATAAAAGGTTTACTTTTGTTGAACACTCAGTGACTTCAGTTACATCATCTAGATGGGTATTCACAGCCTCACAGCATCAACCAGAACTCTCTCTCCCCCTTATAACACACACACACACACACATAAACACACACTCTCTCTCTCTCACGGGCTTATGCAGCATTTGTAAAAAGAAACAGTGAAACATTGAACACTGTTATGATTTCAACGTAGCTCAGGGAGAAGAAGGAAGTATCTCAAATTTTGCAGAAGTCAGAAACACCACAGTTCTTGCCATATTCACAATCATTTTGTTTTCAAAATACACCAATTCAAGAACTTGTATATGCACAATTCAGTGACATTGTGTGTTTCAGATTGTAGAGCCATTCTCACCCTTTGCAAACTGTTCCTCCTCCATTACCATAAACGCATTGGCCCACCCCACCCCTGAAAATTCCCAGTTCACCTTTCCAGTAGCTATTGCTATTTGATCCCTCCAGGAGGGCGTTACAGCTTTTGCTATAGCTGGTCTTTTGAACTCTCAAGTAACCTGAACAAAACTTTTCGCAGATTATGGCATCAGCAAGCTTTCAGAGTTTCATTAAGGAACCCTGGTGGTGCCGTGGTTAAGCAAAAGGCTAGTGTCTTGCACCCTGCGGGAGAAAGATGTGGCTGTCTGCTGCATAAAAACGTATAACCTTGAAAGCCCTATGGGAAGTTTTATTTTGTCCTATAGGGTGGCTAGAATCAGAATGGAATGAAAGGCAATGGGTTTAGGTTTTTGGTTAATCAGTTCATGATATTAGCACAAAAGTTGCAAATCCTATCTAAATATAAATCATATCTAAACATTTATACTTGGTGTTCAGTGTAGAAAGAAAGTTTCAATCTCCCCTCTATACCATCTCCATCCCTAATCAGAATTGTATTACTAAACTAATGTTTCCACTTTGTTCTGTAAGTATTAATATCACAAAATAACTTGACAGGGTGCAGGAAGATGTGGCCAACACCAAAGAAGCAGATATTTAAAAGAAAGTGGTCTATTTAATTTTAATGCAGTACTCAAATGTGCAAATCATGAAGACTTCAGCAATATTTCATCTGCCAGACATCTGAAAAGGGAGCCTTCATGGAGAACTCAATGAGAAACTCTGAGTTTCAAGCACAAATTTCTATGTGGTTGGTATTTTATAGACATTCTACCCAGGAGAGAGAAGAAATACGGTAACAGCACTGAATTAGCACATGTAACCATCTGTAGAAGGAGCTCTGGTAGTGTAGTGGTTACGAATCGGGCTGCGAACCACAAGGTCAGCAGTTCAAAACTACCAGCTGTTCCGCAGGAGAAAGATGAGGCATTATGCTCCAGTAAAGATTTACAGTCTTGGAAACCCTGTACAGGGTCGCTATGAGTTGGAACCGACTCCACAGCACACAGCCACCAGCCACCACCAACCATCTGTACAAGAATTACTGCATGAATTGAAAATCAAGGTGGGGGAGGATAACAGAACAGATCACACACTCATGGGGGTGAACATCAACCCCATGAAATTCATTCAAACTTACAAAAAGTTGAATTTCAAACCCAGCCTAAAACATTTTACACTTTGGAGCGTATATACTAGAACTGAAACGACAACAAAGTATGGAGACTATATTGGTTTATTCTTAAGTGTTTCAGATAAAACCCACTTGGTATAATTGGAGACTTGTTTGAACCTGTACTTATCAAATCAGCAAGAAAAGCAGAACCCTGTCACAGCAGAACAAAGACAATCCTGTTATCCTTTTCTAACTTGCCAATTTAGTGCTCATAACATTATTTTCAATCTCATGTTGACAAAAAAGCCAAGAAAGCCAGTAACAAACAAAAATTCTACTATACTCTTTTGCACAAATAGTCAATATCAGGTAGTACCTATTAACACCTAAGGTTTGTTCCTGCAGAGATCATTTAAAAATATACTGTTTGTGAACCTGGTGTCAAAATTATAGAAATGTTCACTTTACAGATATATTCGCTATGGTTGTTAAGTGCTGTCAAATTGGTTCTGACTCACAGTGACCATGTGTAGGGTTTCCAAGGAGCAGCTGATGGGTTTGAATTACTGATCTTGTAGTTTGCTGTCTAGTGCTGATCCTACAACACCATACCAGGAGTCCTTAAAGATAAGTTGTTGTTAAGTGCAGTCGAGTCAGTTCAGACTCATAGAGACCCTGTATAGGGTTTCCAAGGAGCAGCTGGTAAACTTGAATTGCTGACCTTGCAATTCAAACCAACATTATGGTCAAGTGTTTATCCTACAGTACCTACAATATTGCTTTTTGTTGTTAATTACTGTTGAGTCACAGAGCTTTGGTAGTGTGGTGGTTACGAATCGGGCTGTGAACCGCAAGGTCAGCAGTTCGAAACTACCAGCTGTTCCACGGGAGAAAGATGAGGCTTTCTGCTCCTGTTGAGTCATTTCTAACTCATAGCAAGGGTTCCCAAGGAGCAGTGTGGGTTTGAACTGCCATGGTGGTTAGCAGTCCAGTGCTTTCCTACTGCGCCACAAATATTAAAGTCCTAATTTGAGTTATAGTGGTGGAAAATATCATGGACTGCCATAAGAACCAATAAATCCGATTTGGAAGAAGTGCAGCCAGAGTGCTCCTTGGAGGACTTTGTCAAAGTATGAGAAACTTTGTCTCTCATATTTTGAACATATTGTCAGGAGGGACCAGTCACTGGAGAAGGATATCATGTTTCGTAAGGTGGAGGGTCAGAGAAAAAGAGGAAGACCCCCAAGGAGATGGATTGGCCAAGTGGCAGCATGGATGGACTCAAGTGTGGCAACAGCAGTGAGGTTGTCCCAGGATCAGTCAGTGTTGCCTTCTGCTGTGCATAGGGTCGCTATGAGTCGGTACCGACTCGATGGCACCTAACAACAACAACAATATTTCTGAGTGGTCATACAGTCTGAACACACAGGCAAATATTTTCCATTCTTTACTATATTACATGATTGAAGAATGCCAGCACTTGATGAGCTGGGAGAAGATATCTGGGAATGATTCCAGCAATATGGAACATGGCAAACCATCCCATCATACCAGACTGAGGGAAAGGCTTGAGGATGATTTCCAAAAATGTGACCCTGGGGCATGGGCTTCAAACTTGCCAGATGGGCGTCTCCTGGATCGCTTCTTCCTGGAATGTGCTAAAAGCACAGGTGTACTTAAGGGACATCAGTTACCATCACAAATGCAAGGACAGAAATGATGACAATGCAAATGCAACATTAATGCGCCAAACTCACCCACAATTATCCACAGCACATTAAATGGTGCATTGCTAATGCGGGGCAACAACCTCAACAGATCCTGGTTTCAAATGTGATACCAGCAAACCATTTTTGGTGGATTATTTCCTTCATTTCCAGATTTTATGGCCACTTTGTCATTTAACACAGTGAAAATACCTTACATTATGGAAGTTTATCATGCAAAAAAGTACTTCAACCAAGCCACAAACCCTGGATGAATAGAGGCTACCTCTTAGAGTTCAAGAAGGCCTGCTGAGGGAGTGAAGAGCACTGGGTCCTCAGCTAACTAGTGGATTTCCCTCAAGTGTAGGCATGGTAGCTGATTCCTCAGGCTTTCCCCAAACTAATTAACACAGAAAGCTTCCCAAAGAAAACATAGCCTTTCCTGACACTCCATTCCAAGACTGAGGTGGGCAAGAGTTACACAAATTGACACAAATTCCTTTTTAAACAAGCCCAGTTTGCAATGAACAACTAAGCTAAAGGCTGGCTGTTGGCTGCCACTCAGCAGCACCAAGGACCAAGGCCTCATGATCTGCTTCTGTATAAATTACTGACAAGAAATGCAGCTCTACTTTCTTAAGAGTGGGGTCTCCATGAGGCAGAATGGACCCGAAGATTGCCCAACCACCCAGAGCCAAGTGTCAGCACTTCAACCTAAATCTGGTACCTCTGTCACTGTTATGGATTGTATTGTACGATGTACCCCCACCCCCAAAAGTGTTACAAATTCTAACATCTATGCCTGGAGCGTCCGGGTGTGGTGCTGTAGGAAAAGGGCTGGATAGTAAGGTCTCTATAAACCTCAAGATGATGGTTCCACCAGCTGCTCCTCAGAAACCCTATACAGGGTCACTATGAGTGGAACAAACTGGACAGCACTTAACAACAACATGCCTGTAGTTATAATCCCATGTGAGAATGGGTTGACCCTGAAATGTGAATGAGGCAGGATTCCAGTATTTTGAGTCAATCTCTTTTGAGATACATAAAATGATTAAACAAGCAAGCAGAGATGGGGAGAGAGAGATGCCAAGACACACAAAGATCTCGCAAGAGCAGAAGCTCAGAAGAGACAAGGGCCTTCCCCTAGAGCTTGCGCCCTGAATTTGGATTTCTAGCCTCCTAAACTGTGAGGAAACCCATTTGTCTGTAATACTCGTGGTATCTGTTATAGCTGACTCCTCAGGCTTTCTCCGAACTGCTTGACACAGAAGGGTTCACAAGGAAAAACTAGGTAACCAAGACACTCACCAAGGCCAGTCTGGGGAAAAGATTAACCTGGTCTTTGGCCATGGGTTTACTGACACGGCCAACTTGGGAGGGATGGAGCCAACTTTCTGTTTATTTTAAAGGAAATACTTCCGGGCACAAGTTTAGGACTCTGAACCCTACACATGAAGCCACACGGTTGGATCTAATCTGGCTACATACACTCTTGATTTGCTAAAGCAACCACTTTCCGTGGTAATGGTCATGTCTCAGTCAGGTCACGCAAGCTCGGACCGGATCCCCTAGAGCTCAGCGTCTGGTCCCCTCCCCGCAGCAATCCTCAGCTCGAGGCACACACAGTCCAGCGCCGGGAGGAGGGAGAGTTGTTGCTGGGGGCGGAAGGCGTTCCTTCCGCCTACAGCAGGAAGGAGCTCTCACACCTGAGAGGCCAAAACTGGCTCTCAAGGCGCAGGTGAAGCCCTAGGGAGTCAGGTAGGAGGAGATGCCCGCCATTCCATAAAGCAGTTCTGTCCCCACGTGGAGTCCGCGGGCACACTTCTCCCGGTGCCCACCTGTAGCAGCAGCAGCAGCAGCAAACAAATTTTCCTTCCCTTCTGCATGAAGACTCAGAACCTCTACGCCACCCTCTGGCCTCAACTGGCAGCTCCGCAAGCTCCTCACCTGATACCCCTAAAACACCAACCTGGCTTGTCCCAGAGCGTAGACCCAGCGCTGCCGACGCGCTTCTGTGGGGTCTTCGGGTTGGAAGGTGGGGGTCGCCAAATTGAGGATTAGGACTCTGGGAGTAGGGGCTGGGGAGTGGGAGAACGCCGTTCACTGCTCTTTGCAACTCCAGCTGCCAACTTTGAAAGGCTCGCAGCCGCTGCCCTCCCACCCCTCCGAGGAGCGCATCCGACCCCTTCAGTTTCTCTATCTCGGTTCTTGGGGAGGGGACGTCCCAAGGCCGGCAGGAGTGCCCGGCGCACTTACAGCCATAGCGGGGTCTCTGCAGGGACGGCAGCTCCTCGTGGGGCATCCTGCGCGACTCCGGGGGCCCACCCGGGGCACGCCCCCCGCGGATCCCCTCGCTGGCCAGGCTCGCCGGCTCCGGTCCCGGCGCGCACCGCGCTCCTCCGCCCGGCCGCTCCGCTTGTATCCGGGCTCTCGCTGCCCTCCCCTGGCCACCCGGAGATGGGCGACGAGCTCCCTCGGTGCTCCGTCGCCAGCGCCCGCTGCAGCTGCCGCGCGTCGCGATTATTCAGCGCCGCGCGCTGACACCCGGAGTAAAAGTGAACTCTACTCGCTCGAGCCCTCGCTAGCCACCGCTGCCGCCTCTCAGCAGGTTTCCTTTCTCCTCCCGCCCAGCCCGTTATTCAAGCCGGTGGGAGCGCGCGCCGCGGCGCAGCGACCTCTATCGCGCGCGAGGAGTAGTGCCGAGGCGATGGAGACCCGCCCCTGCCCGGCCCCGGGTTTGGAGGAAGGCGCCGAGCGAGACTCTGGGCCTGGACCCCCTACAGCTGGGGCCCGACGTACAGCTGGCGGACGGGGGAGCTGCGGCCGAGGCCGCCCCGCCTGCCTTTCACTTGTGGGACATGGAGAAGGTGGAAGTGAACCAACGTGGAGAAGCGAAAAATAACCGCATAAGACACTAGCAGCCCGGGTCGCCCAGTGTTGCTCAGTTACCGAGGGACAAACAGCGCGGTTCCTTTTCCTCTGAGGGGCTGGCTTCTTTTTTGGCTGTTTCGAAAGTTGCTGCTGTGACTTTTTGTCTTCAAAATACAGGATTCCCCTCTACTGATGAGTGTGTGTATGTATGTTTGCTGGAGGGGCAAGCTAAACACCACCCAAGCAAACACTCAAAACATAATTGTGTGTCAACCTCTGCTCACCTTCTCCACCCTTCCTCCCTGAAAGTGCCTAATTGGCCCAGTTTCAACTCGGGTCTCCTACCGCAAAAACCTTTTCCGGCTACGGTGTTAAACTGCATGTGGAGTCCCTGGGTAGCGCAAACAGTTACGCTTGACTACTAGCCAGAGGCTGGCAGTTCAAACCCACACAGAGGTGCCTCCAAAGACAGTCCTGGTGATCTGCTTTGGAAAAGTCACTGCCATGAAAACCGTACGCAGCAATCCTGCTCTGCATCAGGCCATTAATAAAAGTAACTAGCAACAATCTGCACGTGGCTGGTTTAAAATGTTTTTTCCACACAGCCACCAGGAGCTGCTTTTCTCTTTGTGACTCTGCCTGATAAAACCTAGAGAAATATGAATTTCTTCTCTCCCTGTGACCTTACCTTTGTCTTGTGCACCTCTGTGCCCTGCCTCAGCCCCCTTGCCTGACAGAAAGAAAAGGAAAGGAGATGGGGCAGAAATGGTTCCTGCTGCCACTGTCGAATAGGAGGATTAATAAGAGACATCTTAATTTGATTTTCAAGTCTTTCTTACCCATGAAACCAAATATTAACTGTATAAAGTTTGACCCTCACTGCAAAAGCCTGCCAGAAACCGCTATACAACAATATAACTTTGTCTACAGCACCAGGAGTCCTGGTGGTGCTGTGGGTTAATTCGTCAGACTGCAAAGCCGTTTGAATTGCAAGGTCGGCAGTTCGTGCTCACCTGCTGCTCCTCGGAACCCCTATACAGGGTCGTTATGGGTCAGAATCGACTCGATGGCACTTAACAACAACAACAACAGAATATAACCTTGTCTACAACAGAAGCCCTGGGAGCGTAGTGGGTTACGCTGTTAGGTTGCACGAATCTACCAGCTGCTTCGCCTGGAAGAAAGATGACACTTTCTATTCCACCTCGGAAAAACCATACAGGGTCACTATGAGTCGAAACTGACGCCATGTCACATAGCCACCACCACTAGAAAAGGATTGTTATCAAACCACTACCTCCTAATTTAAATTTTCAATGTGAATTCGATTGAACTTCAATCTCACAAGATCTCTTGGCTGCAAATTACTGGAGGCTCAATTGATAAACTGCTAGTTCAGTATCAATTGATCTCAAAAAAAGGAGGAAGGCAAGTTTTAATCTGTCACAACAAGATTAGTCACTGCTTGACTTAAAGTTCTCCCTCCTCTTTATAAGCCCCATTGTACGTAGCTTCTTCCAGTCATGTGCGTATTTCTGGAATCAGAAAAATAAAAGTCTATATGCATAGAAAGGCACCTGGTGGCGTTAAGGTTGAGCAGTCAGCTGCTAATCCAAAGGACAGTTCAAACCCTACTCTGGTGATGGTGGCTGTGTGCCGTGGAGTCGATTCCGTCCCATAGCGACCCTGTACAGGGTTTCCGAGGCTGTAAATCTTTACAGGAGCAGAAAGCCTCATCTTTCTCCCGCGGAACAGCTGGTAGGTTCAAACTGCCGATTTTGCGGTTCGCAGCCCGATTCGTAACCACTATGCTACCAGAGCTCCTTAAACCCTCCTCTAAGCAGGAAAAAGATGTGGTTGTTGGCTTCCAAAAGGATTGACAGTTTTGGAAACCCTGTCTAGCCTGTCACAAGGTGTTTCTATGAGTTGGAATTGACTTGATGGTAGTAGAGCTGCATTGGTTTTACATGAATATAAAATAACTATTCAGAATAACTCTTATTATGTAAATTTCAGTGCATTTTAATTATTTTTAACAGGACCTACCATACAGGGCCCTTGTGTGGCACTATTGGGTAATCATTAGACTGGTAACCACAAGGTCAGCAGTTCAAACCCATGGGAAACCTTCTACTGGGTGGCTATGAGTCAGAACTGACTCAACAGCACACAACAACAACCATTATTCTAGCAGATCCTTTCCCAGAAAGTTTGGAGAGCAATTTGGAAAATTATTTGATACTGGAAAGGAGTTTTCTTTGGAATGTGGTTGTCTTAGGCTGGCTTCTCTAGAGAAGCAAAACCAGTGAAGCTGATATATGCATATATACAGAGAGATTAATCTTAAGGAAATGACTCCACATTTAGAGGCTAAAAAGTTCCAAGTCTGTGGGTCAGATGTCAGGCTGGGAGCTTCCCCAGATTAAGGTTTGTTGTTATGTGCCGATGAGTCGGTTCCGACTCATAGCGACCCTGTACAGGGTTTCCGAGGCTGTAAATCTTTACAGGAGCAGAACGCCTCATCTTCCCCCCACGGAACAGCTGGTAGTTTCAAACTGCTGACCTTGAGGTTAGAAGCCCAATTCATAATGACTACACTACCAGAACTCCTTAGTTGCCCAATATTGGCAGGTCAGATGGCAGACTGCTGGCTACCCAGGCAAATAAATTCAAAGTTGGCAGGTAAGATGACAGACTGCTGATAACTCACAGGATTGGCAAGGAATATGGCAGTCAACTGGCTTAAGTGCAAATAAATGAAGGTCGGATGACAGGCTAGATGCAGGATCCACATCCAGCAAAAAGCAAGCAAGCTTCACCAGACATCTACATTAGAAGCAGACTGCACACTAAGGAAACTCCTTCAAAACTAATTGCTCATCCCAGATTACACTAATACCAGATCTCTTCCTAGGGAATGGCTACCTCTGAACTGCCAAATCCCTGGGACTTCTGGCCCAGTCAAGCTGACCCCCAACATTAACTATCATAGTGGTGTTATATGTCAGTTGAAGAGACCTGATACTTTTTCTGATGTCTAGAAAGCCTTTTGAGAGAAGATAGGCAGTTAACAGGCATTACTTCCTTCTAGATTAGAAAATTTTAAACAAAATTTATCAAATGTATGGATAACCAGATGGCTCGAATACAAAATAATTGGGGTATGATCTCAAAATTATTTAGCTGAAGAGTGGCACAGAGATACAAACCATCTTTAAGTATCCAGAGGGTCCTGGTATGATGCTGTAGGATCAGCACTGGATTGCTAACCACAAGATTGGCAGTTCAATTCTACCAGGCTCTCTCAGAAACCCTATACCCAGTCACTATGAGTAGGAACAGACTGAATGGCACAACGACAACAAGAAGAAGAGGGTGACCAGCTGTTTTCCATTTTAGTTGGACAATGCAGGGCTTCTCACACTCGTTGAAACTCAGAGCCCCACCCTGTGTTTCCAATAAAGTTGGCCAGTGAGGATGAAATGGAAGAATTCTACCAACTTCTTCAATCTGAATTGATCAAACATCCAATCATTACCGGTGATTAGAATGCAAAGGTTGGGAGCAAAGAGGAAGGATCAGTAGTTGGAAAATATGACCTTGGTGTTAGAAATGATGCTGGCGATCGCATGATAGAATTCTGCAAAATCAATTATTTGTTCATTTCAAATACCTTCTTTAGACAGCATAACAGACGACTATACACACTTGGAAGGAGCTCTGGTAGCGTAGTGGTTATGAATTGGGCTGTGAACCACAAGGTCAGCAGTTTGAAACTACCAGCTGCTCCCTGGGAGAAAGATGAGGCTTTCTGCTCCTGTAATGATTTACAACCTTGGAAACCCTGTTCAGGGTCACTATGGGTCGGAACTGACTCGACAGCACTTAACAACAACAACATACACACATGGACCTCGCCAGATGGAATGCATAGAAATCAAATTGACTATATCTGCAGAAAAAGACGATGGAAAAACTTCATATCATCAGTCAAAACAAGGCCAGGGGCAATTTGTGGAACAGACCATCATTTGCTAATATGCAAATTCAATCTGAAGCTGAAGAAAATGAAAAAAGTCCACGAGAGCCAAAATATGACCTTGAATATATCCCACCTGAATTTAAAGTTCATCTTAAGAACAGATTTGATACATTAAACACTAAAGACTGAAGACCAGAAGAGTTGTGGGATGATATCAAGAACATCATATCAAGATATCAAGAAAGGAAAAAGTCATTAAGAAGACAGGAAAGAAGGAAAAGGTCAAAATGGATGTCAGAATAGATATTAAAACTTGCTCTCCAGCATAAAGATGCTAAAGCAAATGGAAGAAATGAGGAAGTACAAGAGCTGAACAGAAAAGTTCAAAGGTCACCTCAAGAAAATAAAGCCAAATATTACAACAAAATGTGCAAAGATCTGAAATCAGAAAACCAAAAAGAAAAAACATGCTCAGCATTTCTCAAGCTTGGGGAACTGAAGAAATAATTCAAGCCTCTACTTTCGTTATTGAAGGATTCTCTGGGCAAATTATTGAATAATTCAGAAAGCATCAAAAGAAGATGGACGGAATACACAGAGTCACTGTACCAAAACAAAATGGTTGATGTTCAACCATATTAAGAGGTAACATATGTTCAAGAGCCAATGATACTGAAGGAAGAAGTCCAAGGTGCATTGAAGGAATTGGCAAAGAACAAGGCATCAGGAATTGATGGAATAAAAATGGAAATCTTTTAAGAAAGTGAAGTGGCACAGGAAGCACTCACTCATCTCTTCCAAGAAATTTGGAAGACAACTATCTGGCCGACTGATTAGAAGAGATCCATATTTGTGCCTATTCATTCCAAGAGAGGTGACCCATTGGAATGCGGAAATTATCGGACAATCTCTTTGATATCCCATGTGAGTAAAGTTTTACTAAAGATAATACAGAAACAGCTGCAAGCATACGTTGACAGAGAACTTACAGAAGTTCAAGCTAGATTCAGAAGAGGCCGTGGAACAAAGGATATCATTGCTGATGTCCAATGGATCTTGGCTAAAAGCAAAAAATATCAGAAAGATGTTTACCTGTGCTTTATTGACTACGCAAAGGCTTTCAATTGTGTAGATCATGACAAGCTATGGACAACACTGCAAAGTATGAGCATTCCGGAACACTTAATTGTGCTCATGAGGAATCTGTACATGGACTCAGGACAGTTGTTTGAACAGAACACGTGAACACTGAATGGTTTAAAATTAAGAAAGGAAT
>NW_006408752.1:3146296-3152045 GCF_000296735.1 Chrysochloris asiatica
CAATGACACCTAACAACAACACCAACAATGCTTAGGCCCAGCATTTGCATTTCTAACAAGGTCCCAGGCGATGCAGATACTGCCATTTGCAGACCACAACTAGAGTAACTCTTAGTGAATACCCATTGTTATCCAGTGGATTCTAACTCTAGACGACAGAGTTAAACTGCCCCCATAGTCTTTCCAAAACATAAGTCTTCATAGAAACAGATTACTGCATCTTCTTCCCACAGACCAACTGGTGGGTTCCAACTGCCCACCTTTTGGTTTTCAGCTAAATGCTTAAACACTATGCCACAGGGGATCCTCTGTTAGTGAATAAGTGATTTAAATTGGACTCAGGAAATCTCATTTGGATGAGGTCATGAGAGATGTCTTTGTTTCTGGAGGCATTAGAAAAGCACTGATTCTCACCTGGTTGTACTGGGTTGAATGATTCCCCCCCCTCAAAAAAAACCCCCAGAAGCCTTTAGCTGTAAGATCAATTCAAAGGTGAAACAGCCATCTTTTAACGTACTAAACTTTCAAATAATATCTAGAAGAGGGCATGCTGAAGGGAGTTTTCTTGTGGTTCAGGAGATATTGAATTGAATAATATCTAAAATCCATGCCATCTCTATGATTCCAGCTGTTAAGTTTGAAGAATTAAGCCCTTACACACAAATAAAAAATTTCAATAAGAGAGTATGATTTGTGTTGTTATGTTATTAAATGTTGAGGTGGTTCTAACTCAGATAACAACCTTGTGTAGGGTTTCCAAGGAGTGGCTGATGGATTTGAACTGCTGACCTTGCAGTTGGAGTGAGTGTTTATCCCACAGTGCCACAAGGTCCTAATACATGGGTAGTCTACTTATTAAGAAGTAGAAAAAAATTTCTGGGGACTGGAATAGTCAGGGGAGGTTGTAGGATTTGGAAGACTCAAAGTATAACTGGGAGAACATCCATTGCTGAAAGACAGGTAAAAGCAAGGAACAATGGGGGCAAAGGCATGATGTTGGGCTAGGGTATGGACCACAAAGCTGATATCAATCATATCATAGAAGTTCTTGAATGTCAGGCAAAGAGGATTGGATTGATCACAGGAGCATTTGAGAACCCTTAAATGTTGTCAGCATGAAAACTGCACAATGAAATGGAGTTTATTGTTAGGTGCCAGCGAATTGCTTCTGACTCATGACATGATGTCTTAGCATCTTTTTCTTCTATGGAGCATTCTGACTGCACTTCTTCTAAAACAGATGTTTATTCTTTTGGCAGTCCATGATATATTCACTATTCTTCACCAAAACCCAATTCCAAAGCATCTGGTCGTCAGTCTTTCTTATTCATTGTCCAGCTTTCACATGCATGGCTTGTTGTTTGTTGTTAAATGTGCTCGAGTTGACTTTCAAATGTTTCAGAGGTAGTGTATGTAGATCAGGACCTGGTGGTGCTGAAGCAAGTCCAGCTGCACTGAAGGCATCAGTGAAAAACAAGCTTCAGGGATTGTCAGACTATCAATGGAGATGTTTCAACAAAGAGATACAATCTGGGAAACTCTCACTTGTTTCTGCCAAGAAATTTGGAAGACAGCTAGCTGCCTGGTCAACTGACTGGGAGAGAGCCATGTATGTATAGTCGATTCCAAATAATGGTGATCCAAAGGGATGTGGAAATGATCAAACAATATCATGACTACCGCATGCAAGTAACATTTTGCTGAAGATAATTCAAAAACAGTTGCAGCAGTACATCAACAGGGAACCACCAGAAATTCAAACCAGATTCAGAAGACAACATGGAGCAAGGGAAATTAATGCTGATGCCAGTGGATCTTGGCTAAAAGCAGAAAATAAAAGAAAGATGTTTACCTGTGTTTTGTTGACTACACTAAGGCATTTGACTGTGTGGAACATAACAAATTATGAATAATACGTCAAAGAGAGTTCAGGGAAGCTGAATCTTATAGCAGGATGTGTAATGAGTTGGAGTGAGGCATCTTAGCGAGATCTGACATCTGTGGCAGAAGTTGAGATAAGTAAGGAGCGCTTCAATAAGGCTAATAACAGTAATAGTGATATCTCATTAGCCATTGTCACGGCCGATTCTGACTCGTAGCAATCCTACAGGACAGAGTAGAACTGCCTCCACAGGGTTTGCAAATGTGGCACTGCAGGCTAATGCACAGGACTGTGAGGTCCGTGGTTCAAGCTCACCAATCGCTCCTCGAAACCCTATACAGGGTCACTATGAGTTGGAATTAACAGCACTTAACAACAACAACAATCTTGACAGAAGCATCATTTCCGGTAGAGTAACTAGTGAGTTCCAACTGCCAACCATTGGGTTGGTAGCCAAGCGCTTAACCAATGGACCACCAGGATTCCTTAAAAATGATGAAAGGAATACAAACAAGTTGGTGTCATTAACACTACTGTGGATATCACACATACTAATAAGTAGATTAAATATCTGTTAAGGGTAGAATGTGATGATCGAAGCATAAATAGGTCATCTATAAGAAAAGTGTTGTAAGTTCAGGTGCTAGCTGGTCAGTTCTTTGAAGGAGCTCTTTTATTAATATTTCTATGGGGAACCTAGGAGTCCTGGTGTGGCTCCTTAGGATCAGCACTGGAGTGCTAAATATAAGATTGGCAGTTCAAACCCACCAGCCTCTAGTTGGAAACCCTATACAGGGTCACTATGAGCCAGAACTGACTTGATGGCACTAAATAACAATATAGGAAACCTAATGCTAAGAGGAAATTATAAAGGCAAATGCGCTTGATCTCTTACAAGCGCAGAAATGAATTGTTGGTGTTTCTGCACTCCCTGGGTAACAATACATTCTCACCAACCATCTCACCTAAGAATTTCAGAAAATAACTAAGTCTGCTGAACATTAGACTATTTTCTTAATGTTTGACAGAGAAGAGTGATTTAAATAAATATAAGGCGATGTGCCTGCTTACTTTGCCATCGGACTGTGTTTGAAAGAATATTAAAAACAAAAACCAGGGCCATCTAGTAAGAAATGGTTTTTTAATAATGCAAGAAAAATGTTTTTTTAATGTAAAACTAAAGACAACATTGAGGAACTATGAGGCCTGCTTAAAAAAAATTTTTTTAAAGCAATGTTACTTTATAAGATTGGTTATTTTCTAAGGCCCATATCTCTCCTTTTGATAAGTTAAATCGGCATGAAGGTATTTGAATGAAAATGTAATTTTGTTTTCATAACAATAACAGATTGTTTATGTCTAGAGCATCAAAAGGAGAAGAAAATCTGTGTGTTGGGGGCACAAAACATTAACATTCCATTTACCTTTGAAGTGATTTTGTTGGTTTTTCAATTATTGATCATGTTAACACATGTACAAAAATAGTGACTAATGTGCCTTCAAAATGTCACTATCAGTGACACATGAACAAATCACAGAAAAGAAATGATTCTGTGCTTTTTCAAAGTGCCAGAAACCTTTGGATTGTGAAAAATTCCTAGTTCAATCTCTGTGCCAGAAAAAAAAAGGAACTGAGAAGGAGTAGAAACTGCACTTTATTGCAAAGGAAACTTGCACACGAAAAAAGGAAACTCTCATAGCCCAGTATGGATATATATATATTTAATGACCTGAGCAGAAATGAAACAATCAGTGTTTATTTCTCAAAAAACAAAATTGGAGGTAGAATGTGTGAGGGGAACTACAACACTGAGTGGCTTACTAACAGGGAAACTGAGGCACAGGGAAAAGATATAATTTCTATAGCTACTGAAGAACAGAGCATACACTACATCCCAGGACTTTGCTTTCTATTACATGTATTTTTTTAATGAAGTTTTTTTTTTTTTTTTTTTACTTTGCTAAATCAGTTGCTGTCCAGTCAATTCCAACTCTGGCAACCCTGTGTGTTTCAAGGTGAAACTTTCCTTCTGGAAGGAGCTGCCTACACTTTTCCTG
Source organism: Chrysochloris asiatica (assembly GCF_000296735.1). Classification (NCBI taxonomy): domain Eukaryota; kingdom Metazoa; phylum Chordata; class Mammalia; order Afrosoricida; family Chrysochloridae; genus Chrysochloris; species Chrysochloris asiatica. Next base: position 3,150,237 of record NW_006408752.1, read on the forward strand.
GGTTGAACCATGAACCTTTCTATTAGTAACTGAACACTCTACTATTTGTAGCACCCAGGAACTCAGTTTACTGGAGCCTATAATTTGGGAAAACTTTCAAATGTTCTGTAAATGGTAAATGGGTGAGCTAGGCCTATTTCTGGTGAGGCGATTCTGACTGACAGGTACCCATCAAGTACTAGCTGTTACCTTGTTGCTATTGTTGGTTGCCATCTAGTTGGTACAGACTCATAGTGCCTTACGCACAGCAGAATGAAAGACTGCCTGATCCTGGGCCAACCTCACCACTGTTGCCACACTTGAGCTCATCGACACTGCCACTTTGCATCCATCTCCTTGGGGGTCTTCCTCTTTTTCTCTGACCCTCCACCTTAACAAACATGATATCCTTCTCCAGTGACTGGTCCCTCCTGACAATATGTCTGAAGTATGAGAGATGAAGTTTACCCATCTTGCCCTCCAAGAACACTCTGGCTGAACTTCTTCCAACACAGATCTATTGGTTCTTGTGGCAGCCCATGGCACTTTCAATATTCTCCTCCAACACCATAACTCAAAAGCATCAATTCTTCTATTGTCTTCCTTATTCACTGTTCAGCTTTCATATGCATATGAGATTATTGAAAATACCACTGCTTGGGTTAGGCACACCTTAGTCCTCAGACTGACATCTTTGCTCTTCAACACTTTAAAAAAGGTCACTTGTGCAGCAGATTTGCTAAATGCAATACGTCATTTGATCTCTTGATTGCTGTTCCATGAGTGTTGATAGTTGATCCAAGATGAATGAAGTCCTTGACAACATCAATCCTTTTGCCGCTGATAAGAATGTTGTTTATTGGTCCAGTGGTGAGGATTTTTGTTTTCTTTACATTGAGATGCAACCCATACCAAAGGCAGTGCTCTTTGATCTTCATCAGTAAATGTTTTCATTCCTCTTCATTTTCAACAAGCAAGGTTGTATCATCTGCATATCGCAGGTTGTTAATGAGTCTTCCTCCAATCCTGATGCCACGTTTTTCTTCATATAACCCAGCTTCTCAGATTATTTGCTTAGCATACAGATTGAATAAGTAAGGTGAAAGAATACAACCTTGTCGCACACCTTTCTTCATTTTAAACCATTCAATGTTCCCATGTTCTGTTCGAACAACTACCTCTTGGTCCAGGTACAGATTCCTCATGAGTACCATTAAGTGTTCCAGAATACTCAATGTTTTCCATAGCTTGTCATGATCCCACACAATCAAAAGCCTTTGCATCGTCAATAAAGCACAGGTAAACATCTTTCTGATATTCTCTGCTTTCAGCCAAGATCCATTGGATATTAGCAGTGATACCCCTCATTCCACGGCCTCTTCTGAATCTGGCTTGAACCTCTGGAAGCTCTCTGTCAATGTATGCTTCCAGCCATTTCTGTATTACCTTTAGTAAAACTTTACTCATATAGGATATCAAAGAGATTGTCCGATGATTTCTGCATTCCGTTGGGTCACCTCTCTTTGGAATGGACACAATAGGGATCTCTTCCAATCAGTCAGCCACATAATTGTCTTCCAAAGTTCGTGGTATAGGTGAGTGACTCTTGTGCTACCTCACTTTCCTGAAAGATTTCAATTTATATTCCATCAATTCCTGGTGCCTTGTTCTTTGCCAATTCCTTCAATGCACCTTGGACTTCCTCCATCAGTGTCATTGGCTCTTGATCATATGCTACCTCTTGAAACGGTGAACATTAACCATTTCCTTTTGGTACAGTGACTCTGTGTATTCCTTCCATCTTCTCTTGATGCTTTCTGCATCATTCAA
>NW_006408752.1:3152851-3158357 GCF_000296735.1 Chrysochloris asiatica
TGAAGAAGTTGGTAGAATTCTTCTATTTCATCCTCATTGGCTTTAGTGGTTGGTGTGTAAACTTGAATAATAGTGGTATTAACTGGGCTTCCCTATAGGTGCATGGATATTATCCTATCACAGACAGCATTTGTACCTCATGACTGATCTGGATATGTTCTTTTTGACAATGAATGCAACACCATTCCTCTTCAATTTATCATTTCCGGCTTAGTAAACCATGAGGTCATCAGATTCAAAATGGCCAATACCAGTCCATTTCAGCTCACTAATGCCTAAAATATCGACGTCTATGCATTCTATTTCATTTTTGACAACTTCCAATTTTCCCAGTTTCATACTTTGTACATCCCATGTTCTGATTTTCAATGGATGTTTACTGCCGTTAGTCTTCATTTTGAGTTGTGCCCCATCCGCAAATGAAAGATCCACGGGGCTTTTCTCTCACAGGCTTTACTCCATTCGCATCATCATGATCAACTATACTTTGAGGAGGCAGCTCTTCCCCAGTCGCATTTTGAGTGCCTTCCATCCTGAGGGGCTCATTTTCTGGCACTATATCTGACAGTGTTTCTCTGCTATTCATAAGGTTTTCAGTGACTAAATATTCAGAAGTAGTTCATCACTCCTTCCTCCTAGTCTGTCATAGTCTGGGAGCCCATCTGAAACTTATCCACCATGGGTGACCCTGCTGGTATTTAAAATACTGGTGGCATAGCTTTCAGAATCACAGCAACTCACAAGCCACCACAGTACGACAAACTGGACCTTGTTGTTAGGTCCAATGAACCTTGTTGTTAGGTGCCATCAAGTTGCTACCTACTCATAGTGACCCTATGCACAACAGAACAAAACACTGCCCAATCCTGGGCCAATCTCACAACTGTTGCTATGCCTGAGCCCATTGGTGCTGCTGCTTTGCCAATCCATCTCACTGGGATGCTCCTCTTTTTCTCTGAACCACCACCTTACTAAACATGATATCCTTCTCTAGCTACTGGTCTGTCCTGAAAATATGTCTGAAGTATGAGAGACAAAATTTGGCCATCCTGGCTTCCAAGGAGCACTCTGGCTGTACTTCATCCAACACAGATCTATTTGTTCTTTTGGCATACACAGAAATCAAATTGACTATCTGTATTACCTTACAACTGAATTATTCCAATGACTATTATTGTAGGGTTTTTCTTCCACCAATTTTCTTTGCTTACGTCCTCCTCTGAGTTACTGTACCAAATATTATTATTGGCAACCCTCAGTTGATCCTTTAGCAAATATACCTTGATTGCTCTACCACTTTTTGGTCAGTTTGTTGTGTTGCTGGAATGCTGGAAGCTATGCCACCAGTATTTTAAATACCAGCAAGGTCACCTATGGTTGACAGCTTTCAGCAGGGCTTCCAGACTATGACAGATTAGGAAGGAGGAGGGAAGATTTGTGAATCTTTAGCCATTAAAAACCTTATAAATAGCAGCAGAGCATTGTCAGATATAGTACCAGAAGATTAAAACATTATAAACAGCAGCAGAATGCTGTCAGATATTGCCAGAAGATGAGCCCCTCAGGTTAGAAGGCACCAAAAACATGACGGGGAGAGAACTGTCTTCTTGGTGATGTGAATGGAATAAGCTTTGGGGACCTTCATTTGCTGATGGGGCACAACTAAAAATAAGCAGAAATAGTGGCAAACATCCATTAATTATTGAAGCATGGAATATATGAAGTATGAATCTACAAAAATTCAAGTTGTCAAAAATGAAATGGAACACATAAAGATCGATATCCTAGGCATTAGTGAGCTGAAATGGACTGGTATTGGCCATTTTGAATCTGATAATCACATGGTTTACTATGACAGGAAAAACAAATTGAAGAGGAATGGCATCACATTCATCATCGAAAAGAACATTTCAAGATCTATCTTGAAGTAAATTCTGTCTGTGATAGAATAACATCCATACGTGTATAAGGAAGACTAGTTAATATTACTATTATTCAAATTTACAGATTGACCTCTAAAACCACCACAAAAATGTGATAGGAAGAACAGTTATTACCACTATTGTTCAAATTTATGCACCAATCAATAAGGCCAGTGATGATGAAATTAAAGAATTCTACCACTTCTTCAGTCTGAAATTGACCAATTATGCAATCATGGTGTATGAAGGTTGGAAACAAAGAGGAATAGTCAGTAGTTGGAAAATAGTAGTTGGTGATAGAAATGGTGCGTGATAGAATTTTCTAAGACCAATGACTTATTCATTGTAAATGTCTTTGTAAACAACATAAAAGGCAACTCTTCACATGGACGTCACCAAATAGAGTATACAGGAATCAAACTGACTACATCTGTGGTAAGAAATGGAGGAAATGCTCCATATTATCAGCCAAATAAAAGCCAGGCACAGACTGTGGAACAGACCATCAATTGCTCTTATGCAAGTTCAGGCTAAAACTGAAGAAAATGAAAACAAGTTCATGGGTGCCAAAATATGATCTTGAACATATCCCACCTGAATTTAGAGACCATATCAAGAACAGATTTGATACATCAGACGCTAAATATGGAAGACTACAGGAACTTTGGGGTGACATCAAGATTATCACACAGGAAGAATGCAAAAGGTCATTAAAAAGACAGGAAAGAAGGAAAAACCCCAAATGAATGTCAAAAGAAACTTTGAAGCTCTTTAACATGTTCAAGAGCAAAGATACCAGTTTGAGGACTAGAGAACACCTAACCCAAGCAAGGCATTTTCAGTAGTCTCATATGCATGTAAAAGTTGGACAACGAATAAGGAAGACCATAAAAGAACTGATGCATTTGAATTATGATGTTGGAGAGAGATTTAAAAAAAAAAAAAAACCTCAGAGAAAAGAAATAAGGAGAAAGAAAAACTTGATTCTTTATACCCTGATTTGGCCTCTATTACTCTGGCAGTTGAACTGCCTTTTTATTCCAGCGAGCATCCTCCTTCTTTGAAGTCTTCAGTAGTCAGACAGCATAACCTGGCTCTGAGTCTAGGAGAGACAGTAAATCCTTGGTCTAAGTCTGAACTGAGAGCTTTTGTAAAGAATTTCCTTGACTCTCATGAGAAATCCTCTGAAAGTTTTGCATGAATTTACTGTTGTAACTGCACCTATGAGCCAAGTCCTTCAGACTTGTGTAACTTGCTGTGCTCAGAAGAAGCAAACAAGTGAATGAGTGAAGCAAAATGAAAGGACCCTGAAAACTGGATTTACCACAAAGGAAATAAGAGGTGAGGTTCATATTTTAGTCAAGAATTAATAACAGCGTTTCCAGAGAGTTTTCCTAGAAAGGATAGTTGGACAAAGATTCAGGCTGGCGAACAAGGAAAAGGAGAAAATGTGTATGTCTTTATGGATCATTTCTCCAAACTGTTTGCAGAACATTCAGTCCTGAAAGCAACTACAAAGGAACACTGACTTGTGTTTAATCCTGTGTTTTTAGGGGGACTGGTTCCTGAGCTGGCAGTCTCAGTTAAAAGGCATAATTGAATTGATAAAGTGTGAATACTTCAGAATTGGCTACAGTGACCTATAAATTGCCTCAGACTGAAGAGAAACAGAACAAGAGAAGTGAACTAAAAGCTAGAGAGCAGAAAGAGAAATGAACTGCTTTGCAATTGCAGCAGCTGCAGAGTTGAGGCAATCATGAAGTTCCTAACAAGGAAAGGTTTCAGACATCGGGGAGCACAGACAGAACAGTATCTAATATATGCTGGAAATGGAAGTTGAGCTTACTTCCACCAATAATAGTAGACAGCAAACATACAACAACAGATGCTAGGTGCCACAGCCTACCTGTGCAGCAAAGAGCTAGGAGTCCATCGGGACAGCAGATTTAGAAAAAAAGAGGGATGTACTTTGAATCCCAACACAGGATTTTGGGTTGGATCTGATCAAATTCTAGTTTTTCTAAAGGGGTCACATTTACCTGTGATCTTTAATTCCAAACAAAAGATAATTTAGAATGAGATCGAATTTTACAGACAATAAAATAAAAAATTTTGGAGTCATATTTGGAAACCTGTAAATGGTAGTTTCAAACTCCTTACCTTAAGGTTCACAGCCCGATTCATAACCACTATGCAACCAGAGCTCCTATAAGGTTGTATTATTTTCTAAGAATTTAACCCAGGGGAAAACATATTCAATCCTTTAGGGTCAGTACCCCTTCCTACCGAGCCTATGACTGAATGACAAATGGATTCCATACAGCTTCCCCCAGCTCTGAATTATAAATATGTTTTAGTTATGATATGCAGATATTCTTATTGGGTAGAGGTATTTCCTTGTCAGAATGCCACTTCAACCTTTGTAGCTAAACAACTGCTAGAAAATAATTTTCCTACATGGGGTACACTTAATACCCTGTGTAGTTATGTTGTTGTTGTTGTTAAGTACCGTGGCATTGGTTCCCACTCATAGTGACCCTGCACAGGGTTTCCAAGGCTGTAAATCTTTACAGGAGCAGAACGCCTCATCTTTCTCCTGCGGAACATCTGGTAGTTGCAAACTACTGACCTTGAGGTTAGCAGCCCAATTGGTAACCACTAAGCTACCAGAGCTCCTTGTGTAGTGATAGAAGTTCCTATTTTGTGTGTTGCGGTGGTAATTTGTAATATTTTTCAATATTTTGCATAGATTGCACTGCCATGTCATCTGTAATTTTCAAGGCTGCTTGAAAGAACAAATAGAATAATAACGGTTCAATTAGTGAAACTTACTGCCTCTTTAAATCTCACACGGCCTCAAGTACTTCCAACAGTATTAATGAATCTGCAGTCTATTACTTTGGGTCCATACAAATTAACCCCATTTGAAATTGTCACTAGGCATCTTTATGCCTCTTTCTTACAGTACTGTACTTGCTGATTCAAAGTTAATCTCTAGTAACCTAGTTAAATATTGGTAAAGTCTAATGTAGTTGCTGTTGTTATTAAGGGCCATAGAGTAAGTTTGGACCCATAGTGACCCGGTCGGTGTAGGGTTTCCAAGGAGTGGCTGGTGAGTTTGAACCACTAACTTTGTGGTTCAAACTGACCTTGTGCTCTAGTACTTTATCTCACAGTGCCACACTGTGTGTGGCATTAGTGTGCTAAATGTTGACATTATTAAATGTGATTATGTTCGTGCTTCTTTTCCTAATCATGAAAGTTTTGTGCTCCAGAACCTATATAACTATGTATATTGGAAACAGCACCAGATGAAGGATTCTTTAGAACTAAGGTGGAAAGGGCCTTATTTGGTTTTATTAACAAATTACTTTGCTGCACAGTTGTTGTTGTTGCTGTTGTTGTTAGGTACCACTGAGACGGTATTGACTCATAGCTACCTTACGCACAGCAGAACGAAACACTGCCCGGTCCTGGGCCAACCTCACAATCATTGCCATGCTTGAGTCCATAGATGCTGCCACTTTGTCAATCAATCTTGCTGGGGTCTTCATCTTTTTTTCTGACCCTCCACCGTACCAAAC
>NW_006408752.1:3181297-3184770 GCF_000296735.1 Chrysochloris asiatica
AAAGAAATTGAATTAATTAAAGACTTGAGATTGAGATTAATTGTGAAATACTTAACAAATAATTGATTTGGTTGGACAAATAATTACTGGATAAATATTAATGAAGATCAAAGACTACAGCTGTAGGTATGAATTGTACCTCAGTTTAAAGAAAACAAAAATCCTTACCACTGGACCAGTAAAGAACATCATGATAAATGATAATAAGATTGAAATTGTCACAAACTTCATTTTGCTTGGATCCATAATCCACACTCATGGAAGCAGCAGTCAAGAGATCAAATGATGTATTGCATTAGGCAAATCTGCTACACAAGACCTCTTTAAAGTGTTCAAGAGCAAAGTTTGGGGACAAAGGTGCTCCTGACCAATGGTCTCATATGCATGTGAAAGTTGGAGCATGAATAAAGACAATGAATAAGTATTGATAATTGATATGTTTGAGTTATAGCATTGAAGAAGAATAGTAAATGTACTATGGACTGCCAGAAGAGCAAACAAACCTGTGTTGCAAGATTAACAAGACTGCTCCTTAAAGCTAGAATGGCAAGACCTCATCTCACATACTTTGGACATGTTATGACCATATGTTCAAATAACATTTAGTTGCTGCAAAAAACTAAACATTGGTAGATGTCCAATATGTTAATTAACTAGTACTTGCAATACAATATCCCAAACCCAGAAAAACATAGAGCAGCAGCAAAGTAGAATACTATGAAATATCAGCATGGAATCTCTGAGAAGGGAAAATAAAAAACCAAAAACCATTGTGTAGCCTCTTGAAAAAATCACCTAAATGCTTTCAAGGTTGTTCATTCTAAGAGCCAACCAGTTCAACCTCCAGGAACAATCACATGAAAGAAAATTAAATTACGGATCTGACTTTCCTAGAAGCCCAAACTGTGGACAGGATCACATGGTGAGAGTGAAATCAGCTAGAGACAAAGCCCTTTGGTAGCAGCAGTTCTTGTTGCGGTTATTCCAGCTCCAGGAACCATAACAAGGAGCAAAAGTTACACCAACTTATTCTCATATCCACACTGTCTGGAGACCAGGGCCAAAAGAAAGTGGTCAGGAATAACAAAAATTGTGTAAATCAAGGTGGAAGAATGACGGGTTATGCCTAAGAATTGTTGCAAAGTGCTATTTAGTGTTTCCAAGGTGGGTTTGAAATACTGAGCTTGCGGCTAGTAGTCCAGTGCTTATCCTACAGTGCCACACCAGGACTCCATGCCTAAGAATAGAAAAAGAACTCCTAGGGGTCATAGGAGTCACTGAATGTATCATCAATAAAGCATTGTCATGGGGCAGAGTGCCTTGCTGGCTTCCACTCACTGGCTGAGAAGAGAGCTTTGATGAAGCTCACCGGACAATATTCCATCTCTATTTGCATCTTCTGAATTATTAAAGCAAGGCTGTAAGCATTAGGGAAGACCACAGAGGGCAATGATCAAAATGATCACCTCATTGGGAGAAAAGATGCTAGGGTGGGATTTAGAGGATCATTTTCTAAGCCTGGAAGTGCGAGAGCTTCAAGTTCTTTATGGAGGGAAAGATGTACTGGGAACTACAGTGAAACTGGGTCCCAAAGGGTAATCTGACAAAAGGAGTGCTAATACAACAAATACCACTCAGGTAAAATGTGGGGAGGGTTTGCCAAGTCCTCTGCCCAGAGTCCAGACTAGAAACTTGCTGGTAGCCTGTTAGTCTCCTCATTGTTTGATTCCATATCTTCTGCATCAAGTACTTAAGCAGTTGTTGGACTTTTCTATTGTGCAACCCTTCAGGATATTTGACCAATTACCTGACACCTTCTTTACATGAGGACACTGTGTTAGGTGTGAGGAAGGTTAAAAAGACAGAAATAAAACCCATGAGCTGTGCCTGACCAATAGCAGCTCACAGTTTCATTCTGCACTTACCATAATTTTTATGGGAATCAATTCTGGTATGGCACTGTGGGCTAAATGTCCTAGGCAAAATATGGTGTTAAAAAAAAACCTGATTCTCTTCATTTAGGCAATATTGTGAATATTCATAAAGAAATTGTCTCAGTAGCTTTTTAAAGAGAGGTTCAAAATGACTTAACAGAATAAAGAAGGAAATAGAAAGGAACTTAGATATAAAGGCTTATATCTGATCACATGATAGAATTCTACGAAATAAATGACTTTTTCATTTCAAATACCTTCTTTAGACAACATAATAGACAATTATACATGTGAACCCCACCAGATGGAATACACAGAAATCAAATTGACTACATCTGAGGAAAGAAACGATAGAAAAGCTCTATATCATCAGTCAAAACAAGGCCAAGGGCAGATTGTGGGACAGACCATAAATTGCTAATAAGCAAATTCAAAAAGAATCTGAAGAAAATGAAAACAAGTCCATGAGAACCAAAATATAATCTTGAATATATCCCACCTGAATTTAGAGATCATCTGAAGAACAGACTTGACACATTAAATACTAAAGACTGAAGACCAGAAGAGTTGTGGGATGACATCAAGATCATCATACAGATAGAAAGCAAAAAGTCATTGAGAAGACAAGAAAGAAGGAAAAGGTCAAATTGGATGTCAGAAGAGACACTGAGACTTGCTCTCTAGCACAGAGATGCTAAAGCAAATGGAAGAAATGAGGAGGTACAAGAGTTGAACAGAAAAGTTGAAAGATCAGCTTGAGAAGATAAAGCAAAATATTACAACAAAATGTGCAAAGATCTAGAGGCAGAAAACCAAAACTGAAGAAAACGCTTAACATTTCTCAAGCTGGGGTAACTGAAGGAAAAATTCAAGACTCAACTTTCATTATTGAAGGATTCTCTGGGTGAATTATTGAATGATGCAGAAAGCAACAAAAGAAGATGGAAGGAATTCACTGAGTCACTGTACCAAAAGGAAATGGTAGATGGTCAGCCGTTTCCAGAGGTAGCCTCTGATCAAGAGCCAATGACATTGAAGAAAGAAGTCCAAGGTGCATTGAAGAACAAGTCACCGGGAATTGATGGAATAAAATTGGAATCTTTCAAGAAAGTGAGGCGGCACAGGAAGCACTCACTCATCACTGCCAAGAAATTTGGAAGACAACTATATGGTCAACTGATTGGAAGAGATCCATATTTGTGCCCATTCCAAAGAGAGGTGACCCAACGGAATGTGGAAATCTTCAAACAATCTCTTTGATATCCTATGCGAATAAAGTTTTACTAAAAGTAATACAGAAATGGCTACAAGCATACATTGACAGAAACTTCCAGAGGTTCAAGCCGGATTCAGAAGAAGCCGTGGAATGAGGAATATCATTGCTGATATCCGATAGATCTTGGCTGAAATCAGAGAATACCAGAAAGATGTTTACCTGTGCTTTATTGACTATGCAAAGGCCTTCAATTGTGTGGATCATGACAAGCTCTGAACAACATTGCGAAGTATGAGTACTCCGGAACACTTAATTGTGCTCAT
>NW_006408752.1:3185380-3202131 GCF_000296735.1 Chrysochloris asiatica
TGAAAGTGCCATGGGCTGCCAAAAGAACCAATAGATCCATTTTGGAAGAGGTGCAGCCAGAGTGCTCCTTGAAGGTCAGGATGGCCAAACGTCATCTCCCATACTTTGGACATATTGTCAGGAGGGACCAGTCGCTGGTGAAGGATATCGTATTTGGTAGGATGGAGGGTCAGAGAAAAAGAGGAAGACCCTCAGCAAGATGGATTGGCAAAATGGCAGCATCAATGGGCTCAAGTGTGGCAACCATAGTGAGGTTGGCCCAGGATCGGGCAGTGCTTCATTCTGCTGTGCATAAGGTCACTATGAGTTGGTACCTACTCGATGGCACCTAACAACAACAACAACAACACTCTGTCCTCTAATTATACAAATTATGTTAACTACAATTCATGACCTTTTTAATGTTGAATATTTATAGCTGTTAATTGCCCAGTTAGGATGGTGTTGTTAAGTGTCATCGAGTGGGTTCCAACTCATTGCAACCCTGTTATAGGGTTTCTAAAGAGCCGCTGGTAGTTTGAGCTGCCAATCTTGTGGTTAGCAGTTCAGTGCTTATCTTGCATTGCCATACCAGGACTCCATAGCAAGATGATATTCTGAATTGAAAATATGTTTTATTGTCTTAAAAGTTGTCTGTCCAGTCTTTCTGCTTTTAAATCTTGCAGAAAATCACACTGTGTGAGTTCAAAAACATCCTTTTATGCTGAAAAAATAAACTTCCTTCCAAGTCAGGATAAACAGATAGCTTCAAACACTGAACACTTATCCCCTACGTGGTTTCGAAGGTAAGTGTTTCTGTTAAAATATGTATATATTTTCTATATACAGCATAGTGCACTTACAAAACTACCTGGAGGGATGGTGGGATTCTCGTACAAATATGGTAGTGGTATTTAGCATGAGAAACCTAGATGAGAGAATCAGCTGATAGTACATTCTGAACCTTAAAAAGTGCAGTTTTCATTTGTTGTAAATGATATCATATGCACATAATATCCTTTCTTTATATGTATATAACTATCGCTTAGTAAAATTACCAGACTTTTTACTCAATTAAGTGTCCCTCGGGTGTCCAGTGTTCAGCTAGAAGGTATCAGGTAACCAAAGGTAAAATGACACTCAAAGAATTCAAATGTCACCCACTTCACACAGTTACCAGAGGACATTCCTGCGTTCCAAAGAGGAAAGTACTCTAAGTAGAACCAAGTAGTGAGAGAACTTAGTCCCCCAAGGACCTTCAACTCATTCCATTAATTTTATGGAGAAAACTATGGAGAAGATGAATGATTCATGCTTTTCCCCTATTGCAGTAGTTTTTCTTAGCAAGCCAAAGAAAGGAATCAGATAGTAACACTTAATATCTTGACCCAAGTCATTTGGAGCCTTTGTCTAAGTAAGTACAAAACATTGCTGGCTTGAGGAATCCACCAGGAACGTTGCTGAGGCATGACCTCCAACAAAGAATTAAAGTGCTTTCCTTCCAAGGAAACGTCCTTGGGGAAGCTGGGGAGAAGGCTCCCCTGGTTGGCGTTCTCTTCTTTTCAGCTGGAAAAAGAGAAAAGAATGGATTGAACTACTTTCAGTGTTGAGATCGTCCAGGATATAAAGAAGCTGAGAACATTGCACTTGTTTCTTGGCAGGAATTGGTCTGATTGATCGTTAGAAACTCCTGCTGGTTAAATAATTTTGTTAAGTACTTATATGTATGCAGGGAAGGTGGTATTTTAGCTGCCCCTAGAACCAAGCGATGGCCATAGATAGGATCCTTCTTCACCAATCCCTAGTAGTGAAATGGTGCCCATAGATATTTTATTTAGTTTATACTGAGCAGGCACACACAAGTGCTTAAAAATAGTTGAATTTGTTGCCAGCCTGTAAAAGCTTTGGTTCCACTGTCTCTTAAAACAAACAAACGAAAACCCAATCAAGCTAGACTCACATTCTCATATAGCAATGATGAACTGGCTGTGACCTGAATGAATGCCTTTTTATATAAGACACAAGTTCCAGTTCTGATAGAACCCACAGGACCACAGCTCTGGGCTTTGTCCTTTACTTGTCCTCATCTCACAACTTTTTTCCTCCCTTACTTTTGCCCATAGCAGTGTCTGTTCAGAAACCAAACTCAGCTCTGTTGAGTTGAATTCCAATGCCTAGTGACCTTAGAGGAAAGAATAGAGCTGCCTCTTGAGGTTTCCAAGGCTGTAAATCTTTACTGAGGTAGACTGCCGCATCTTTCACCTACAGAGTGGCAGGTGAATTCAAACTGCCAACCTTTCAGTTAGTAGTCAAGTGCTTAAGCACTATGCCACCATGACTCCCAGTATCTCTTGGGGGGCACTTGTTGTTGTTAGGTGCCATCGAGTAGGTACTAACTCATAGTGACCTTATGCACAGCAGAATGAAACACTGCCCGATCCTGGGCCAACCTCACTACTGTTGTCATGCTTGAGTCCATTGATACTGCCACTTGGCCAATCCATCTCCTTGGGGGTCTTCCTCTTTTTCTCTAACCCTCCACCTTACCAAACATGATATCCTTCTCCAGTGACTGGTCCCTCCTGATAATATGTCCAAAGTATGAGAGATGAGGTTTGGCCATCTTGGCCTCCAAGGAGCACTCTGGCTGCACTGCTTCCAACACAGATCTTTTGGTTCTTTTGGCACCCATAGCACTTTCAATATTCTCCTCCAACACTGTAACTCAAAAGCAACAATTCTTCTATGGTCTTCCTTATTCACTGTCTAGCTTTTGCATGCATATGAGGCTATTGAAAATACCATAACTTGGATCAGGTGCACCTTAGTCCTCAAGCTGACATCTTTGTCTGCCAAATCAAACCCACTGCTGTTGACAATTCTGATTTATAGATGCCCATGTATTACAGACTAGAACTGCTTCCTAGGGATTCTTTGGTTGTAATCTATGTAAGCACATCACCAGACCTTTCTTCTGGGTAAGGCTGAGTGGGTTCGAACCACCAACCTTTAGGTTAGTAGTTAGTAGTGGTGGTTGTGTGCCATGGAGTCAGTTCTGACCCACAGCGACCCTGTACAGGGTTTCCGAGGCTGTAAATCTTTACAGGAGCAGAATGCCTCATCTTTCTCCCGTGGAACAGCTGGTAGTTCCAAACTGCTGACCTTGTGGTTTGCAACCTGATTCATAACCACTACGCTACCAGAGCTGTAATCTATGTAAGCACATCACCAGACTTTTCTTCCTGGGTAAGGCCGAGTGGGTTCAAACCACCAACCTTTAGGTTAGTAGTTAGTAGTAGTGAAGCACAAACCATTTGTCAGGGACATATTAGGCACTTTGTGCTGCCGAGTTTCCATAGCCACCTTTTCCTTTGACTTAACTGTGCTGAGTCATACGCACATTGGACTATCTCATGGGTTACTCCAGTGATTGAAACATACCTTCTGAAATGATACTCATTCATCTCTGCAGGGACTTTTTGGACCTAATGACAAGAATTTTAGAGGAGGTGACAGGCTAGTTGGAGAGAGATGGGTACACATGAATCTACCTGTTGTGCTAGCCTGAGGGTTGTGCCATTCCTTCTGGAGATGGGCTAACCCAAGATTAAGCACTGTAATCTGCCAGGGTGGTTATAGCCACACCCAGAGCTACTTCCCAGCCTTACCCCCACCTCTACCTCTAGAGTTTTCCTTCATGGAACTTCCCTCAGAGCCTAGCGTTTTGACCAGACTGATTCCAGGGCCAGACCAGTCTTAACTGGGAACTGAGCAGGAAAGGAGGCTGTCTTAGCCACCTGTGTGCCAACGGGGCACTGGGTGTCCTGGCAAAGTGCTGGGCACTGCTCAGGGAAACACACAACTCCTGACTTGCCTTGCAGGTACAGCTCCAAGGTCAAATAAGCCTGGAGGGTGGCCAGGTTTCAGTCTGAGCTGGACAGGTATGGACTCTTGTAGTTCACTGAAGGAAGGGAACTTATTTATCTATTTTTCTTTATATATATATACACACACACACACACACACACATATATATATATATGTTTATTTTAGAAACTTGGCTTCATTTTTCTGTTTTTTGTTTTCATTATTGTGGCAAATATATAAATAACAAAGCATTTTCCATTTCAACAATCTTCACATGTATAGTCCAGTGACAATAATTAAGTTTACTGTGGTGTGCTTGCTTAGGATTTTGCTCCATATTGGCTCTGCACTGTTTTCATCAGACAGCTGGTTTTGTTCTTACAGCTTTTTTTATTTTTTTAAGTCTTTTCTCTCCTTCTCTAAACTTGTAGAGCTATCTGGCTTTAGGAAGTACTTTTCAAGTCTCATGTTTAAATGAAAACATGACGGGGTCCCAGAGAACCTTAAGAAATGACAGGCAGAAAGCAACGACCACCCTCAGAGTCCCCCTGCCCAGTTTTTGCTCACATTCTAGAAGGTACTGTAGGAATTTAGAAAATCATACTGTGGTCTTAGAGACTGCAAGGAAAAGGGAAGTAATTAAAGAAAAAGCAAATACAGAGACTTTGGAAAGACTCATTAAAGCTGGTGTGTCCCAGCTAAACATTGCTAATTTCCCCAGGTTTGCTAGAATGTAGGTTCTAAAGAGATGAATTTCAAATTAATATTATAAATTATCAACCCATATCCATGGATTCATAGTTCAGACTTAGATGAGGGGAGGAAATGTGATAGAAAAACAGTATGCCAAAAGGAAAAATTTTAAAAAGGGTATGCAATTCAATGCTTAAAACTTGATTCTATAGAGAAATTGTTAGTAACAGAAGCTATGTGCATTGTTGTTGTTGTTAAGTGCCGTCGAGTCAACTCCGACCCATAGTGACCCTGTATAGGGTTTCCAAGGAACAACTGGTGAGCTTGAACCACCACCGACCTCACAGTTTAAATGACTTTGCTGTCTTAATATATTAGCCCACAGCACCGCACCAGGACTCTGTGTACAATGAAACACTATCTAGTTCTGCACCGTCCTCACAATTATTGTTATGTTTGAGCCCATTGTTGCAGCCACTATGCCAATCTCTCATTGACAGTCTTCCTCTTTTTGCTGATCCTCTTCTCTACCAATCATGATGTCCTTCTCCAGGGACTGGTCCCTCCTAATAACATATCTAAAGTACATAATATTAAGTCTTGGCCATTCTTGATTTTAAGGAGTATGCTGGCTCTACTTCCTCCAAGGCAGATTTGTTCATTCTTCTTGCAGTCCATGGTATATTCAGTATTTTTCACCAACATCCTAAGCCAAAGGCATCAGCTCTTCTCCAGGCTTCTTTATTCACTGTCCAGCTTTCGCATGCATAGGAAGTGATTAAAAATACCATGACTTGGGTCAGGCATTCTTTAGTCCTCAAAGTGAAATCTTTGCTCTTGAACACTTGAAAGAGGTCTTTTTGCAGCAGATTTTACAGCTGCTTCCATAGGCATTGACTACGGATCCTAGTAAAATGAAATCTTTGATAATTTCAATCTTTCAATCTTCTTAGTCATTACTATGGGTCTTATTGGCCCACTTGTGAGGATTTTTATTTTCTTTATGTTGAAGTGTAATCCATACTGAAGGTTGTAGTCTTTAATCTTCATCAGTAAGTGCTTCAAGTCCTCTTCAGCAAGCAAGGTTGGGTCATCTTTATGTTGCAGGTTGTTAATATGTGTTCCTCATTAACATATTTGCACAAATTTTTTTGAGCAGCTGTGTTTATAGGCTCTTCTCCCAGGGATCTCACAGTCTAACTGGCTTACAAAGACATGGATTTTGGGAAGGCTTAATAACAATATCAATGTTTGCAAAACAAGGTCATAAGGCCATAGGAATAAGGCCACTTTTTGGAGAATAACATCAATGCTATGAGTTTTTAAGTCAAAGAATGGTGGAATGATCAGAGATGTTTTTGACGAATTTTGCTTTTATAATCTTTTACATTCTATGCATGGATGTGTAACCATTAACAGTCTTGGTTGCTAACCTAAAGGTTGGAGGTTTGAATCCATCCAGAGGTGTCACAGAAGATAGACCTTGAGACCGACTTTAAAAAATAGCCACTAATAACCTTATGGAGTCCTGGTGTGGTGCTATGGGTTAATGCGCCAGACTGTAAAGCCATTTGAACTGCAAAGTCTGTGGTTTAAACTCACCAGCTGCTCCTTGGAAACCCTATACAGGGTCGCTATGAGTTGGAACTGACTCAACAGCACTTCACAACAACAACAACCCTATGTAGTTCTTCTGTGCCACACACGGAGTCAATGTGAGTTGGATCTGACTTCATGACAACTGGAACTGGTAACTACTATGCGAAGGCAGGGGTCCTGGTGTGGCCCTGAAGGATAATGCATTAGACTGCAAGGTCGGTTTGAACCACAAGGTTGATGGTTCAAACCCACCAGCCACTCCTCAGAAATCCCATACAGGGATTCTATGAGTCAGAGCTGACTTGACAGCACTTAACAACAAGAGCACAAGAGCAACTTGAGGTTTTGACCACACAGGAGTCATGTCCTATTTGTAGCATGTAGAACACAGCTTAAGTGCCCAATTCAAACTTGTTGAATGAATGTGTGAGTCATTGAATGAACTCAGGTAAAGAAAGCAGACAGGCTTCACTGTTTTCAGGCATACTTCCCAGCAGAATAGGGGACTATCAGAGTCATAAATCCTACCTAAATTTGCCAACACATCAAACTCAGAGACCAGTCTCTGCCAGTGAAAATCTCAAAGAGCAACTTTGCTACTTTCACTTGTGACAGGAGCAAGTCCCTGCCGCTCTCCTCCGGCTACTGTGCTGGCATCTTTGTTATACCCACTTCACAGGGAGGTGGGAATGTCAAAGGAGGTAATATACACGAAGCTCACCCCAAAGTACTAAGAGAGACATTTTTGTGTTGTTAAATGCTGTTGAGCGACTCTGTATAGGGTTTCCGAGGAGCAGCTGGTAAGCTTGAACTACCAACCTTGCAGTTCAAGTGACTTTGCAGTCTGGCGCATTAACTCACAGCACCACACCAGGACTCCAAGAAAGGCATAGGAAATGGAAATTGCTTTTGTAGAACTCATTTCAATTTGTACATGAGAACAATACACATTGATCTGCCTTCTGAAAGGTTGGTTTGAACTGCAAGGTTGGCAGTTCAAATTCACCAGCCGCTCCTTGGAAACCCTGCACAGGGTTGCTATGAGTCAGAACTAACTTGCCAGCACTGAACAACAACAACAATGCAGTTTTGCAAGGGTACTAGTGGTGTTGAGGATAAGTACTGGACTGCGTACCACAAGGCCAGCAGTTCAAACCCACCAGTCATTCCTCAGGAAATGACACGTTTTGCTCCTGTAAAAATGTACAGCCTGAGAAACCCTATATACAGTTGCTACCAGTTGGAATAAATTCAATGGCACTTTTCAACAACATGCAGCGTTTCAAGGTCCTTTGTTGGTGCAAGCGGTTTGTGATTAGCTCCTAACATAAGGGTTGGCAGTTCAAACCCACCCAACAGTACCTCTGAAATCAAGGCCGAGTGATCTGTTTCTGTGAAGATTACAACCAGGAATAGTTTATGGGGCAATCCTACTCTGTAACACATGGATCACGATGAGTTAGAATCTGCTTGACAGCGCTAGGTTTGGTTTGGGGTTTTAGGAGGTTTTTCTAATTATTTTAAAACTTTATTTGGTTCTTCTCTTTTTAAGCTTAAAAAAATAGTTTGTTCATGAGTAAAGTGGGATGAACATTCCTCAGCAGCATAGTGATGCAGGAGAACTACTGCAGAAGTTCTTAGGACCTCTTATGGAAGGGTTCTTATCTCTCTGGGCATGCCACATGCCTCACTGACACACTGGAACACTGGGGCAGACAGAGGAAGCCACACAGTGAGTACTGAGCAGCCCTCTATGGTAGCAGGTGACAAGCCCCAGTACCCCACAAATTGCAGTTTCCCCCACCTTCTGCTTCGTTGGAACAAGGCTATGTGAGTGTCTTGTTTGAGTATGTGTTTATCAATGATACTGAAGGAAGAAGTCCAAGGTACATTGAAGGCATTGGAAAAAACAAAGTTCCGGGAATTGACAGAAATCAAATTGAAATCTGTCAACAAACTGATGCAGCACTGGAGGTACTCACTCATCTATGCCAAGATTTTGGAAGACAGCTACCTGGCCATCTGTTTGGAAGAGATCCATATTTGTGCCCATTCCAAAGAGAGATGATCCAATGGAATGCAGGAATCATCGGGCAATATTATTAATAACACATGCAAGTAAAATTTTGTTAATGATAATTCAAAAATGACTGTAAACCATGCATTGACAGAGGACTGTCAGAAGTTCAAGCTGGACATTGCTGACATAAGATGGATATTGGCTGAAAGCAGATAATACCAGAAAGATGTTTAGCTGTGCTTTATTGACTACGCAAAGGCTTTAGAGCATGTGGATCATGCTAAGTTATGGACAACATTGTAGATATTGAGTATTCTGTGCTCATGAGGAACCTGTACATAGACCATGATATAGCCGTTTGAACACAACAAGGGAACACTGGAAGGTTTAAAATAAGCAAGGTGTGCACCGGGACTTTATTCTTTCACCATACTTATTCCATCTGTACACTGAGAAAATAATCCAAGAAGCTGGATTATATGAAGAAGAATATGGCATCAGAATTGAAGGCAGACTCATTAACAACCTGTGATACAAGCTTGCTTTGCTGAAAGGGAAGGGGACTTGAAATACTGATGAAGATCAAAGGCCATAGTCTTTGGCATGGGTTGCACCTCAGTGTAAAGAAAATAAGAATTCTCACCACTGGACCAATAAACAACATCCACATTAATGGAGAAAAGATTAAAGTTATCAAAGATTTCATTTTGCTCAAATCAACCATCAACACTCAGGGAAACATCAGTAGAAATCAAACAACATATTTGCATCAGACAAATCTACTACAGAAGACCTCTTTAAAGTACTCAAGAGCCAAGATGTCAGTTTCAGGACTAAGGTGTGCCCGACCCAAGCCAGGGTACTTTCCATCACATCATATGCATGTGAAATTTGGACAGTGAATAAAGAAGAACATAGAAGAATCGATGCATTTGAGTTATGGTGTTGGAGAAGAATATTAAAAGTACCAGGGACTTCCAGAAGAACAAATAAATATGTGTTGGAGAAGTATAACCATGGTGTTCCTTAGAAGCCAGGATGGCCAGAATTCATTTCTCATGCTTGGAACATATTATCATGAGGGACCAGTCCCTGGAGAAGGACATTATGGTTGGTAAAGTGGAGGGTCAGAGAAAAAAAGGAAGACCCTCAAAAAGATGGATTGATACAGTGGCAGCAGCAGTGGGCTCAAGCATAGTAATGATTGTGAGGTTGGTACAGGACCGGGCAGTGTTTCATTCTGTTGTGCATAACAGGGTCACTATGAATTGGTACCAACTGGATGGCACCTAGTGATGATAGCAAAAAAGCTGTTGTGTGATTTAAAACTCTCTTGTTCATTGTTGTTGTTGCTGTTAAGTGTCATTAACTTGGTTCCAACTCATAGGGTTTTCAAGAGCAGCTGGTGGGTTGGAACTGCTGACCTTGTGGCTTATAGTTCAGTGCTGATTCTACAGTGCCACACCACGAGTCTAGTTCATTATCTCACCATAAAGGTAGATGAGAAGACAGAAAGATAGATCGATAGTCAAGCAGAAATGGATAACTGTCACTCAGTTGACTCTGACTGCTGGTGGCATGTCTGAATCTCTTGCTGCAGTTACTATGCCCCCCTATCTCACCAAAGGTCTCCCTCACCTTCATTGGCCCTCTACTTCACTAACCGTGATGTCCTCTTCTAGAAAGTGATCCCACCAGGTGGCATGTCCAAACAAGCATGTTGAATATAGTTCTGCTGTGATCCCTACATTTTCATTGACTAGTTTTGTAGGTAGATCACCAGACCTTTCTCCTCATCTGTCTTAATCTGCTGAAGCCTGTCCATTAAGAGTGACCCTGATGGTATTGAAAATACTGATGGCTTACCTTCCAGCATCATTGTTGTTGTTGTAATGTGCCGTGGAGTTGGTTCCGACTCATAGTGACCCTGTACAGGGTTTCCGAGGCTGTAAATCTTTACAGGAGCAGAAAGCCTCATCTTTCTCCCACAGAACAGCTGGTAGTTTCGAACTGCTGTCCCTGAGGTTCGCAGCCCAATTCATAACCACTACGCTACCAGAGTTCCAGTATCATAGCAATACGCAAAGCCAGCACAGTACAACACATTGACATAGTGGTAGTCCTTGCAAAAAGGGAATAGGAGTTATAACATAAGGTTATAACATGGGAAGGAGCTCTGGTAGCGTAGTGGTTACGAATCGGGCTGCGAACCACAAGGTCAGCAGTTCGAAACTACCAGCTGTTCCGTGGGAGAAAGAGGAGGCTTTCTGCTCCCATAAAGGTTTACAGCCTCGGAAACCCTGTACAGGGTCACTATGAGTCGGAACCGACTCCACGGCACATAACAACAAGTTATAACATGCTCATAAGATTGTGGTGAAGATTAAATGAGACAACGAGTAGAAAGTCTTAGCAGGATAGGAAGCACACCATAAGCACTCAATAGCAAAAATCCAAACCAACGTCACTGCCATTAAGTAAATTCTGACTCTTAGTAACCCAAGAGTCTGTGGGAAGGGTGTCTGTAGACACGGCTTCCTTTATGAGGCCAAACTCTCATGAGAATGGCTACCTCAGCTTCATGACTGAGGAGAGAGTTTTAAAAATCCTGTTAAAAATGGATGAAATCACAAACAGTAAGACTGAATTTCTTCAGATACCAGATTGAAAAAGTTTCTCTTTGAAGCAGAGAAAGTCAGTTGAAGGCAGATTAGAAACAAATTGTACTCCTGTAATGGAGGTGGTAAACATCACAAACTTAACTAAGAAACAGCCTTTCCCTTTTCTGGATTTGGTGTGAATAGGATAAAAGAATAATGAAAATATGTTACAGAATTCTTATTAATTGTTATTGTTAAGTGCTATCATAGGGTTTCTGAGGAGTAGCTGGTGGGTTTGATCCATCAGTCTTGTGGTTACCAGTCCAATGCTTATCCTAAAGTGCCACACCAGGACTCCAAAATTCTTATTGGTGATGGTGGTGTTGGTGTGCCTTGGAATCGGTTCCGACTCATAGCGACCCTGTACAGGGTTTCCGAGGCTGTAAATCTTTATGGGAGCAGACCGCCTCATCTTTAACCTGGAAATTCTTATTAGAGATGGACAAATCTTATGATAGGTGATACTGGCAAACGATTTCCCTGAAAGCATCTTTGGACTCAGTAATCACACACACAATGTGAATTCACATTTAATTTCTTCTACTATCCAGTGGCTTTTCAGCAAGGTTTCCATGTATCTGACTTTATTTCCTTGGTCTTCCTGTTGTTGATTTCTAATTTGATAGCATGTGGTATGATAATATGCTTTGTAGTATTTTGATGTTTGTAAATTTATGGAGGTTTGTTTTGTGGCCTAACACATGGTCTATTCTGGAGAATGTTCCATGTGCACTGGAAAAGAATGTGTATTGTGCAGTTGTTGGGTTGAATGCTCTGTACACATCTATGAGGTTCAGTTGGCTGATTGTGTTGTTTAGTTCTTCTGTGTCTTTGTCAAATTTCTTTCTGGTTGTTCTATCCATTTTTTAAGCGGTATATTAAAATCGCCTATAATTATTGTAGATTCGTCTATTTCTTTCTTCAAATCTATAAGAGTTTGATTTATATATTTTGGAGCTGTTTCATTGGGAGCATAGATATTTATTATGGTTGTGTCATCTTGTTCAATTGTCTCTTTAATCATGAGATAATGTCCATCTTTATCTATTATGCTGGTTTTTGCCTTAAGTTTATTTTATCAGAGATTAGTACTGCCACTCCTGTTCATTTTCCCATAGGGTTTTCAATGATTGATTTTTCAGGTCTAGATCTCTAGACCTTTCTTCTGTGAGCCTCTTGGTGAACTCAAACCTTTAACCTTTCAATCAGCAGCCAAGTGTGTTAACTGGTTGTTCCACCCCTGAACTACAACCATACATAACACTGTGTATATGCTCTCTTTTTTGATTTTCAAGCAGCTCTATGAACAGATTTTATTTCCCCCATTTTACAGAAGAGAAAACAAAGAACCAGAGAGTTACCGGTATCACTCAGTTAAACGTAGAACCTGGGCTAAAATCAAATTTTGACTCACTACAAATCAACCTTTGAGCTCTTTTTGTTAGACTAGCTTTGAAAATGCAGATTCCATGTCTCTGAATCTCAGAGATTCTGATTATTGGTGGAGTCAGGATGTGTGTGTGGGGTGGGTGGGTTGGTGTGGGGGTGTGTTTGGCACTTTAGAGAATTCTTGTACTAGTACATATAATTCATTTATTATCTTTTCTACCAAGATGGAAATAGGAATTTAATTGAAAAAGAAGCCTTGTTGAAAACAGAAGATACAGGAAGTCTGTTTTGGATTAAAAGTGTTCCCTGGAGCCCCCTAGATATACATAGTTTCTGTCATTGTACATCCAATGTATATGCTAGGCCATATACTAAGTATATTCATACATGGTTTCATTTCATCTTCACAACAACCCTTTGTGGCACTGTGGGATAATGCACTGGACTGCACGGTCAGTTTAAACTGCAAGGTTGGCATATCAAGTTCACCAGTTGCTCCTCAGAAACCCTTTACAGGGTTGCTATGAGTTGGAACCTACTTGGTGGCACTTAGCAACAACAACATCCCTATTTGGGTTCAATGGCAGCCTTCTCACCTTTCATGCAGGAGGCTGGGGCTTCATGTCTGAACAACGTACCTCATGTACAGCCACCAAGCACTTGTCTGTGGAGGGTTGCATATTGCCATGACGATGAACAAGTTTTAGGGGTGCTTCCCGCCTAACAGGATTAGGAGGAAACACCTGGAGAGCCACTTCCAAAAATCGGTCCGTGTAAACTCTGTGGAGCACAGATTATGGGGGTGACACAGGGCCAGGCAGGGTTTGGTTCCATTGTGCTTGAGGTTGCCATGAGTTGGGGGCTGACCTGATGGCAACTAACAGCAGCATCCCCACTTTACAGATGGGGAGACTGAAGCACAGAGAATCATTTTTCCAAGCCCAGTAATTTGCTCAAGGTTGTTTCATAAAGTGGTAGAACTAATTTACCTACTGGCTGAGGGAAATGATGTTGTTGTTGTTAAGTGCTGTTGAGTTGGTTTCAACCCATAGCGACCTTTTATAGGGTTTGTGAGGCTGTAAATCTTTATGGGAGCAGAACGCCTCATCTTTCTCCCATGGAACCACTGGTAGTTTCGAACTGCTGCCCTTGAGGTTAGCAGCCCAACTTTTAACCACTATGCTACCAGAGTTCCTTGAGGGACATGATGAGGACAAACTAAATGAGTCAGAGACCCATGAGTAAGGGACAGGGTGGGATCCTGGGACTCTGGAGTGAGGAAGATCTCCAGTGCCCACACACCCTGGCTCCTCTTTCCTCACAAGAGCTGTGAGGTGGCATTACTACTGCCCAAGACTTATCTTCACATCAAGTTCTGGGTCCTGTGTTCTCTGATCTCTTCCAGAGCCTTCACACCTTTCTTCTCTGTCCTTACCCTCTCTCTTTATTGGTTCTTTTGCAGGGTTGTGGATTGAATTGTGTCCCCCACCAAAATAAGTGCTGCAAATCCTAACCCTTATACCTATGGTACAACCCCATTTGGGACCGGGTTTCCATTGTATGTTAACAAGGCAGAATTGTTGTAAGGTGTGTCTTTAATCTATCTGTTGTGAGGTATGAAAGAGCAGATTAAGCACAGAAGCAAGGAAACACAGATGAGCATTGATCCCTTAGTATGATCACTGTTTCTTTCTCTAGATTCCTAGATAAATTTCCAACTCCTGTTCTTTGAGGGAAAGGCCTGTGTCTTAATTATCTATACTTATTATTTTATTATATCTGACACTCAGTTAAATCTCAGGGAGTTTAGGCTGAATGAACACATGACTCAAAAAGGTCATGAGGAGGGGTCAGACACTCACCAGAAATACATCGGGAGTCAGAGTAGGAAATATTTTCCTCACTTAGGGAGTCATCTTGGAAGCACAGATGAACTGTAAGGGTCCATAGATACCCCTGACAACTTACCTGCCATTATTTGCTGAATTCTCTGCTGGTCTCTGTGCTAGGTGTTGTGGTTAGGTGCCATTGAGTTGGCTCTGACTCAATGTGACCATCTGCAAAACAGAAGAAAACATTACCTAGTCCTGTTCCATCGTCACAATTATGAATACATTTGAGGCCATTGCTGCTGTAACTGTGCCAATCCATCTCATTGTTGCTAGGTGCCCTCGAGTTGATTCTGACTCATAGGACCCTCTGCACAACAGAACTAACCACCGCCACATCCTGTACCATCATCTCAGTCTTTGTTTTGAGTCCATTGCTGCTGCCAATATGCTTATCCATCTTGTGGGGGTATTCCTCTTTTTTGCTGACCTTCCATTTTACAAAGCATGATGTCCCTCTTTCTGGATACGTCCCTCATGATAGTATGTCCAAAGTATGAGGATGAACTCTGGCCATCCTGGCTTCTAAGGACCATTCTGGCTATAATTATTCCAACATAGATTTGTTTATTCTGCTGGTAGTCCATGGTACTTTATATTCTTCTCCTACACACGTGCATCATTTCTTCTACAGTCTTCCTTATTCATTGTCCAACTTCCACATGCATATGATGTGATTGCAAATACCTTGGTTTGGGTCAGGCATACCTTAGTCACAAACTGACATCTTTGTTCTTGAACACTTTAAAGGTCATGTGCAGGAGATTTGCCTAATGTAATATGCCATTTGATTTCTTGACTGCTGCTTCCATGAGTGTTGAGGATGCAAGCAAAATGAAGGCTTTGACAACTTCAATCATTTCTCTGTTTAGCATGTGAGGATTTTTGAATTCTTTACATTAAGGTACAACCCATATTGAAGGCTGAGGTTTTTGATCTTCATCAGTATCTTAAGTCTTCTTAACTTTCAGTAACCAAAGCTGTGGCATTTGCATATCACAGGTTGTTAATGAGTCTTTCTCCAATCCTGATGCCACATTCTTCTTCATATAATCCAGCTTCTCAGATTATTTGCTCAGCATACAGCTGGAATAAATATGGTGAAAGAATGCAATGCTGATGCATACCTTTCCTGATTTTAAACCATTAAGTGTCCCTTTCTTTTGTTTGAATGATTGCTTCTTGGTCCATATACAGGTTCCTTATGAGCACAGTTAAATGCTTTGGAATACCCATTCTATACAATGTTATCCATAGATTGTCATTATACACACAGTAGAAAGCCTTTCCATAGTCCGCACCTTTCTGGTATCCTCCGATTTAACCCAAGATCCATCTGAAGTCAACAATGATATCCCGCATTCCACGTTCTTGTCTGAATCCAGCTTGTACCTCTGGCAGTTCCCTGTTGATGTACTGTTGCAGCAGTTTTTGAATTATCTACAGCAAAATTTTACTTGCATGTGATATTAATGATATTGTTCAATTATTTCCACATTCCATTGGGTCACCTCTCTTTGGAATGGGCACAAATATGGATCTCTCCCAATGAATTAGCCAGGTGGCTGTCTTCTAAACTTCTTGGCATAGACGACTGCTTCCAGTGCTGCCTCGTTTAGTTGAAAGATTTCAATATGAATTCCATCAATTACCAGAACCTTGTTCTTTACCAATGCCTTCAGTGCACTTTGAACTTCTTCCTTAAGTTCTATAAGCTCTCGATCATATGCTACCCCTTGAAATGGCTGAACATCAACTATTTATTTTTGGTACAGTAGCAATGTGCATTCCTTCCATCTTTTTTTGATGCGTTCTACATCATTCAATAGTTTACCCATGGAATCTTTCAATATTTCAAGTTGAGACTTTAGTTTTCTGTTCTGTTCTTTCAGCTGGATAAATGCTGAGAATGTTCTTCCCTTTTGGTTTTCTAACTCCAGGTCTTTGCACAGTTCATTATAATACAATATTTTGTCTTCTCAAGCTGCCCTTTGAAAATTTCTGTTCAGCTCTTTTATGTCCTCATTTCTTCCATTTGTTTTAGCATTTCTATGCTGGAAAGCAAGTTTCAGAGTCTCTTCTGACATCCATTTTGACCTTTCCTTCTATACGGTATTCTTAATGACCTTTTGTTTTCTTCTTGGATAACGTTCTTGATGTCATCCTACAAGTCTCTGATCTTTGGTCATTAGTGTGTCTATTGCATCAAATCCATTCCTGAGGTGATTTCTAAATTCAGGTGGGAAATATTCATAGTTAGGTTCTTGTGGACTTGTTTTAATTTTCTTCAGCTTCAGAATGAAATTGCTCTGAGAAACTGATGGTCTATTCACAGTCTGCCCCTGCCTTGTTTTGGATGATGATATGGAGTTTTTCCACCATCTCTTTCCACAGATGTAGTCAATTTGATTTCTGTATATTCCATCTGATAAGGTCTCTGTGTGTAGTTGTCTTTTATGTGATTTAAACAATGGTATTTACAATGAATGTGTCATTGGGCTTGAAAATTCTATCATATAATTTCCAGCATTGTTTCTATTACCAAGGTCATATTTTCCAACTACTAATGCTTCATCTTTGTTTACAACCTTCGCATTCTAATCACTGGTAATTATCAATGTATCTTGATTGTATGATTGATCAATTTCAGACTGA
>NW_006408752.1:3203756-3205095 GCF_000296735.1 Chrysochloris asiatica
AGTACTGACTCGATGGCACCTAACAACAACAACAATAATCTCTGGGACATCAAGGTCAATTGGCACAACATAGTTGACGAAGAAAATGTTCTATATTCCACTGGGGTCTGAAAAGCTTATTAAGTGGCTGTCTAAGGTGCAAGTAAGTAGTAGTCTTTCCCGATCTGGATACAAGATGAGTGAAGGAAATCAAGCATAAATGGAAACAGAGCAAAGGACTAATGAATCATATGAACCCTAGACTCCATGACCCTAAGATAAGAAGAACTAAATGGTACCAGGCTACCATTGCTGAGCACTCTGAAAAGGATCACATTAGAAAGTGCTCGAGAGAGTGAGAGAAAGCTATGGAACAAAACTCAAAACCACAAAAAACACCAGGTTTACTGGTTGGATAGAGACTAATGGAACTCCTGGGACTATGGCCCTTAATTACCCTTCAGGTAACAAACTAATGCAGTACTGCAACCATTCACATGTCTATGTCAAGGAACCTGGAAGACCTAGCCAAGCCACACAAAACAATCCATATCTGTGCCCATTCCAGAGAATGGTGACCCAACAGAACCAGGAAATCATTGAACAAGGTCATCCACACCACACAAGCTAAATTTTGCTGAAGATAATGTAAAAACAGTTACAGCATGACATTGATGGGGAACTGTCAGAAACTCAAACTGAATTCAAGAGCAGACTGGAATGAGGGATATCATTGTTCAGAGACCAAATGGATCTTGACTGAAAGTAGAGAATACCAGCAAGATGTTTACATGTGTTTCATTGATTGTGCAATTGACTGTGTGGCTCATAATAAATGATGAAGAAGATTGTGAGGCGTGGGGATTCCAGGACATTTAATTATGCTCATGTGTAAACTGTATACTTCATAGGCCAAGAGGCAGTTGCTCCACTAGAACAAAGGGATGTTGTATGGTTTAAAATCAGCAAAGGTATGCATCAGGGTTGTATCCTTTGACTGTACTTTTACAACCTGCATGTTGAGCAGATAATCCAAGGACTTGGACTATATAAAGAAGAACGTGGCATCAAGAATTGTTGTTGTTAGGTGCCATCAAGTCAGTACCGACTCATAGCGACCCTATGCACAGCAGAACGTAACACTGCCCTATCCTGGGCCAACCTCACTACTGTTGCCACACTTGAATCCATCGATGCTGCCACTTGGCCAGTCCATCTCGTTGAGGGTCTTCCTCTTTTTCTCTGGCCCTCCACCTTATCAAACATGATATCCTTCTCCAGCGATTGGAGAATTGTAGGAAGACTCATTAACAACATGTGATATGCAGATGTCACAAATTTGCTTGCTGAAAGGGAAGGG
>NW_006408752.1:3205580-3215484 GCF_000296735.1 Chrysochloris asiatica
AAACAAAAGATCTATACAAAGAAAACTACAAAAGAGCACTACAAGAAACCAAAAGAGACTTTAAAAATGGGAAGAATAAATCATGCTTGTGGATAGGAAGACTAAACATTGTGAAAATGTCAACACTACCCAAAGCAATCTATAGATATAACGCAATCTCAATCCAGATTCTAACATCATGTAAAGACATGGAAAAAATGATCACTAATTTATTTTATATGGAACGGAAAGAGACCTTGGATAAGTTAATCACTGCTTAAGAAGGACATAGTTGGATGCCTCTCACTCCCTGAACTCAAAATTTACTACACAGCCACAGTACTCAAAATAGCCTGGTACTGGTACAATGAAAGATAGCTCAAGGAAACAGAATGGAGACCCCATAAGTAAATCCATTCACACACAGTCAGCTGAGCTTTGACAAGAGCCAAGGCACATTAAATGGGGAAGAGATAGTCTCTTCAACAAATGATGCTGGCAAAACTGGAAGTCCATTTACAGAAGACTGAAACATGACCCATATCTCACACCATATATAAAAACCAACTCAATGTGGATTAAAGACCTATATGTAAAACCTAGAACTACAAAGATCATCGCAAAACTGGAAACAAACTTAGGGGTTCTAAAACCTGGAATAAATACACTATCAGACATTACTAAAAACACACAAAGAGTAGAAGAAAAAAATAGATGACTGGGATCTCCTAAAAATAAGACATTTATGTGCATCGAAAGATTTTACCAACAGAGTAAAAAGAGAGGCCACCTACTGGAAAATAATGTTTTGTGATGACATATCAAATAAGAGACTAATCCCTAAAATTTACAGAAAACTACAAAACCTCTGTAAGAAAAAGACAACCAACCCAATTAAAAAATGGACACAGGACATGAGAAAACACTTCACCAAAGAAGACAGACAGACAGCCAACAAACATATGAAGAAATGTTCAGATCATTAGCCATTGTTGTAGCTGCTCCATGCCGTCAAGTTGGTTCTAGCCCATAACAACCCTGCATAGGGTTTCCGAGAAACGACTGGTGAGCTTGAACAGCTGACTCTGAGGTTCAAATCGACTTTGCTATCCAGTGCATTAACCCACAGCACCACACCAAGACTCCATTTAAATAAAGAGATAAATAAATAAAATGCTATTTTTTAAACATATTGTTGTTGTTATGTGCCATGAAGTTGGTTCTGACTCATAGTGACCTTGTACAGGGTTTCCAAAACTGTAATCTTTACGGGAGCAGAAAGCCTCATCTTTCTCCCACGGAACAGCTGGTAGTTTCGAACTGCTGATCCTGAGATTAGCAGCCCAATTCATAACCACTACGCTATATTATTAAAGAGGTTCTTTTCAGCAGATTTGCCCAATGCAATAATGCCATTTGATTTCCTGACTGCTTCTTCCATGGACATTAGAGATCCAAGTAAAGTGGCATCCTTGACAATTCTATCTTTTTTATTATGATATTGCTCTTTGGCCCAGGTGTGAGGGTTTTCATTTCTTTTTGTTGAAGTGCAATCCATACTAAAGGCTTTGATCTTCATCAGTAAGTGCTTCAAATTCCCTTCACTTTCAGCAAGCAAGGTTGTGTCATTTGTATATCACAGGCTGTTAATGAATCTTTCTCCAATTCTGATGCCACTTTCTACATATAGTCCAGTTTCTCAGATCAGTTGCTCAGCATAGAGATTAAACACATATGGTAAAGGATACAACCTTGATGCACAACTTTCCTGATTTTAAAACACACAGTATTCCTCTGCTATGTTTGAACAACTAACTGCGCTTGGTCTATATAAGGTTTCCACCTGAACACAATTAAGTGTTTTGGATTTCCCATTCTTTGAAACATTACCCTAAATTTGGCATAATCCACACAATGGAATACCTTAGAATAATACTCAATTAGAATACTCAATAAAATCAAGTAAGCATCTTTCTGGTATTCTGTGCTTTCAGCCAAGATCCATCTAAGCAATGATATCCTTCTTTGCAGGTCCTCTGCTGACTCCAACTTGAATTTCTGGCTGTTCCCTGTCAATGTTCTCCTGTAACCATGTTTACATTATCATTAGCTGATGTTTTCTTGCATATGATATTAAGGATATTCATAATTTCCAGACTCCGTTGGAACACTTTTCTTTGTAATGGGCACACATATATCTGCTGAAGATAAGTTGTATACTTCAATCTCATTTTATTTTTCTCCATCAGATGAATCAATATCTATCTCAGGTTTTACTTATTTGTTTGTTAGTTCCTCCACCCCATACCCCAGTAAGATTTGAGGCTCATGAAGGCAGAAGCTTGTGTTGTTTTTATTTCCTTGTATTTTTCAGACCAGGCCAAAACCTGCTTTATAAGAAGTCCTGTATTTGTCAAGTGAATGAAGGAATGGTTTCAAATTAATTGATGGAAACAAACACTGGTCCCTAATCCAAAGGCAGTTTCCCATTGGTTGGCTACTGGCATGAGAGCTCTGTCAGGGTGATGGGCTGAATCCATCTAAGGTACAATGAATTTAATGTTTCTTCTAGTATGGTCTTTGTAACTCCTATCAAACCACGCTTTAAGGTTTTTAAAGGAACCATCTCAGAAGCAGGAATAGACAATCATAGGACCATCAAAGAAGAGCCACACACAGAGTGACAGGTCCCTATCTGGAAATGTGGTAACAGCAGAGGTAGTGACATGGAGAAAGAGAGCACTTTTGTAGCCCATGGACTGAGTTAAACTGAAAGCCTCTGAGCAGGAGGCTGGTTTGCAGAAGGTGCTTTCTGGGCATTTACACCCTGGCTCAAGGAGCTTTGTAACACTTGTTGGAGCAGGGCAGAGGCCGAAGAACCACTTCGCAGAGAAGAGAACTGCAGCATCTTGAGTTGGTTCTGCTCCTGAATTATACTCTGTTCACTTTCTTAATAATCCCTATAACTGTGAGTATTGTCTCTGAGTTCTGAGTGGCCATTGAATGGATCACTGAACCCAGCAGAGAAGAACGGATGTTGTAGGAGAGTGGCTAGCATCAGAATGGGCTACAGAAAACTGTAAGGTGGAGGTATGTCTGACCTCTGACGTAGAGGCTGATTTGAGTTTGATTCTAGAGGAAGTCAGACATGGCCTCCACGCCATTTTTGCACCATCACATCTACTCTCAGAGAGTTTGAATGTGAGAAGCTGACAGGGAAGCCCTCTGTAGGGAGGGCATTAAGGGGGGGCACCACAGAGTCAAGGTAGCAGAAACTTGAGGCAGGACAGCTGAGAGACATTTGTCACTAGAAACAAAAATCCTAAAGTGGAGGCAGAGAAGAGCAAAGTTATCTTTGTTGTTGTTGTTGTTGTTAAGTGCTGTCGAGTCAATTCCGACCCATAGTGATCCTGCGTAGGGTTTCCAAGGAACAGTTGGTGAGCTTGAACCACTGACCTTGCAGTTCAAACGACTTTACAGTCTGATGCATTAGCCCACAGTGCAGAGTTATCTTCGTGCAAAGCAATTCCAGCCTACTAATTCCAGAGAGAGTGTGTAGTGGCTCCATAGGACAAGCACTAGACTGTGAACCACAACAACAGCAGTTTGAGCCTACCAGCTACTCCATAGAAGAAAGATGAAGCTTTCTGCTCCCACAAAGTTTACAGCCTCAGAAACCATATCCAGGGTCACTATGAGTTGGAACCAACTCAACAGAACTTAACAACAACAATCCCAGAGAATAATCCTGAAAACTGCAACTGAGGCATGGGAGTTGCTATGTGGCTACAGTTGTTAGGTTCTAGTACGCAGACTCAACTCATGGTGAACCCATGTGACAGAATAGAACTTGCCCATTGGGCTCCGAGGCGGTACTCATTTTTGTTGTTGGAATTAGTAGTGATTTTTATTTTATTCTTTTTCTTTTGAAAAATGTTTTTTAAATATTCTACAAGGAACATATTATTTTTTATTGTGATTTAGGTGACAATTTACAAAGGAGGTTAGTTTTCTATTTAACATTTTATACACATTTTCCTTGGTGACATAGGTTTCAATCCCCTCAATATAACAGAACTCTTCCTGCTTCTTCCTTAGGTTCCCCATTTCCGTCCCTCCTTTCCTGCTCCTTCTTGCCTTCTGAGCTTTGTTTTCAGGCCAATGCTGTCCTGTTGATTATATGGTTGACTGTACTGAGGAGTACATTTCTCCCTGGTGTTAATCATTCACTTTACAGGCCTGTCAGTTGTTTGGCTGAAAGTTGATCCCTAGGGGTAGGTTCTGTTCCAGGTTTGAAGGATGGGCATCTAAGGCCAAAGACTTAGAAGTTCCACCAGTCTCTATCAGACCAGAAAGTCTGTTCTTTGTTATGATTCTGAATTCTGTTCTGCTTTTTCTTTTCTCTCCCTCTCTGTCCAGAATGCTCTCTTGTGATGCCGATCAGAGCTGTAGGTAGTAATTTGTAGGTTGTAACCTTTATGGGAGCAGGTTGCCAAGTCTTTTCTCCCATGAGGTGGCTGATGAATTCAAACAAGTGACCTTTTGATTAGCATCCAAGCACTTAACCACTGCACCACCAGGGCTCCTTCTCTAGTTACTGGACTGGACTGCCAACAATAGGGTGGTAGCTGTGTGCTGTGGATTCGGTTCCAACTCATAGCAACCCTGTACAGTGTTTCCAAGGCTGCAAATCTTTAGGGGAGCAGAAAGCCTCATCTTTCTCCATGGAAAAGCTGGTAGTTTCGAACTGTTGACCTTGTGGTTCACAGCCCAATTAGTAACAACTATGCTACCAGAGCTCCTTTCTCTAGTTACTAGAGCTGTTTTATATCCTGAGTGACTTCTAAGGTCTCCACAAAGCCTGGCTGTGTAGCTGCTTCCCCTCTCTTAGTTCTCTATGTATCTTAAATACAACTTGCCATCAAACAAGATGCCCAAAGGTCTTGTTGCCTCCAACCAAAGGTGCCTGGCAATAGCAGCCTCTAGTCCCATGCCCTTGTGGGTGCTCACAGTGACTGGTATGGCTCTCACTCCCTGGGGTGCTGGGGCACAATCTGTACTAGAGGAAAATTTCTCTGAGGTACCACTGGGGTAGGTGTCCTTTCCCATTCCAGGCAACTGAGGTGTTTCCCTTTAAAACCACTGCCATACTCATGGGAAACCTGTAACGCCCTGCTTTAAATGTGCCTTTCCTTTTATCACCCTGCAGGGAAAAGGTCAGAGAGAGGCCTTGTTCTTAAGCCAAGTCAGCAAACAGAATCCTATGTTTGCTGTTCCAGTGTGGCCCTGAGCGGCTCTTCTGAGGAAGGTTGGGGGTGGGTGGGGAGGTGGAATCAGAAGGTGGAACATTTGCAGGGGCACAAACGTCACCCCGTTACCTCTGAGACCTACTCATTTGTGGGCCCATCACAGGGCCTGCCTCCATCTTTGCCTACCTGCCAGCCATTCACTATCCTGAGTCCTTTCCCAAGTACATATCTGGACAGCTTCCAGCCTGGCTGGATGCCAGGCTAATTTTTCTAGTCTCCATGCCCCTCCAGCGCATGAGTACTGCTATTACAACTTAACAACATTTTAGCTTTGTTCTGTCAGACACTGAGAGCATTGGAGGTCTTCCACTCTTATTACGTGAACACTGTTCAGTCCGGGTATCATGATAACAAAAGCTTATTCATTCTATGAATATTTATTAAATTCTACTAAGTGGAGTCCTTGTGTGGCGCTATGGGTTAATGCACCAGACTGCAAAGCCATTTGAACTGCAAGGTCGGCGGTTCAAGTTCACCAACTGCTTCTTGGAAACCCTATACAAGGTGGCTATGGATTGGAATCGACTCAATGATGCTTAACAACAACAACAACCAAGTGTTAGGACCCAATATTGTAAAAACAGCAGTGGTAAGACCATTTCTGCTCTCACTGAGCTTAAATCAAGAGGAAAGAAAGATATTAAATCATTATAAAATGCAAGAAATACTATAAAAGAGGATATACTTGGTACTACTGTGTGAAGACTTACAGTTAGAAATTCAAAAGGGAAGAACACACTCAGCCTTTCTAAAGCTGAAAGAACTGAAGAAAAAAAAATTCAAGCTTTCACTTGCAATATTGAAGGATTTTATCGGCAAAATATTGAATGATGCAGAAAGCATCAAAAGAAGGTGGAAAGAATACACAAAGTCACTGTACCAAAAAGAAATGGTTCACATGCAACTATTTCAAGAGGTAGCAAATGATCTACAGCCAATGGTCCTGAAGGAAGAAGTCTAAGATACATTGAAGGCATTGGGAAGGAACAAGATTCTGGGAATTGATGGACTACAAATTGAAATCAACAAACTGATGCAGCTCTGGAGGTGCCCATTTTTTACCATTTGCACCCAAAATGGAGAGAGGGAAATGCAATTACTGAAAGACATCAAGTACACTTGAGGGGAAATAGAAGAGATGTTTCTCTACATATCCTCCAAAATCTCATGATTGACAGACAAATGACCCGCTTTCCTCCAACTCTCCATGACAAATTTCATCAGTTCATAAAATAAATAGAAAAACAAGTTATTACGCTGTCTTTCAGGCCTACAGCTAATTTTGAGATAAATTGACCATGTAGCCTGTCATGTTGGCCAAGCAGATTAGTCTGAGGTGGGAACCTGGCCCCAGAGAAGCTAATCTATGGACTGGTCAATGGCCTATGAACTGGCCAGTTACTGATTAGTGTTTTGTGAACTAGAAGTAGCCTGTATTGTATGGGTGAACCAAGGAGAATGTCACTCTGGGATACTTGAATGTGATATGTCAAACAAGGGCAACTAGTGAATAGCAGTAAGAGCAAGAGAAGCCAGGGCAGAGAGTTTCCAAGAAAATGTGATGCTGAAATCCTTGAGTAGGAATCACCAAAACTGATGCTGAGGCTCACACCCAGGAATCTGGTTTTCTGGTCGCAAAGCAGAGTTCTGTTTCCATGGGGGTTAGCTATCCATGAATTTCTCTGAGGCCTGGCTGTGGAGTCGACAATCCTATCTTTGTTTTTCCATGTATCTCTACAAAAAAACCTCACTTGCCAACTGGATCTTGCTTCTTACTACTGGAGAGCTCAACTCCACAGAGAGTTCATGGCTCCACCATGAAGGTAAAATTGTTGGTGACTTTTGCACTTTTGTTTTGATCACAGTCTTAGAAACAAAGTTTTCTGGTTTTTGTTTGCCCATGTCTTACCATTTTTCTTTTCACGCCTGTTTTCAGTATTAAAAATAACTCAGTTAACCAGATGTATCTGATCAAGGGGAAAGATAGCTGTGTTTGAATGATTCTAACAACTATTCTTCTCGTAAGTGAAGATTCCCTCTTTTATTTGTTGAGATCCAGGATCTCAGATGCCTCACTCTTAGTCCTGTCTGCATTTCCACTGAGGAGGATGAAGGGTCACCATGACGACCCCCTGGATACGTGGCCTTGATGCTTCATGCCAGCAGTGCTCTCCCTCTCTAATAATATGAAGTTTCAGGGGGAAGGATAAAAGGTAATGATGTCATTGAGTACTTGCTATGGGCAGGCATGCTATAAATTGTCCTTAGAAAAACTCTAAGAGATATATTCAACTGACCCCCTTTCATTGTTGCTGTTAGGTGCCATTCAGTTGGTTCTGGCTCATAGTGACCCTATGCACAACAGAATGAAACACTGCCCAGTCCTGTACCGTGCTCACAATTGTTATCTTTGAGCCCATTGCTTCTGCAACTGTGTCAATCCATCTCATTGGGGGTCTTCTTCTTTTTCATTGACCCTTCACTTTACCAAGTATGATGTCCTTCTCTAAGGACTGGTCCCTCCGGATAATATGTCCAAAGTATGAGAGAGGAAGTCTGGCCATACTCACTTCTAAGGAGCATCTTGACTATTCTTCCAAGACTGATTCGTTGGCTCTTCTGGAAGTCCATGGAACTTTCAATATTCTTCACCAACACCATAAGTCAAATACACCAATTCTTTTATAGTCTGTCTTTTTCCTTGTTCAACTTCCACATGCAGATGAGGCAGTTGAAAATACCACAGCTTGGGTCAGCCTCACCTTAGTCCTCAAAGTGACATCTTTGCTCTTGAACTCTTTAAAGAGGCCATTTGCAGCAGATTTGCATAATGCAAGACGTCATTGGATTTCTTGACTGCTGTTTCTATGAGCACTGGTTGTAGATCCAAACAAACTGAAGTCTTTGACAGCTTCAATTTTCTCCATTAATCCTCATATTATTCATTACTCCAGTGGTGAGGATTTTTGTTTTCTTTACATTGGTGTGCAACCCACACGGCGGTTGTAGTCTTTGATCTTTATTAGTAAGTATTTTAAGTCATCATCGCTTTCAGCAAGCAAGGTTGTGTCATCTATATATAGCAGATTGTTAATGACTTTTCCTCGGATTCTGATGCCACATTCTTGTTCATATCAGCACTGGAATCCAGTTTCTCAGATTATTTGCTCAGCATATAGATTGGATATGTATGGTGAAAGGATACAACCCTGACACATAGTTTTCCTGATTTCTAGCTGCCCCCTTATTCTGTTGGAACAACTGCTTCTTGGTTTGTGTACAGGCTCTTCATGAGCACAATTAAGTGTTTGGAATACCCATTCATCCCTATGTTATCCATAGTTTGTTATGAGCTACATAGTTGAATGCCTTTGCATAGTCAACAAAGCACAAGTAAACAGCCATCTGTTATTCTCTACTGTCAGCCATGATCCATCTGACGTCAGCAATGATATCCCTCATTTTACATCTTCTTCTGAATCCAGCTTGATTTTCTGGCAGCTCCCTGTCAATTGTTTCTTAATTTTCTTCAGCAAAATTTTACAAGCATGTGGTTGAGAGCCAGGGATCTAGTATTTCATCTCAAGTGACTCAGCTGAAAGAAGACAGAACCAGGATCTTTTTCTCACTCCTGTATTCATTTTTACAACAGTGAACTGCCTCATTTATTCATTTAAAGAAACATTTATGTAATGCCTACTATGTGCACGAGGAACCCTAGTAGTGTAGTGGATTACAGACTGGGAAGCAAACCTCAAGGTCAGCAGTTTTAATCTACCAGTCACTCCAAGGGAGAAAAATGAGGATTTCTGTGCTCTAAAGGAGTTGGAACCAACTCGATGGCACACAACTGAAGTTAAAATTATTCTCAGAGGTGTGCAGTCTCAGGCGAGAAATCAGTCATCAAATACAGTGACAAGGACTATTCTAGAGATATATTTTGGGTGATACAAACTCATAGGAGGTATATTTTGGGTGATGTAAGGAGCTCTGGTAGCATAGTGGTTACGAATCGGGCTGCGAACTTTAAGGCCAACAATTCGAAACTACCAGCTGCTCCACGGGAGAAAGATGAGGCATTCTGCTCCCGTAAAGATTTACAGCCTCGGAAACCCTGTACAGGGTCTCTATGGGTCGGAACCGACTCGACGGCACTTAACAACAACAACAACAAGGTAAATTAGACTTCAGGGACTATCTTGTGAATGTCAAGAAAAGTATCTTGTGGATGTCAAGAAAAACACCCTTGCCCTGTGTTTTGAAAGACAAGTTGTAATGAAGCAGATAAAGGAAAAGAGGGAAAGCATTTTAGGCCAAGGCAACAGCACGGGGCTAAATGACAGCACCCTGTTCCGGGAGCTACAAACAGGTTTTCATTATGGCTAAAGGAATGTGGTGCTGTGGGTAATTGCGTTGGGCTGCAAAGTTGGTTTGATCCTCAAGGTCAGTGGTTCAAGCTCTCCAGCTGCTCCTTGGAAACCCTATGCAGGGTTGCTATGGGTTGGAATTTACTTGATGGCACTTAACAATACCAACCACAAAGGAATGAAAGTGAAAGGAGGTAATGGTTAAGTACTCAGCTGCTAACCAAAAGGTAGGTAATTCAAACCCACTAG
>NW_006408752.1:3216755-3228682 GCF_000296735.1 Chrysochloris asiatica
AGCCTCCTTTGTTGCTAGCTAGCACTGTGAGTTAGGCATTGGGTTGCTAACCAAAAGGTCAATGGTTCAAATCTACCAGCTGCTCCACAGGAGAAAGATGAGGCTGTCTGCTCCTATGAAGATTTACAGCCTCAGAAACCCTATGAGTTGGGTTGCTATGAGTTGAAATCCACTTGATGGCAATGGGTTTTGGGGTTGTTACTAAATGGGGTCTGAACAGAAGTGATACGTGCAAGTTTGGGGTTTTGGTTTTGAAATGATTGGCATGTGCTCTCCTTTCTTGCTCTCTCCTCCCTCACACTAGAATTGGGGAAGGCAGTCTTAACCACATACAACGATCAGTGTCTAGAGGGGGGTGGAACAACTAGGGAAAAAGAACCAGGTCTTGGATGACCTTGTGAAGCACAACTGCCACTCTGCCCTGGACCACCCACCTCTTCTAGGCTGTTACTTGACAGAGGAAAGCATAACATCTTATTGGAATCTACATGTTGGGGTTTCTCTCTCTCTCTCTCTTTTTTAGTGATTTTGTTTGTATACTTTTACAGAAGGCAATTATGAGGCATCAAGTATGAAAGAAAACATACCTTCTTTTAACTGCAGTGGCTTTGCAAAGACTCTAAATGTCTGCTAATGTTTGCTTTTTATCTTTACCATATTTGAATGATCTACATTTGCTATTATATTATGAGGTTGTAGCATCTTTAATAATTCATGAGCATAATTGAAACTAGCAATTCAAAAACGGTGGGGCAGATGAAATTTATTTCAAAGTCTTTCATGTTAAAATAGAAAGCAATGTATTTAGCCCAACCATTTCAGGATATGGTATTAGCATGACCTCGTGCTGACCACTGTGTCTAACAGAGGACTACCTTCCACTCTGCAAATGAACTAGGGAAAATCCTGGATTAGGTCTGCATGTAGTTATTTCACACACAGTAAGCATGAAACATGAGAGTCTGTGGCAACAATGCATGCATGCACGTGGAAATAGTGTTTTCTGATCACTCCTAGAGCACATTAAAGGAACCCTGGTAGTGTAGTGGGTTGCATGTTGGGCTTCTAACTGCAAGGTAAGCAGTTTGAATCTACCAACTTCACCAGAGAAAGATGATGCTTTTGAAACCCTGTACAGGGTAGCTGAGTCAGAACCAACTCGATGACACAGAGCAGTAGCAGCAGTGCACATTAAACAAAAACCAAACCATAACAAATGCTTCCAAATCATTTCAGTAGGGTCAGGGGGTTTGTTTTTAAAAAAATGTTTATTTTAACCATGTAGCATTGATATGGTAACCACAAGACTTTGAATCCGCCAGCCACCCTGAGGGATAAAGATGAGATGGTCTGCTCCTATAAATATTTACAGTTATGGAAACCTAAAAGATCAGTTCTAAGCAAGGTTGGTGGTTCAAATTCACCAGTCACTATTCGGAAACTCTATACAGAGTTGATAAGAATCAGAACTGACTCGACGGCACTTAACAACAACCACAACTTTGTCTTATAGTGACTCCTCATGTGGCGCTGTAGGATAAGCACTGGATTGTGAACCACTAGGTTGGCAGTTCAAACCCATCGGCCACTCCTGGGAAACCTTATACAGGGTCACTATGAGTTGGAACCAACTCGCTGACACTAAGCAACAACTGTGTCCTACGGGATTGCTGAGAGAGAAACAATGTATTTCAAAAACAATGTGGTTCAAGAGAAACAAAAATAATAAGGATGAGTTCTCTAAATTGGTTGTTGTTGTTAGGTTCCATCGAGTCGGTACCAATTCATAGTGACCTTATGCACAACAGAATGAAACACTGCCCAGTCCTGGGCCAACCTCACAACTGTTGCCACGTTTGAGCCCATTGATGCTGTCATTTTGCCCATCCATCTCGCTGGGGGTCTTCCTCTGTTTCTCTGACCCTCCACCTTACCAAACATGATATCCTTCTCCAGCGACTGGTCCATCTTGACAATATGTCCGAAGTATGAGAGATGAAGTTTGGCTATCCTGGCCTCCAAGGAGCACTCTGACTGCACTTCTTCCAACACAGATCTGTCGGTTCTTTTGGCAGCCCATGGCACTTTCAATATTCTCCTCCAACACCATAACTCAAAAGCATTAATTCTTCTACGATCTTCCTTATTCATTGTCCAGCTTTTGCATGCATATGAGGTTACTGAAAATACCATGGCTTGGGTCAGGTACACCTTAGTCCTCAAGCTGATTATTTTGCTCTTCAAAACTTTAAAACACTCCTGTGCAGCAGATTTGCCTAATGCAATACATCGTCTGATCTCTTGACTGCTGCTTCCATGAGTGTTGATAGTTGATCCAAGAAGAATGAAGTCCTTGACAACTTCAATCTTTTCTCCCTATTGATAAGAATGTTTTTTATTTGTCCATTGGTGAGGATTTTTGTTTTCTTTACATTAAGATACAATCCATACTGAAGGCTGTGGTCTTTGATCTTCATAAGTATTTCAAGTGCTCTTCACTTTCAGCAAGCAGGGTTGTATCATCTGCATATTTCAGGTTGTTAATGAGTCTTCCTCCAATCCTGATGCCATGTTTTTCTTCATATAACCCAGCTTCTCAGATTATTTGCTCAGTTTACAGGTTGAATAAGTATGGTGAAAGAATACAATTGGTTCTTAAATCTGACTATTGGAGGCAAATCTGACTTCCATGTCATAGACTTCGGCCTTAGGCTGATTTTTGGTCCTCTTTCCCTCTTGTGGAGTCAGAGGAAGTAGACAGGGTCCACACATGTTTTTGCAGTTGATGTCAGGAGCATGATTCACTGCAATGGCTGCAGACTCAAGGAAGCATGGGGTTTTATAAGAGAAAGAATGAAGGGGCATGCGATAAAATACTTCATAGGAAAGGAAAGCTGCAGCTTCTGGAGTTCCCTGGAACTGAGGACACCCTGGCTACACAGGGCTGGCACTGGGGCAGGGCCTATTGGAGTCTACCTGGCCAAAAATCCAAGGCCATACGCATATGAATGGGATTAGTCCAATGGAGAAGAAAATATTGAACTTAAGTGTATGACTGCCTTATGGATATTGTTTCTTCTCCCTATTATTGTAAAATAGACATACATGTGTGATAGGAATATTGGGGATTATAATTATAGAGAGTTTATAAACCCACGTTTAATCTATAATGGATTGGATTTGCTGAAAGGGAAGTTAGAATTTCTAATTCCAGGTGAAATGTCTTGATTTTTAATGGTGACAATGGATGCAAAACTTTCAGAAACACTGTGCTCACCAATCCTGCTTGGTGTGTAGGGCCTCCTGGTTATGATTTCTGGTTACACTGTAGTCATTGGAACAGGAGTCCTTAAGCTTAGATTTCTGAAACCACCAAAATCAGAACTCCCTAGTGTATTTGGGTGTGGCACTGTGGGATAGCGCCTCAGACTGCAAAGTCGTTTGAACTGCAAGGTCGGTGGTTCAAGCTCACCAGCTGCCCCTTGGAAACCCTATACAGGGTTGCTATGGGTCGGAATCGACTCAATGACACTTCACAACAACAATGTATGTGGGTGGGCATTTTTGTGAGAAGAGGACTGATACATTTCACTAGAGTCCTACAAGGACCCAGGATCAGCACTAGCTTATCAGAATGCCAAATTAATCAGCATACAATCAGAACCCTTCATTCCTTCATTCCTTCACAGCCTCAGAAACCCTGTGGAACAGTTGTATTCTGCCCTATAGAGTCTCTATTGTGCTTCTATTGTTGTTGTTGCTAAGTGCCAGCCAGTCATTTGGACTCATAGCAACCCTGCATAGAGTTTCTGAGAATTTAAATCTTTGAGGAAACAGAAAACCTCTTCTTTCTCCTAGGAGTTGCTGGCAGGCTCAAACCATGGACCTTGTGGGTCAAAGTCCAGCATTTATGGTATGGAGCCACCGCGCTCCCATAGATTTGCTGTTAGACCGAATCAACTGAAAGGCAGTGGGCTTGCTTTTGGTTTGTTGGAAGAGGGGGTGCTCTGGCTCATAGAAGAGTACTAAAGGAAAACATTATCCAGTCCCCGGACCATCAACTGAAAATAGGCCTACCCAGTGATGGAGGGTGCATGTCTTGGTTTTGTGTTCCACCAATCAGTTTTTATCATCTTCCAGAATCCTGTTCAGTTTTTTGTTCTTGTTTGTGGTTTGTCTTTCCTGTATTATGTCACCTCTTTGAGGATAGGTACCGGGTCAACAAAACCTGGTCGTTCCTGAATACATAGTTTTGGTGAATGAATCAGCAAACTGGCAATCATCAGCAATCCTGGGTCTCTGCACCTTGGAGGCTCAACTGGATGTCACTGCTAAAGTCACTCTGAACAATAGATTTCACACTGAAAAATGAAACCATAAAACCTGGTTGCGGTCTTTCTGGTTTGGGTTTTGTTTTGTTTTGTTTTTTGGTTTGTGTTCCTTAGAGTTCAACAGGAATTTTCACGTGATCTGGGGCCCCAGGAAAAGGGTTGCTCTAGGGCAGAAGGGGAGGAGCCTGCATTGCTTCCTGTCCTTGTGTGGTTTGTATGACCCAGGAGTCCTCATTGCCCGCCTCTTCTTTCTCCTTTCCTTTCTCTTTGCTTCTCCTGGTGAGTAATGGGGCAGCCAGGCAGGAAGTCTCTCTCAGAGTTCTTTCTCGAGCAGCCTCAGGGCCCTTGTAGAGGCCACCTGTGTGCACAGATAGTAAGGTGGGGGAAGTGGTCACTTAGGACTGTACATCTGTGGTTTTTAATTCTTGCATCCTTTTAAACAAACAGCTCATGAAATATCTCAGGACAAAGGGAATAACAGTAATGCTGACAAAGGTGCAGTGAGTCAGTGGCGACTCACAGTGACCCCTATGCACAATAGAATGAAACACTGCCTGGTCCTGTGCCATCCTCACGTTTCTTATGTTTGATGCCACAATCCATCTCCTTAGGGGTCTTTCCTCACTTTTGCTGACCCTCAGAAGTAGTGTGTCTGTCTGGAAGCCTCTTTGAAACCTGTCTACCCTGGGTAGAACTGCTGGTATTTAAAATTCCAGAGGCATAGTTTCCAGCATCACAGCAAGATGCAAGTCCCCACAAGACAACAAACAGAGAGACAAGTGGAAGACAGGAATAAGATGTTTCCTTTATTTCACAAAACTGATCCTAGCTGCTTAACATTGTTGTAGTTAAAGTGCCA
Source organism: Chrysochloris asiatica (assembly GCF_000296735.1). Taxonomy (NCBI): domain Eukaryota; kingdom Metazoa; phylum Chordata; class Mammalia; order Afrosoricida; family Chrysochloridae; genus Chrysochloris; species Chrysochloris asiatica. The sequence continues at coordinate 3,221,946 of NW_006408752.1, forward strand.
CCGAGTCGGTCCCGACTCAAAGTGAATCCTGTATAGAGTTTCCAAGGAGTGGCTGGTGGGTTTGAACTGCTAGTCTTTCAGTTAGTAGCCCAGCAGTCCAGTGCTTATTCTACAGTGCTACACTAGAACTCCAACATTAGTGGGAAGTTAAGGCTATTGTAATTTATTAAAATATTGTAAGTTAAGGCCATTATCAACATGAAGCTGATTTCTGTTAAGTGGCTTTGAAATGTCATCTTCCTTGCACTTGCCAAAGCAAGTCTTCAAGGAACTGCAGGAATGTCTGGCATCACATGGTATGAGGACCGAAAACTGGGGGTAGGGAAGCAAAGGCTTGTTTCCATCTCCTTCTCTGTGTTTTTGTTGAGAGCCAAGACCTCTACGGCTCTTTTCAAGTCACTCACTGTCTGACCAACTAAAGTGAGTGACTTAAGGAGCTCTGGTAGCGTAGTGGTTACAAATCGGGCTGCTAACCTCAGGGACAGCAGTTCAAAATTACCAGCTGTTCTGTAGGAGAAAGATGAGGCTTTCTGCTCCCGTAAAGATTCACAGCCTTGGAAACCCTGTACAGGGTCGCTGTAAGTCGGAACCAACTCCAGGGCACATAACAACAAAGTGAGTGGCTTAGTTGTCTTTGTAATGATTGGTCACATTTTGCTCATATTTCCTCTATGCCTGAGGCTCTCCTGCGTGCTTGGCATTAACTCAAGCAAGCGGGAGCAAGTAGGTGCTATTGTTCTTTTTAAAAGGATAAAACAACGGAGGTACAGAGTAGCTCATCCAGCCACATGTAACAGAGCTAGGAAATGGACTCAAATGGCTTCATTATCCATACTCAACACAATGATTGTCACACTGCCTACAATGAGAAATGGAGACCCTTGAAGATTTCGTTTTATTGTGCAGAATCAAAATAGTCATGCAAGAAGGCAGTAGTGGTTCAGCGGGAGAAGTCTTGATTTCATGCAGGAGACTTGGGTTCCATTCTTAGACAGTGCACCTCAAGCTCAGTTACCACCTACCCGTCTGTCAGAGGAGGCTTGGGTATTGCTGTGACTCAGAACACATTTCAGCAGAGCTTCCAGACTAAGTAGAACTAGGAAGAAAGACCTGGTGATCTTCTTGGGGAAACCAGCTAATGGAAACCCTATGGATCACATAGTCTGAGCCTGTTGTGCACTATAAGTAGTGGGCGGACTTGCTGTTAGCTAACAGTAACAACGGTACTAATGGTTGGCGTGGTCTGGAGGAGCAAGGCATTGAGCTGATTGGGTTAGGGAGACAAAGCTGAATAAAGTACGGTTCTGGCTTCTGCTGTTCAGCCTGGTGGCAGACACAGAGCACACAGGAACCTTGGACTGTGTGTGTGAGTCATGCGTGCTGAGGGAGCTTGGCCACTGAGCCAGGTAAAAGGTCAGGAGAGGCTTTCTAGACAGGTCAGGCGTGAATTGGATCGTGGCAAAGGACTAGGCATAGAGAGGAAATACGGAGATGCAGTACATGCTGCAGGGCACTGCCTAGGTTGCCCTTTAGAACTGAGGATCTGGTTCCCCAGCTGCCCAGAATGCTGTTGGCTGATGTCTCACAACTGAGTCCTTCCCTGGGCCTAGCCTTTGTTAAAAAGAACTACTTTACCCAAGGTGAGCTCCTCCCCTCAGATGGTCCTCATCCAATGACTGGCTGGTTGATGGGAATGGTGACAAAGACCCTGCCCCTTCACCTCAATCTAGGACAATTCTGAAAGGCACCCCAGATGAAGAGCTTCCCATAGGATTGGCTGAGGCCTCTCTTGTATTTGCATCAAAGTTCAATTTTCCCATTTGCCCAGTCCTGCTTTCCTCATTCTTTTATCCCCAAGAGTCCTCACCTGTAAACTTCCTGAATGCAAATCTCTTTCAAGTCTGTGCATTCACTTCTCCAGGCTGATATAACAAAGGACAATGAATGACATGACTTTCAAACAACAGAAATGTGTTCTCCTGCAGTTCTGGAAGCTAGACTTCTGAATTCAGGGCCTGAGCAGGGCCAGGCTCCCTCCAAGGGTTTTAGGAGAAGATCCTTCCTTGTCTTTCCCTGCTTTTGATGGCCTCAGACATTCTTTACCTTGTAGCAACATAGCTCCAATCTCTGCCTCTGTCTTTACATTTCAGCAAGTATTTGAAGACCTCTTCGCTTTCAAGCAAGTGAGGTTGTATATCTGCATACTGCAGCTTGTTTATGAGTCTTCCTCCTTCCTTCTCAGATTAACTGTTCAACATAAAGATTGAATAAGTATGGTGGAAGGATACAACATTGGCGCATACCTTTCCTTATTTTAAACCATTTGGTGTTCCCTTGTTCTGTTCGAACAACTGCCACTTGTACAGGTTCCTCATGAGCACAGTTAAGAACAATTAATACCTTGAAAGCCAGAATGGCCAGACTTCATCTCTCATACTTCTGTCACATTGTCAGGAGGGACCAGTCACTGGAGAAGGATATCATGTTTGGCAAGTGGAGTGTCAGAATAAAAAAGGAAGAACCCCAATGATATGGGTTAAAGTGATGGGCTCAGGTGTAGCAATGATTGTGAGTTTGGTCCAGGACTGGGCAGTGTTTCCTTCTGTTGTGCACAGGGTCTCTTTGAGTCTGCACTGACTCAATGGCACCTAACAACAATCTTTACATGGCTGTCTTTTTTCTGGAGTCCTGGTATGGCTCTATAGTATACTCACTAGACTGCTAACCACAAGGTCAGCAATTCAAATCCATCAGTCACTTCTTGGAAACCCTATTCAGGGTCACGATGAGTTGGAACCGACTCAATGGCACTTAACAATAACAACTAACACAAGAAGAGTGATCCAAGCCCACCAGACGCTCCTTGGAAACCCTACACAGGGTCCCTCAACTTCGCTTAACAACAATTTATATTTATGATTCTCTCCTTTTTAAAAAAGAGAACAAAACTGTCTACATAGGATCAAATAGACAAACGTAACTTGAAAAGTTAGGAAGCTTAGGGGGCAGAGAGTTTAGTTAACAGGGGAAGAACAATTCAGAAAAGGAAGGTGAGAATGATTCAGAACTTGAAATGTCACTGAATTCTACATGTAGAAGTGTTGAATTGGTGTGTGTTTTGTGGTTTGTTATTTCAATAACAATAGAAAAAGAAGACCAGATATATGGGGTTAGGATCCACTCTACCCCACTATGACGTCATGTTAACTAATTGCCTCTGCATTTGGAAAGAACCCATTTCCAAATAAGCTCTCAGTCACAAGTTTTGGGGGTTAGAACTTCAATCTATCTTTTTTTGTTGTTGTTATGTGCCATCCAGTAGGTTCTGACTCATAGTGACCTTATAAAGTGTTTCTGAGGAGTGGCTGGTGGGTTTGAAGCGCCAACCTTGCAGTTAGCAGTCCAGTGTTTTTCCTACAGCATCACACCAGGACTCTTGATTGTTTTTTTTAGGGGGAGACAATTCAACCTATAGTGGTCTGTTTCCTAACCTAAGAAGGGAAATATGGTAGAAGGGCTTTCTGGGTAGAGGGAACAGCATGAACCAAGCTTTGGTAGTGTCTAATGGCATGGCATCTATAGTTAGGAGTAAGCACTTGGGCATGGTGGGAAATGAAGCTGAGGGAAGAGGCAGAGAGAAGACGATAGAGAGTACCGTATGCAGGCTGAAAGTTCAATCGCATCCTCAGATAATTCAGTTAACAGATGCTTCATGTCTACCATGTAGAAGGGTAGCGTGTGGCTCCATAAAATAAGCACTGGGCTATGAACCACAAAGTTGGTGGTTCAAGTTCACTGACTGCTCCATGGAAGAAAGATGAGACTTTCTGCTCCCACAAATATTTAAAGCCTCAGAAACCCTATACAGGGTCCCTCTGAGTTGGAGCCGACTTGAAGGCACTTAGCAACAACAGCCATGTAGCAGGTTTAGTACAGTGCCCAATGGGAATAGAATTACAAAAAATACAAATAAGTGAAGTTTAAAAAAAATCTCTCACCCATGAGATTGTTGTTGTTGTTGTTAGGTGCCTTTGAGTAGGTTCCGACTCATAGTGACATTATGCAACACGGAACGAAACACTGCCCAGTTGTGTGCCATCTTCACCATTGTTATCAAGCTTGAGTCTACCGCTGCTGTCACTGTGCCAGTCCATCTCATTGAGTATCTTCCATTTTTTGGCTGATCCTCCACTTTACCTCCCATGATGTACTTCTCTAGGGACAGTCCCTCCTGATAACATGTCCAAAGTATGAGAGACTGAGTCACGCCATCCTGGTTACTAAGGAACTTTCTGGCTGTGCTTCTTCCAACACAGATTTGTTTGTTCTTCTGACAGTCCATGGTACTTATAATATTCTTCTCCAATACCACAATGCAAATGCATCAATTCTTCTATGGTCTTCCTTATTTATTGCCCAACTTTCTCATGCATATGAGGCTATTGAAATCATCTGCACATCATAGGTTGTTAATGAGTCTTCCTCCAATCCTGATGCCAAATCACCCAGGAGATTAGTGTGAAGGTAAAACGAATGAACATTTATAAAATATTGCTCACAGTGAAAGTCACATAATAGATGTGTAATACTTGCTAACACCTCTCATTCTCCATTTTCCATTTGGGTGGTGACTTGGTGGTGGTGTGCCATGGAGTCAGTTCTGACTCATAGTGATCCTGCATAGGGCGTCTAAGGCTGTAAATCTTTATGGGAGAAGAAAACTTATCTTTCTTTCTCCCACAAAACAACTGGTAGTTTCAAACTGCTGACTTTGAGGTCAGCAGCCCAACTTGTAACCACTACACTACCAGAGCTCCTTGGTAACTTAGTAGGGAACTGAAACTTTCAAAGACGGCAGAGGCAGATAAGTTTAGAATCAAGACAAATAGAAAACAGGTGGCTATATCCAATGACGAGAAAATTGCTAAACTTTCAGGAATTTTGGAAGCCATGGTTAAACACAACCATTGTTAAAAGTTGAGCTATGTAAGCATAAAATAAAAAACAAAGATAATGAATACTCAAAACATGTTACTTCCTAATTAGTTTACTACATTTACTGTTATCTATGCTTTTGAAGTTATTTACATCTATTGTTTCTGTATGGTAGATGTGATGCGCCACTAGGCCTCTCCTCAACGGCACATTCAGAGACATTAACAATGGTAGTGTGAAATTAACCACGGTGGGACTATTTACACCAAGGACATTGGCAAAAGCTCCAGATCAGGACTCTGTTCCTGGAGAGCCTGTTGTTAAGCATTGACCAGCCCACCATTGGTTATACCTTTCTGGTTATTGTATACAAGGTATGAGCTTTGGAAAAGCTATAGTTCTGAATGGAGCTCTGGTAGCATAGTGGTTACGAATCAGGCTACTAACCTCAGGGTCATCAGTTTGAAACTACCAGCTGTTCCACGGGAGAAAGATGAGGCTTTCTGTTCCCATAAAGATTAACAGCATCGGAAACCCTGTACAGGGTCGCTGTGAGTCGGAACTGACTCCACAGCACACAACAACAACAACATAGTTCTGAACAGTGACATAATGCACTTGGTATTTGGGGCTTTGCTGGAGAGAGGTGGGGATGAGGGGTGGGGTGCAAATGCTAGAGCCTTCTGACTAGGTGTAAATCCAGGTTCTTTGTGAAAATGGCTTAATCTTGTTTTGTCTCAGCTTCCTCTTCTGTTGTAAAGATTAGCAGAGACATGTGTAAAGCACTTAGCCTGGTGCCCAGCTAGTGTTAAGTACTCTATAATTTTTAGCCATTATCATTGGGTTGGCAGGCAGATACATGAGCACTTTTGAAGTCACCCTGAAGGAGGAGGCCCGGTGCCCATAGAACCTTGAGACCTAGACCTGAGTTCTAATAACTCTGGAAAGTTACAGTTCCGTGGAATTTGCAGGTTGGGTTACACAAAGGAAACTAACAGCTTCTTCTGCTTTTGTGAAAAAAAAAAAATAATAATAATAAACCACTTATCTAGGAACCACCAATGAGAAAGTAACATGGTAGTCACCCCACTCAGCCCTATGTAATCTTATATAAAGCTGACACAAAAGCTGTTTCAGGGAGCTCGGCTTCTTTGGGATGTTAGTCCACCGCTGCTCCGTGGGCAATAAAAGCCTCTTCCTCTAATATCACTGGTGTCCGGGTTTTCTTTCTCCCATTGGGGCCTCATCTTCCTGCAACAACCCTGGCAGCCTGAAGCAGTCAAAACTGCTCAGCAGCCCATAGGTTGTATTCCAAAGGTAATACAACATTCCTTCTTGAGAAGCCTTCTCAAACCCCAACAGTCTGAAATTTGGTTCTCCTTCTTGGAGCTCCTAATACCTGAGACTTTTGCAATAATTACTCACATTCCATTTTCCTTGCCTGTTGACTTCTCTGCCTCCTCTATGGGAGGGGTGTATCTGGATCTGTGTTCTCCACTCTCTATATCCCCAGGAGTTAGAGCAGCCAGGTGCATAATGACTGTTTAATACATATAGGTGAATAAATGTCTGAAATGAAATGCTCATTTGCCCATCTCAAGAGTCTCTTAGGATGAAAGTTCTGCAAGGGGAAGACTGATTCTGTCTTCCTAAATGGTTATTTCTCTGGGGCCTAGCATGTTAAACACACTGACAAGTGAGTGGTGGAGCACGCAACCAAGAAGCTGGGTTATACAAAGAAGAAGGTGACATCAAGATTGGAGGAAGACTCATTAACCACCTGTGATATGTGGGTGATATAG
>NW_006408752.1:3233107-3246323 GCF_000296735.1 Chrysochloris asiatica
CTATGAGTCATAACCAGCTCAATGGCACTTAACAACAACAACAAAACATACTGGGAGTAGTGAAGATTCAGTAGTTTGATACCCAGCCAATGTGGTGAGAGCTGCATCTCAAGTGCAGCTTTCACTGTCAGTGACGTTGAACAGGTCTCAGCAAGCTTCCAAACTAAGACAGACTTGGGAGAAAGGCCTGATGATTTATTTTTAAAAATCAGGCAAAGTACATGGGGTTGCTGTGAGTTGCAGGCCAATTTGAAGGCAGCTAACAACAAAAACCCATTACAACACATTACCCTGGAATGAATTTGTTCTAAAACTCCAGAGAGCTGATGTTCTCCCGGCCCACTCCCCGACCCTGTTGGCTAAAAGAACAAACGTTAGAATACTGAGGTCGTAATGTCTGGATATGTAGATTGTCCAGCCTAGTGGTTAACTGAGGACTTCAGAATCAGATAAATCTAGGTTTGAATGTTGCTTGTTACTTACTAGCTGTCCTTGACCAAGTTACTTAACTTCTCTGAGTCTCAATTTCCTCATCTGTACCTTGCAGATAATGCTATACCCATAAATAACTATAACAAAACAATTTATTGTAAATTAATAATAAATATTGTTGTTTTTGCTGTTGAGTGCTGTCGAGTCGATTCCGACCCATAGTGACCTATATAGGGTTTCTGATGAACAGCTGGTGAGCTTGAACTGCCGACCTTGCAGTTTAAATGGCTTTGCAGTCTGGTGCATTAACCCACAGCACCACACCAGGACTCTTAATAATAAATGTGATACAATGCAAAGAATTTTTTTTTTTTTTTAAGGTGAATTTTCTGCATTAGCAGATAGTTAGAAACATTTTCCCATAGTACTTGTACCAACTCTCCCACCAGTGGAGGATGAAGAACTCTTTGTGACCATTTATAATTATCCATCTTTCAAATGCTAGCTGTTCTGGTAGGCATCTTCTTCTTGTGGGTAAGTGCCATGGAGTCACTTTCCACTCGTAGCAACCCTGTGTAGGAACGATTGGTGAGTTTGAACTTCTGACCTTGCTGTTTAAACCAACCTTGCGGTCCAGTGCTTTATCCTACGGCATCACGTCTAGTGGTATCTTAAGGTTTTATTTGCATTTCTTTGATGACTAATATGATCAAACACTTTTTTTATATGTTTAATGGCCATGTTCGCATAGTGGTTACGAATCTGGCTGTGAACCGCAAGATCAGCAGTTTGAAACTACCAGCTGTTCTGTGGGAGAAAGATGAGGCTTTCTGCTCCCATAAAGACTTACAGCCTCAGAAACCCTGTACAGGGTCGCTATGAGTCGGAACCGATTCCACAGCACATAACAACAACAATGGCCATGTTCTGGTAGCGTAGTGGTTACGAATCTGGCTGCGAACCACAAGATCAGCAGTTCGAAACTACCAGCTGTTCTGTGGGAGAAAGATGAGGCTTCCTGCTCCCATAAAGATTTACAGCCTCAGAAGTCCTGTACAGGGTGGCTATGAGTCAGAACCAACTCCACAGCACATCACCATAACCAATGGCCATGTTCTAGAGATCTTCGTTGTAGAGTTTCCCTTCTGATCCTTTTCCTGTTGGAGTTTCTATCTTCTTCTTAAGGAGTTCTGGCAGCATAAATGGTTAATGGTTTGACTGCAAATCAGAAGGTTGGTGGTGTGAACATACCCAGCCTCTCCCTGTTTCCATAAAGACTAATAAAGTCAAGGAAATTCTATGAGGCAGTTTCACTATGTCACATGGGGTCACTATGAGTTAAAATTGGCTCTGCAATACCTAGCAACATCTTTTTTTAATTGGTTTGAATTTTTTCATCAATTCTGGAAAATAATTTTTGTGCTTCATTCAAATTGCTGATAGCGTCTCTAATTCTGTAGCTTGCTTTTTTATTTCTTGAATGGTGTGTTTGGATCTTTTCATAGTAAAGGTACTCCCAAACCAATTCCAGCTAATTGTGGATCTAAAAAACAATGGCTGCTAGGCAAGGCGAATGTCTTTATGACCTTGGAATAGGCAAAGATTTCTTTGATCCTGAAAGCACTAACCTAAGTTATGGAAAAGTTGATAAATGAGACTACATTAAAATTAGGAATGCTTGTAACTCAAGAGACTCCATTAAGAGAGTATACTATGATGTAAAGAGACCAACGTTTATTATTGGGGGCAGGAGGGAGAAGGGGAAGAGGGAGCCGTCGTTTAGGAAGCCAGGGGTTTCCCTTTATGACGATAAGGCAATAATTATGGGTGATGGTTGTATGCATGGTTAATAATGATATCACTCAACCATCCACCTAAAAATGTCAAATTAACTAAAGTTGTGTCATATATAGTTTTACAACAAATACAAGAATGGAGTATAATTATCACCTGCATTCGATCATTTTATTCTCTCCAACAGAGGTAAGTGTCCCTGTTTTACAGATGAGGATTGAGGCCACACAGCTCTCACAGTGAGAGAGCTGGGGTGAGAGTTCAGGTCTGACCATCCCTCATAACCTGGCATACCGTTGGTGCCCACTTGTGTGCAGGGATCACTTATAGTTCCTGCCTGTCAATTATTCGTTTCCTTCACTATCATTTTGTTAGCTAGGCCTGCTGGGAGCAGTTACTCTTTGGTCTCTTTCTTTGTTCTGAGGAAGCAGCACTGCTGCTCTGAGCACGAGTCATGATTCATCGCAGTTACTCCTGGGAAAGCTCCGCACCTTGGACAAACATTCTGTGTCTGGAACGTCTCTGCCCGCAGCAGGAAGAATGGCAAAGATTCAGTAACAGGAGAACAGGAAGTTCGTGACAGGTAGTGCCAGATCTACCAAGCCCTGTGCTGTGGACTCTTGGGAACTCTAGAGACAGTGAGGCCCTGATGTGTGTGCCATGCTGCTCTTTCCCTCCTGTGGTGCTGGGCACCTGTGTATCCGGAGGACACTGTGCTGGCTGCTTCTGTGGGAAGTAAGGACCCCAGCAGGGTTTGGGGTTGCGAGGAAAGTCACTTACAGTTACTGCCAGGATTCCACAAGCCCAGGTACCTGCCATTCATACCTATGATGGTAGAACCTACATTGAGAATTCCTTGTCCTATAAGAAATCTTATAAGAGTTAGAGAATGCCAGAACCTCACCTCATCCCCACCAGCCCATCTGAATATTCCAAGGGAATCACACCAACAAATTCAGGTTTGGATGATACTGGAGGGAAAGTTACCACCCCTCATTACAAAGGAACAACCAGTAAGTGATTTATAATATAAATTGTCCACACTCTTTTCTGAGCTTTGAAAACATTGGCTATAGACCACTTGAGTGCAGACTTCTGGTTACCTTCTCTTGGGGTACCTTGCTATGGTGTTGCCCTCACTCCAGCCTGAGATCACTGAATCTCAGCATCCTCAGGGGGAAGGGGAATGTAGACCTCTTCCAGGGCAGCTTTGAACCAATAACGGTGGCTTGTTTACGGAGGACCTATGGGTTAGGCTAAGCTTTTTCTGCACATTTTCTCAATTCTTACAAACCCCAGTGAAATACAAACTTATCGTTACCAACAATGCTGTTGTTGTTAAGTGCCGTCGAGTCTGTTCCAACTTACATAGGGATTTCCAGGAGCGCCTGGTGAGTTTGAACTGCCAACCTTGAGATTCAAACCAACCTGGTGGTTCAGTGCATTAGAGATATGGAAATGGATGCTAAGGAAGCCCAATTTTAGCTTGCTCAATGGCCTACTAAGTGGCAGTCAGGATTCAAACCCACATCTGTCTGATTCCCAAACTCAGGAAGGTTTGCCTTTGAACTCATGAAGCTTAAACCTCAGGGTCGCCTATTTGCCAGGGTCTTTCTCAAGGCCCTGGGAGAGCTCTAGCAATGTGTTTACACTGTCATATGCATTTTAAAATTATTTTTTCATGGTCCCCTTTTACCCTTTAATATCTACTTTAAAAAGGCATCCTGGTGTGGTACTGTAGGTTAGTTAATGTGCTGGACTGAAAGTTCAGTTTGAACTGCAAGGTTGGTGGTTCAAGTTCACCAGCTTCTCTTTGCAAACCCTGTACAGGGTCGCTATAAGTTGGAACCTACTCGAAGGCACCCAGTAACGACAACTGTTTCTTTCTACTATGTCTTCTCTCTCTTAAACCTCCCTAAGTGTTGGATGGAGTCAGGCATTTGGGGATCCAGCTAAGAATTTAGGTTGGAGATTTACTCAGTGTGTAAATTGACAGGGTGTACTTGGGTGGGTAAGGAGCTCTGGTAGCGTAGTGGTTATGAATCGGGCTGCAAACCTCAGGGTCAGCAGTTTGAAACTACCAGCCATTCCATGGGAGAAAGATGAGGCTCTCTGCTCCCATAAGGATTTATAGCCTCGGAATCCCTGTACATACAGGGTCGCTATGAGTCGGAACCAACTCCATGGCACATAACAACAACAACAAACTTGTGTGGGTGGAGTCCTGGTGTGGTGCTGTAGGATCATGCACTGGACTGCCAGATCGGTGGTTCAAACCCACCAACTGCTCCTCAGAAACCCTTTACATGGTTACTGTGAGTCGGAGCCAACTCCACAGCACTTAAAAAACAACAACAACAGCAACTTAAGTGATTTGCAGTCACTTCTGTGATTGTTAAGTCACTGCTGGCTTCCAGGAGCAGCCCTGCATTTCCCCCAGCCCTCACCTGGGGTCATGCCATGAACTTACAGAGCCAGGGAGTGGATCACAGTAAGGAACGCATCCTGTGACTTTATAACAGGAAGTTTGTGCAAAGGGGAGGGCAAACAAGAAGATTTTAAAAATATTAACTATAACTTTTTTGATCTTTCTATTCTCTCTATAGAGCCCTGGTGTGGTGCTGTAGGATAAGCACTGGACTACTGACCATAAGATTAGCAGTAGTTCAAACCCACCCACTGCTCCTAGGAAACCCTATCTATACTGTTTGACATGAGTCAAATTGATTTGGTGGCACTTAACAACAACAACATTCTCTCTCTAGAAAATATCACAAAACTGTTGTCATATGAAAAAGCAAAGTGTATGCAAGTCAAAAAGTATTGAAGAATATGATAGCGGAGTGTCAGGCGGTTAATTCATAACATCAATGAGGCGATTTTTTTTTTTTTTTTCCTGCACTTTGTTAGGGTTCAACTTTGTTATTTGTCTGCCTAAAAAAAACAAAACTCATAAATTACGGAACTTCTTCTTTCACTCTAAACAGTGTGTAGTTAATTTTGTATCGGGGGTGTGTGTGCGGTTGCTAACCACAATGTTGGCGGTTCGAGTACATTGGCTGACCTGAGGGAGAAAGATGAGGCTTTCTGCTCCTGAAAAGCTGTACAGCCTCAGAAACTCTACATAAAGTCACGATGAGTTGGAACTGACTCGAAAGTATCTAACAACAGCAATGACAATTTTGTATTTGTAATTTTGTATTATTTTTCTTAAAGAGAATCCTACCCCCAGAGTTGGAACTGGCCCAAACTTGTATTCTTAACCATACTGATATTCTGCCTTCTGCATCTGAGGGTTCAGCAGTTCCCGGTGCAGATAGGAGAGTGGGCTTTGGTGTCTGGAAAAGCCTGCAGGTGCCTCTAATTAGTTGGGAGGCTGGAGAGAGGGTAACAGCATAATAAGTCACCCCAAGAAAAGGTAATCAGAGAAGCCTGCACTCAAGTGGTCTATAGTCAATGCTTTCAAAGCTCAGAAAAGGGGTGCAGACAACTTAAAAATCACTTACTGGCTGTTCCTTCATAACAGTAGGGGGTAGCTTTCCCTCCAGTCCCATCCAAACCTGAATTTGTTGGTGAGATTTCCTTATAAATTTCAATCCAAAAGGCATTTGGGTGCCACCTTTTAGAGCAAGACTGTAGATGTGAGCAGGCACTCTATCTGTCCCACTATCCATGTGTATGGTCTGTCCCGCCTCCCCGTGGACTTTTGAGCAGTGGACACAGACGTACAGCTGAGGCAAGTGGCTGTCGGTGTAATTGGAATTAGAATTGGAGCATACTATGAGAGGCCTTCAAAACGTTTGTGGAAAAAATCTTTTCATTTCATTTTTCCCACGAACTTGTTGAAGCCATTTTATGTGTCCAACATGGTCCTAGGCCACACATACATTCTGGACTCAGGATTTCCAGTGGCTGCAGGGCTAGAGTCCAGCTTCCCTTCTGGAATTTGTCTCTTTTTGTGGTTTTTCACTTCTCCACCTGGTGTCTGGATTGCAAATTACAGCAGATGAGAATGTGCCCGTTCTCAATGAACAAAGAGATTGCACAGTGCAAGCTGACAGAGGCCGTCAACCCAGGCATCAGAAGTGCTCCTCTCTGGTCCCCTCACAGCCAACCAGGTTTTGAGTTGGTCACTGTCCAGGAGGAAGCTTCATGAAGAGACATTCACAGAAGGGCTGTTTTGCTTACAAGCTAAGGTGCAGGTAGAGAAGTAATAGCTCATAGATTCCAAGATTCAAGAAAAGTACTATACAGAGAGAACAAAGTCTCATTTGGAATTCTAATAAGCAGAAAGGCTGACAGAAAGTCCAGGGTGTAAGACCAGCTTGATACAGACGGTCCTGGGTTTCTTCAAGTTGTCTATTTCTGGTTGATGAAGAACACACACACACAAACATGAACATACATACACTCAGCCCATGCTACCTTCCCATGGGACCACAAGTAAAGCCAGATACATTCTCTACATAATACATACACAATAAAATAAGTAGTGTTCATTGCATCTGACATCAGAAAAAGATACCCATTCCAGACCTCTGCTGCTTTGTTGTAACACACTGATTGTTTGGAATTCCACATCTGAGGTTACCCAGCACGGGTCTGGACATGTCCTGCAAAACACACAATGAGCTTCACCTGCAAACTCATCCACACCACAGTATCTTCTAGGGAACAGCCATCCTTGCCAATTGTCCCTGAAACTGCTGGGCTTGTTTAGCCTGTGGAGTCTTCTTTTCCCCCTCTTGCAAGATCCTCATCAAGAAGTAGTAAAGAAAGGAATTGCACATATGGTTGTTGTTAAATGCCATCGAGTCAGTTCCAATTCATAGTGACCCTTTATAGGGTTATCAAGGAGCAGCTGGTGAGTTTGACCCACCGACCTTGTGGTTTAAACTGACCTTGAGGTCCAATGTAGCACCACACTGGGACTCCACACCAGAGTCAGACTGTAGCATTTCTTAAATATGGAATAGGACCTAGAGATTTGGTGGGCTGGTGGAAAAGGTGGAGAAGGTATGGAGTGAGGGGGGCAAAGTTGCTACAGCAAGAAGGGATCATCTAGCCTGGGAGAAGCTCTGGTGGAAGTAAGGGCAGGTCCCAGACAAAGGAACTGTCTGTAGTGGGGACTGAGTGTTCATTTCTAGAGAAATGGTGTACAACAGAACTTCATGTAATGATAAAATCTTCAACATCTGTGCTGTCAATATCGTGGCCCCTGGTCACATGTGGCATTTGAGCACCTGAAATGTTGTTGTTGTTGTTGTTAAATGTCATTGAGTCGGTTCCAACATAGCGACCCTGTATAGGGTTTCTGAGGAGTGGTTGGTGAGTTTGAACCACTGACCTTGTGGTTAGCAGTCCAGTGCTTAACCTACAGTGCCACACTAGGTGTCTGAAATGTAGTTAGGTAGTGTAACTTAATAAATGAACTCTTAATTTAAATTTAAGCTGCCACATGTGGCTTGTTATTGTTAATTGCTGTCTAATGAGTTCCAACTCATAGTCACCCTGTATAAGATCTGAGAAGCAGCTGGTAGGTATGAACCACCGACCTTGCGGTTAACAGTCCACTGCTTATTCTATACAACCACACCAGGACATGTAGCTAGTGACACCATATTGCATAGTCCTTTTCTAGAATCCATGGCTCCCTGTTGTTTGCCTACCAACAGCCACCTTCCTTTTCCTTGCTAATTAAACCCCAATTTTATTTAGGCAGTTGGAAACCACATGCTTAATAGAAAAGACTGTGCTCCTTCCAAGTTCTAAGGGCTGAGGGGTGTGAATTTTGATTTGTTTAAGCCGGATGTGGTCATTGTATTTCCCTTACTAGTGATTGGCTTGTTATTGTTGAGTGTCATTGAATCCATCACCATTCATAGAGACCCAAGAGATTACAAAGAATGGCTGGTGGGTTTGAATCAACAACCTTGCAGTTAATAGTCCAGTGTTTATCCTACAACGCCACACCAGGAATCCTAAGTGGTTCACTTTGTTGTTATTACTGTTGTTAACTGGTGTCAAACCAGTTCCAACTCACAGAGACCCTGTATAGGATATCTGAGGAGTGGCTGGTGAGTTTGAACTGCCACCCTTGCAGTTCAAACTGACCTTGAGGTCGAGTGCTTATCCTACAGTGTCACACCAAGGAGGAGGCAAATGATGCAAATCTACACAATGGGATACAGAAGGAAGTCCACGGGAGTATTCTGAGAATGTTCTCCTTTACCTTAAAGAAGTTCATAAAGAGGGAATGGTCCTTCTTTTGACTCTGAAAATTTTATGCGAGGATATGATCCCTAGAGTTGCTGCAGCCAGGTCACTTTTACAAGACAACAAAAGTCAGTATGTGTCAGACCACATGTCACCAACCTTGGAAATGGCCCACCTTCTCTACTGTGTGAAATAACAATTCCATTTATGTGTAATGATATTTTGAGTTGGTCTTTGGTTAAATGTAGTTAAAAGCATCCTAGCATTCTGCTTTAGGGTAGGAATAGCCAATGCTGGCATGTAGCCTGAATTTCTGCTTCCAGTGCCAATGCTATAAAACACAACCCTTTGTTGTTGGGTTTTCTTTTTCATAATTGTTCTCAAATCAATGTTCCAAGCAGCCCCTACCAATCAATTGGAATTAGCATTTTAGATAAAAGTCTGTTTGCTCTCCCTACGTGGGGGGGGGAGGGGGGGGAAAGAACACAAGCATCTGCTTTGCCACAAACTCCCCCACTAACATTTTCTTCCCTATGGTCTGGGCTAGCAGTTGGCAAGTGTTGCTATAAAATCAACAGCAAATCAATATCCAACCCACCCACAGAAACTATTCAAATAAGCCCGAATCAGGGGAACTAGGTTTCTCTACCCCCTATACCCAAGGGCATAAAACTGCTCTGTCTGAAAGATCAATTAATGCTTGGAAGGGGGCGGTCACTCATACAGCAATCTTTATTTGAATATAATGGAGCAAAAATGCTCTTTTATTAGACTGATGTACATTAAATATCTTTTCAGTTGTTACATGATGTTAGGTATCTGGCATATGAAAGTATACACATGTCCACACTTGATAGATTTAAGCTGAACACAGAGTCATCCGGCACGGAGCATGCCCGTTCACAAGGATACAATGGCTGTCTCGGGACATTTGTTAAAACACACTTGGTCAACGTTTTGGCAAATCGGGAATCTGACAAAGAGGAGCATACCAGAAAGATGAGTTCATAAAAGGACCAGCTGTACTTAAGATGGAAACTCCAGAAACCTAAAACAATTTATTGGGGTTCACACATGCAGCACATATATACAATACAATAAGGGTAACTTGAACAATCATAGCAGGAGATCGCACAGAGCAGTAAAAACAGAAAAGAAAGAAACAAAAAAACACCCAAACACCAAAACCAGGACAGGACCATTGCCAAGGTCTCACTGCAGAAAAGAAAACAGCCTTAACATGTGTCCAAAATGAAGATCACTTGAACAGAAAAAAAAAAAAAAAAAAAGCTCTTCTAAGACTTTATTTACAGTATGTAGACATTAGCAAAGGACATATGATCTGTTCAATATGGTCCTGGGTCAGGGTGAGGAGACATAACTGTATTTTGGATGCAAAGAAAGCATATATCAAGAGAGAACATTTCTTTTTTCTTCTGGGTGATTTAGAACAGAGATTAGATGCCATAAATGTAAAATAGCGATGGAAATGAAATTAAACCAAGCTGTCATTGTATAGAGGCAGGCCTGGTGAGTATCAAAGGCAAGGAAGAAGTTTTGAACATCTACCTGGGTTTCAGAGGGGAGAGACGTTGTAACTTTAACCTTGATTAGTTTTGTTTACACAGCCAGTTAACCGTACAGTCCCCAGAGAGAACAATACCCGTAGAAAGTGATGAATTCTCTGCACCATGGGTCCTGTTATGTATCCATTCTAGTGCAGAAAGAACCCCTTTGTTGAAAAGAGGTTGAGTCTGGTGTTTCCTTCCCTTATGGGCATTGCTGACCCTGAAATTCATGGGGCTCAGTTCACAGACAAATGTGGTCTGGGCCTCTATCATAGAAAACCAAGATGTTTCAGGGCTTTAGATAATGAGATGCTGATAACTGTTTAACAATTGGCTGTGGTAGGGTGGGTTGATTTGTAGCGTCTGCCCATTTCCATGGTGTCAATATTCCCATCATGGCTGATAAGTATCAATGGACTCAAGCGTGGCAACAGCA
Organism: Chrysochloris asiatica; assembly: GCF_000296735.1. Lineage (NCBI taxonomy): Eukaryota > Metazoa > Chordata > Mammalia > Afrosoricida > Chrysochloridae > Chrysochloris > Chrysochloris asiatica. The sequence continues at coordinate 3,243,554 of NW_006408752.1, forward strand.
GTGAGGTTGGCCCAGAATCAGGCAGTGTTTCGTTCTACTGTGCATAAGGTTGCTATGGGTCGGTACCGACTCGATGGCACCTATCAACAACAACAAAACCTGATGCCATTGAACTTGGAGCTGGAAGATACATATGGTAATACATTGTTGCATAGTATTTCAATCCTACAAATACAATAGATGAAATTGCTTTAAGAGCATGTTATGTTAAATGCTGTCAAGTCAATTCTGACTCATAGCGATCTTGTATAGGGTATCCAAAGAGCGGCTGGTGAGGAGCGCTGACCTTGTGGATCAAACTGACCTTGGGGTTGAGCGCTTATCCTACAGTACCACTAATAGTAAAATGTAAAATAATTAGAAACTGGTGAGCTTTGAGTATTTATGACTTTATTTTTAAATATAATTTGTCTACATAATTTTTTTATACTGGCTATGTTTAACAAAGGAGTACTGGTGGCATAGTGGATTACATGTTGCGCCGCTAACCACCAAGTCAGCAGTTTGAATCCACCAGTCAGACCACAGGAGAAAGATGAGGCTTTCTGCTCCTGTAAAGATTTACAACTTTGGAAACCCCCACACAGGATTGCTGTGGGTCAGATTTGACTTGACGGGACACAACCACCACCACCACCACCACCACCACACTTAACAACTAGTTCCTTAAATTCCTGAAATGTTAACAATTGGCTCTGATGAGCTGGTTCGAACCTGTTCCCGCTAACAAACCTTTGGTTTTTGATTACCTTGGCCTGATTGCTGCTTAGGAATCTGCACGCTCTGCTTCTGGAGTAGGTTACTAGCAAGACATTGAACTCTGCCTGAGGGCTGCTTTCTCCTCCCACTACCTCTGTGGCTCTAAAGCAGAACATACATGTGGGAGGGTAGGCAGAGAAGGGACTATTTCTGCAAGTTCGATTCTACAGGCATGAAGACATGCAGTTGGCATCCCATTTGATGTCAAGCTGACTGAGGACGAGCCGTCTTTCGGAAATCCAATGCTGAGCCCTCATATTTCATGGACTCTCACTTTCTTTCTAATCTAGATTAAATGAGGTGTTAGTTGCATGCAGCCTGCTACGCGGATGGAGCTGGACTTTCCTGGGTCTTCCGCACAGGTTGCAGTGTGCAAAGCCAGCAGTCCAATGCTTACACTTCCCTGTCCTACTCTCATTTGTTCTCCACACGCTCCATTCTCTCGGCTCAGGATCAGCATGATGGGCACATTCTTTAGTCCTGAGTGCTCTGGTAGAGTTTGGCCTTACTTTGGTACAAGATCAGGTGAGAACAGGAAAACAGAAAGAAGTAAAGGAAAGAAAGGGATTGAGTGTGTCCTGTTGGGAGGAGGGAGCCAGTGGGGGGCAGGGGAAAGCAAGGAAACCGGGCTTCTAAGAGAAGAAAGCAGAGGGTCACTAACCACCATCATCTCTGTGCTCTGGACACCTCCCCTCCCCCAGGTCTCAGAGCCCTAATGATCCTTTGCAGCTTCAAGACGCTGCAACAAGCATGCACTGTTTTTACACTGAAATCTGAAATGTCTTGGCCACTTACTATCAGACTTGTTTTCTGGTGGTTTATCTGAGGGTAGAGCAGGGCTCGGGTGGGGTGGGCGGTGGAAGCTGCTTTGGGATATCTGCAAAGATAGCTGGACTCAGTCACATACATCTTCAAAATCAGAAAGGAAACATGCTGGGAGGCTGGGGCCCGGGGAAGTGGCAACAGCTGTGGGATTTGCTGACACTGCGCCGGAGGGAAAAGTCCAGCACAAGCGGGAAGACATTTTCAACCCTGCTCTCTGGTTCCAGACCACCAAGAGAACCTTTGAAGACACTAACACTTAGTGAAGACGTATGCCCTGTGAAGATGAGGTTCTCTTCCCCATGGATTCTTTCACTAGAATAATAGTGCAATTTCCATGTAAAGAAATAAATATATGGCTCCATTTGTTTTCATTTTCCAAGTATTGGTTCAGGGGTCTTTCCAAGAAAGACCCAGCAACTGAGAGTTTTCTCTTCCTGTTGAAGATATTCACAGTTATCAAACACTTTCTGCCCTGTTTCTTATTGACTACTACTTGTTTTAAATTTGGAAAAATAATGTGTGTGTTATGGGGTTGTTGTTGTTAAGTGCCGTTAAGTCAGTTCTGACTCATAGCAACCCTGTATAGCGTTTATGAGGAGCGGTTGTTGAGTTTGAACCGCTGACCTTGTGATTCAAACTGACCTTGTGGTCCAGTGCTTATCCTATAATGCCACACCAGAACTTGGGACAACTTGTTAGAGGGAAACGAATATAACTAAACTACTTGTTCTAAGTAGGGTAAGTGCAAAATAAATTTTAAAACTCAGAGGACATCTCTCTTTAAAACATCAAAAATCAGGGGAAATGTAACAAAGGTTAATATGTAGCTGTTTTGTCTCTCTTTCCATACCCTCCCTTTGGCCCCACCCCTCGGTTTTCCCTGGTGGTGGTGGTGTGCCATGACGTCGGTTCCGGCTCATAGCGACTCTGTACAGGGTCTCTGAGGTTGTAAGTCTTTACTGGAGCAGAAAGCCTCATCTTTCTTCCGCGGAACAGCTGGTCATTTGGAACTGTTGACCTTGAGGTTAGTAGACCGACTTGTAACCACTACTCATTTAAGTCCTGCAATGGGTTAATTATCTCTACTCAGGTCTCAATACCTAGCTCAAGGGAGGTGCTCAATACCTATTTATTGAATAATTAAATGAAATGGCAAGAAATCAGTGACTGCTTTGCCCAGCTCTTT
>NW_006408752.1:3246423-3265448 GCF_000296735.1 Chrysochloris asiatica
AAACCAGCTAGCCTGAAACAAGGACCTAAACAAAATCCTGAATCTCAGTATGTTGGGGAAACTGAAGAAAGATGGAAAGAAACCATGGCAATGGCTCTGTGTCTGGTTGGCGAGAGACTGTTGACAAGAGGAATGGTCAACATTTAAGGGCTAAAGAACATCACGTAGAAAACTATCAATCCCAACAATGAAGGGACGCACAATACATTTAGCAGATACTGACGATTTTCTTTTCTCTACATTACATGGTTCACAAGTTTTACTCAAAATACAGACTTTGTTCAGAAACAGAGACCCTAAAGACAATACAGTCTATTTCAGAGTAATCTGCTGTGTAGATTTCTTTTTGCTGTTGTAATATGATTGGTGCTATTGTAAATTTGGTAACTGGATGAAATTTGGCACAATATGGGACTTAAAGGAAAGCCAGCTATATAGTCAACACGCCCTTGGAAACCAGTCAGTTCTCTGTCTATGATTCCAGGTAAAGATCCAGTTCAGATTTTCCTGGCTTCAGTATTTGACACAGGAGTAGGTAAGGTATTCGATTGGAGAAAAAGGTAAAGGTCATTTTATTATTAAACAGAACGAAATGAGAGAATATCATATTCTATTTTGGTTGGCAGAAGAAATCAGAAGGTGTTCTCATGGAATGCTTCTTAAATGAGTCCCACGTTTAGAAAGTTTCAACCATGAATCTCTTCACTAGAACCTTCTCGATAGATATCTTTGACTCACTACCCTTCCTCTCTGTGTCTACATTTCTTTTCTCACTTTCCCTTTGATTTCTTGAAAAATACGTAAGTAGTTTTGGGTGCAAACCCAAACTCTGATTTGGTGAGATTTAAAAAAAAAAGAAAAGTTCATTTGTCAACTTAGGTAAAGTCACTACAACATTCTGTTTCTGGAGGCCTGGAGGCCTAGGCTTGTCAAGGCATAAATAGTCAAGAGAATTAGAGGATACAGCCTTTTTGATAATATTGTGATTAGAATTGCATATCTGGCAGAATGGGGCTCTTTCCTGGATGAGCAATGATAACTGGCGTTAAATTGAGATCCTGCTCAGAATTCTAAGAAGCAGGTGGCATATATTATGCAGAAACTACATTCTCTGGCCTGTTCCAAAAGGACTTTGGAACAACTGCCTGAGCTCTTTTTATGCTTGCCTATTTTCCAATTTTTAAGTTTGTAAACTAAACCTATTTCGTGCTTATAAAGGTGGACTTATTATCAGAAGAAGCTAGAACATAAAATGAAATAATCTTCATGACATTCTACTTGAACCTTAGAGAGCAAACTATTTCCCAGAAAGAACTGGGTCTCACTGTGGTTAGTGGTGGAGCCTGGGCTAGAACTCATGTCTTGTATCTACCAGGTGAGTGCTCTGCATCTAAGACAATCCCTCGCTGCTGGGCTGGCTTCCATGGCAGCAAAAATGAATTTCAGTCGGATGTCTTAAGAGCCAGTGCCTGGGGTGTAATTTGGTATAGGATTTACCATTAGGAGTAGCTGTTTTGCTTACTGAGAAAACCCAATACTAATAGTGATATTTGGGAGAATTCTAGATTGATTCTAATGAGACCTGTGGAAAATTCTGGATAAAATGAAAGATAGAAATACACCCACTCCTCATTTATTAACATGGTTAGGGTCCAAAGACCAGGTTGTTATGCAAAAATGAAATTATGACCACATCAGATCACAAAACGGAGGGTGACTACATCATTACATAACTGTCAAATCACATCATTACATTACTGCCAAATGACTGTGAATCATGGCCAGCCAAGTTGACATATAACCTGAACCATCACAGCCAACGTTACTCTTGCCTCGCACCTTCGTATTGGCTAGCTAGATGTACATTAATGCACAAATAGTTGGAAGCAATTTTTTTACTGTTGTTGTAAATGTGAAATGCTGGATAAGGAGACAGTCAATAAGTGAAGGAGCAGGTGGGACTGACATGTTTCTAGGCTTTCATATTTCGTAGACTCTCACTTTCTTTCTGATCTAGATTAAATGAGGTGTTAGTTGCATGCAGCCCTGCTACACTGATAGAACTGAGTGTTTCTATTTATCTCTGGCTGTATCTTAATTACCTGCTAAATCCAGAACTGGCCAGACAGGCCACACCACATACTTTGGAAACAACTTGAGCTCTCTCAGAAAATAAGAGGGTGGGAACAATGTGAGGGAGGCAAAGAAAACTGCATGCTAAGGCAGAAAGGCAGATGGCCAAGAAGGTTTGTGACCAGAGACTGTCCAGGAGATTAGAGTAGATCCTTCTTGGGCCACCTCGGAGAAGAAGGTCAGGAATGGTTCTTCTGGAGGGGACACATGATGGCAGTTCTGAGGAATTGGAGTGTTGCTGAGTTTTTCTATGCTGATCCAATGTAGCATTCAAATAAAATTCTGCACAAACTATCCTCTGAGCTTGGAAGATATATATATATTTGCATTTGAACCTAAAACAGACATTACACATTTCTAAAAGAAATGATAGTCTGGTAAACAAAATCAACTACCATGGAAGATTAGAGAGTGATATCCAGGCACATTTCTATCTAGCTTACCTGGGTTGATGGAAATGCACTGATGTTAGAAGTTATTTCTTCACATGTTGCATTCAATTAACACTCTAAAGATTTTCACTTTAAGAAAACAAGTTAGGTGGAGAAAATGAGCATATAAGAGAGAAGAATAACATAGTGGGTGCTTGCTTGAGGTTACTTGACCACTGTCTCTGAAATGAGAGCAACTTCAGGTTCCTACTACCATTGCCTTGGTTGGATAGCTTTCCAATAGAACTTGTCTAGTTTTGATGGATTTTCTTTCTTTCTGCTACCTTTGGGATTAGAATTTTCCTGATGTTTCTAGCCCTGAAAACATATTCCCAGAGAACCATCCCTTTCCTGCCCTCTCCCCCCCCCACACACACAGGTGGGAATTACTCTAAGGGGGAGTCAATTAATGGCTTACATTAATAAAAGAAGTGTTTCAGAGTCCCCACCCTGCAGCCAGGAGCTCTAGCAGGGACTATCAGACATCTCTGAATGTAATGAGTACTGGAAACAAAGACATCCTCTTCCTCAAGGTCCCAGGGCTGCCAGCCTGCTAGGTAAGAAACAGAGATCATCCTCTGGTAAGACATAATGAGCTAAAGGAGGAATATTGTTTAAATATGGAATTTACTCCTGGCTTCTGGTCAGTGCAGTAAGTCTACATAGAGGCTTCAGATTCCAAAGAAGATGGGTAAAAAATTTGAGCTCGGGGATGGGCAGACTAGAGCGGTGAGAAGGTCATGTCGCTGGCAGCTGCCCCCTGGGAGTATTCTGCTGACCCCTCACTTCCAGCCCAGGCAGATTCCAGAGGTAAAACAAGTAACTAAACAGACAACTTGAGGTGCTGCCCTTGTAGGGAGAGGGCCCTCAGGTAGGCCCTCAGGTGGGCGATGACTCTACACAAAGCACACTTTGGGGTTTCTGGCCAGTGTACCAGCCTGGAGGAAGCCAATGAGATAGAATCTGCTGTGGGGGAACCAGCGAGGGAGTCAAATGTCCATGCACAAAAGACTACCCCAAAGGTACCATTTTGCATTTCAAAATAGCTTTAGGTGTGAATTTCTTCCCAACTTGCAATTTAGAGCTACCTTGACTGTTGCTAAGTAACCCTCTGAAGGGTTTCCTAGGAATGGCTGGTGGGTTTGAACTGCTAACCTTGTATCGAGGAGACATTGTGTCATTGCTCATCCTACAGTGCCACACCAGAACTCCATTACCCTGACTAGTTGGCAACTTTTTTGTTGTTGTTGTTGTTAAGGTTCCTGGGAATCCCAAATGGTTTGCACTGGATGGTTAACTCCCAAACCCAGTGGTTCTAACCCACCCAGTCCCTCTGTGGAAGAAAAGTCTATAAAGATTACAGCCAAGAAAACCCTATGGAGCCGTTCTACCCTGTATCACATGGAGTCGCCGTGAGTTGAAACCAACTTGATGACAACAGGTTTAATTTGAAGGTTGGATCTTGATGCACAGTTTCTAGACCAGATCTTTTGGGTCATTTGGCAGAATCATTGTAGGCAGAAACAGTTTGGAGGAAGTGGCTTTTTCTTTCCCTAAATCAGTTACTAAAGGCAGCTTCCTAGGGGTTAAGTGGAGGCAGAAAACCCCTTTCTGATTTTCAGACACTCTTAGAAACACATGTCACAATCACAGACAGGATCATGGCCCTTTTCATCATAACTTCCGGAAGTTTGAGAGGGCTTTCTGACAGAAATCTTGCTGACGCTGCTCACTCAGAGCTTTGCCACTATAACTGCAGAGCGTTTGCTTTTTTCTGTCAGCAGAGTCACCTTACTCGTCAGGGTGAAAGCGCCACACCCAGCTCTGTTTGGTACCACATGGTTTTCTGTGGAAGGCCCTGCTGTCACAGCTAGAATAGCTGGTCTTTTCTGAGTAAACAGGAAATGTCCCTCTATTTGAAAAAAAAAAAAAAAAAAGGATCCCTTTCCTCAGCACAAATGCAATAATATACCCACTTATCTTTCCAGTGAAGGTTGAATTAGCAGGAGGGTCTATTTCTTACAACAGTACAGTCCTCTGGGTTTCTCAGCCTCCAGCAAGCAGACTCTTAGGGAGGTCTGGCTGACTTGGGACCTTTCAGAAATCCTCCCCACCCCACACCAGTTTTTAAAAGGCATCACAGGAAAGATAATAACGCATGAAAAGAACAACTGTGCAAAATCACATTGAAAGGGGCGAGATTGTATGCATCTAAATCTTAGTCACAGCAAGAGTCTGCGTTCTGACACCTGACCACCTTTTTTTGTATGACAGATCGGAAGCCTTTGAATCAGTCTGGAGGATGGGCACACGCAGGAGGGAGGGACGCGCAGAAGGGATGGCTTTGTTTCTCATTACATCAGAACCTGGGTTCGTGTGTCGGGCAGACGTAGTCCCACTAGTCCTCCACACACGAGCACAGTAGAAGCCAGCAGGATGGGGATGGCTTTGGTGATGCCGACCAGGGAGCCGAAGATGAGGTTTCCAAGGACAGCTGCTGCTTTGCAGAGAGCATTCAAGAAGCCGAAGCCTGTAGCCCTGAAACGCAGAGACAAGGATAAGGTTGAGAAGTGACTTCCAAGACTTCAAGTATACATAAATGTCCTAGAGCCTACTTTCCAGTGATCAGGCAGATTGGATTGCATATTACTGGAACAAATCATTAAATGCTTGTTTAGCAGATCTGGGACTAGAGGACTCCAGTTGCTACTATTGCTCTTTGAACTCTCTGGTGAATTCCTTACCACCTCTACTGATTCCTATTCTGCCCCTGTGCAGAATTTATGCAGAGAGAAAGGGAAGGCACATTTTTCTCTTTTGACTCAATGGAGATGGAAAAGAGGAAATTTTCAATCAAAACTTTAATCTCCACTTAGGCAAACCCTCCTTTCAGGAATGAAACAGGTGTGATACTTAGGACGTTACAGAGGCAGACTCCTACTACAGCCCAGTAGAGATGAGGACCAACCATGGCTCTCAGACACCAGGCAAGGAGTGCGGTGGTTAGGATAAGAAAACTGAATAGCCAGTCCCTCATCTCTCTATATGAGTGATTGGTTATTTCCTTTTGGGAATTCTCTGAATTTTAGAAATGATCAATATTTAAAAGAAAACTCAAATTTTACTTCAAAGTTAAAAATGAATAAGAGTTTTTTTTATTATTATTAAATGGTGTCACTACGGTAGAGAAAACTCCATTTAAACATTTGCCAATTCAACCTTTTTTACGTGTATGATTCAGTGACATTGCTTAGTTACATTCATTGTCTTGTGCATCCATCACCACTACCCACTTTTGAATGATCCCACCACCTGGTGCTGTGGGTAAATGCGCCAGACTGCAAAGCTGTTTGAACTACAAGGTCAGTGGTTCAAGCTCACCAGCTGCTGCTCCTCTGAGGTTGCTCCTCAGGGTTGCTATGGGTCAGAATTGACTCGGCAGCACTGAACGACAATATTAACTGAAATTCTTTCCCCTAAACATAGACTTCTCTTGTGCCCCCTTCCATGGATCCCTTTCCAGTTTGTCTTGGAAAGAAGTCCAACCAGAATGCTCCTTAGGAGTGAGGATGGTAAGACTTCTCATGTACTTTGCATATGTTATCAGGAGGGACTAATCATTGGAAAAGGACATGACACTTGGTAAAGAAGAGGGTCAGAGAAAACCAGGAAGGTCCCTAACAGTGGCAGCAACAATGGGCTCAAACATGAACTGATGAGGATGGTGCAGGATTGGGCAGTGTTTCGTTCTGTTGTACATGGGTCCTTATGAGTCAGAGCTGACCTGACAGCACCTGAAAACAATAACATCTATCCCTGGGGACCAATAATACATTTTGGTCTCCAAACATTTGCCTGAGTCCTGGTTTAGCGCTGTGGGTTAATGGGCTGGTCTGCAAAGTCAGTTCAACCATAAGGTCGGTGGTTCAAGCTCACCAGCTGCTCCTCCGAAATCCTATACAGGGTTGCTATGGGTCGGAATCAACTCAACAGCACTTAACAACAACAAAACATTTGCCTATTTTATATAAGTGGGATCTGTAATATTTGCCCTTTTGTGACTGACTTATTATACTTAGCAGTGTTTCCAAGGTTGATCTGTGACATCAAAGCTTCATTTCTCTTTATGGCAAAGTAATGCTGCATTGTATATGTAGACCACATTTTGTTGAAGATGCTATACTTCTTGGACTCCTGGTGTGGTACCGCAGGATAAACACTGGACTGCTAACTGAAAGGGCAGCAGTTCAAACCCACCAGCTTTTCCTTGGAAACCCTATACAAAATCACTATGAGTCAGAAACAACTCGACAGCACTGAGACAACCATATAGTTCTTTTGATTGGCTTTTATTCCATATTTCTTCCCACTAGCTTAATTATATGGTAGTTTTTAACTAAATTAAAGTCTATGTAATATTTTAAAGGAAACAAGGTACTATGGAGGTAAGCTAAGATCTCTTCCCCCCAAAATATGTACTGAGATCTTGATTGATATTGCTGTTATGATTTAATCATGTGATTATCTTCTTCCATAATGTAATCTAATGCAATGTAATCACTTTCCATAATGTAATTCAATGGAACGTGATCAATCAGTCGAGGTCAGACCCACGTTGTAGGGTAGATTCTAAACCTAATCGTGTTTAAGTTCCAAAAAAGAGCAAGTTAGACACACAGACACAAGTGCGCACACACATGGGGGTAAACAGGTGCCAGGTGAGGATTGTAGGGATACCTACATGGAAACAATCCACATGGCTGAGACCCTGATTTGTATTGGCCTTTGAGCCTCCTGAACTTTATCTGTATGTAATAGAACAAAAACAATAATCAGAGAATTGGGAGCAATGGGAACTTTCTGAGAAGTGGGTAAACTAATTTGGAATGGTTATTGTTTTTGTTTATTTTTTTAATCACCAAAAATATAAGGAGATTCAATATATTGAGAATTATTTCGGACATGAAATTGTGTGAGGTTACATTGTTGGGCACCAAAGACAATGCAAGTAGAATGACGTCATCGTCATTCTACCATGGAGATACCCTTGTTGTTGTTGTTATGTGCTGTGGAGTTGGTTCTGACTCCTAGTGACCTTGTACAGGGTTTCCGAGGCTATAAATCTTTACGGGAACAGAAAGCCTCATCCTTCCCCCACAGAACAGCTGGTAGTTTCGAACTGCTGACCCTGAGGTTAGCAGCCCGATTCGTAACCACTACGCCATCAGAGTTCCTTGGAAATACCCTTAGCAGAGGCTAAACTCTCTTTGTACTGCTGAGTACAAAGGAGGTTGAACTCTTTGTACGGCTTGTTTGTTTTTTTTTAAAATCTACATTTTACTTTCTTGATTCTAAAGTTGTGACCTACAGAATTCATTTTATAGTGTTAAGATAAGCAGTATTGTCCTGGGGAAATGGCTAGTGTAGATGCTGAAGATAAGAGAGGAGAACATTCTTCTGTCATGGAGAAATCTCTCAAAGTAGCAACTGCAGAATTGCCAATCTATGATTTACATTTAGGTTAAAATAACCATATTCTCAAAAACAATAACACCCCCCACCCCCCATAACTCAGAAAGGGGGTAAAATACGGGCAGATATCTTCATGTATCACAAGCTATCACCAAGAGATACACTGCCTCCCCTTGTTTCTGGGCAGCGCTAAGACAGTATCGGAGGTTTCTAAAAAAGATGAAGTTCTTCTTAAGAATCCTTATTTTCCATTTACAAAGCACAGGCCATTGTTCAGATGAAAAGTCTGCTGTGAATGCAAGGCATACCTAAACCTACTGCCATCGATTCCAACTCAGAGCACAACTAGTCCACTCTGTGGCCAGAAATCTTTACAGAAGCAGATTGCCGCATCTTTCGGGGCCCTTGGTGGGTTCGAACAGCTGAGTGCTTACCTACAATGCCACCAGGACTTCTGCAAAGCATGTTGTTGTTGTGAAGTGCCATTGAGTCAATTCCGACCCATAGTGACCCTAATAGGGTTTCCGAGGAGCAGCTGGTGAGCTTGAACCACCGATCTTGCAGTTCAAACAGCTTTGCAGTCTGGCGCATTAACCCACAGCGCCACATACAGCCTACTTAAGTGAGCGTTGGTGTTTGGGACATGAGTGCCCTTTCTTAGAATATGTAAATTATTTTCTTTAAATATTTGCAGCTGCAAGTCATGTAATGATTTCTATGTACCAAAGGCACAGCTGTATATTTTTAAAAAATATGCACAGAGTGACTCTCCCTTGTGGGCTGTTTTTAAGGAAACAATCTCTACTTCATTGATTCTCTTGCTCTTAAACAAAACAAAACCCCCCACTTGTCATAGACTTGACTTCATTGTATGGTGGCCCCATATATGTCAGAATAGAACTGTGCTCCATAGGGTTTTAAGGGTGGATTTTTCAAAGTAGATAGCCAAGCCTTTATTATCAGGTGCCCTTTGCTGTTGTTGGTAAGTGCTGTTGAGTTGGTTACAATTCATACTGACCCTGTATAGAGTTTCCAAGGAGCGACTGGTGAGTTTGAATTAGCTGGTGGGTACCTTTGGGTGGGCTCAAATTGCCAACTATTTGGTTGGAAAACATTTGTACCACCCAGGGACATTCACTTCTGCAGATACTCAAAGCATCTCATCTTGTGCTGATTAAGCCTTCGGCTTGGAGCTTTCAGGACTCCAAGAGTCCTGAATGTGGGACAAGTCCATGCATTCTTTCCTACAAACCAAACAAAGACTCCTTCCATCCTTCTCATAGCCAGCTCTGGTAGTGTAGTGGTTATGAATCAGGCTGTGAACCTCAAGGTCAGCAGCTCAAAACTGTTGACCCAGCTGTTTCTCCCCCAGCTGTTCTGTAGGAGAAAGATGAGGCTTTCTGCTTCCGTAAAGATTTACAGACTCGGAAACCCTGTATGGGGTCGCTATGAGTCGGAACCGACTCCACAGCACATAACAACAACAACATAACCAACAAGTCACCAAGAGAAAGAATGAAATCATCCATTATCTCTCTACAAAAGCTCTATGCTTGCTCCTGGGTCTCTGCAGCAAGCATCTTTTGTTCTCAACCGATTTATTTAAATCTTTTACATGTAAATTATTTCCTCAAACAGCCCTGTCCTCCCGATTCTACTAAGGGGGCTCACTCCCTGATCCACTATCACCCCCCCCCACCCCCGAGGTCTGAGAAATGTGTGCTGCAGGAGTATGGAGCTGGTTTTTTGCAACATTTGGGGCTCAGCTGCAGGGATGGGAGTCGGGGGTCATTGCCACCATCAGCTGACCTGTAGCACTTTCTCTGAGGCCTTAACAATGTAGCAGGTACCAGAATCTGCTCTGTCAAAGATTTCAGCTTAGGGGTGGCTCACTGAGGGGCAGTGCTACACTGTCCTTAGAGTAGCTATGAGTCAGACTTGACTCCATAACACGCAAGAACCAGTTCACTTTTGTTGTTTTATTTTTTAAGTAATGATCGGGAAAAGGAAACTGTGGGCTTCATTCAAGAGAGTTCTGCCCTCCCACTCTGCCTCTTTGTTTGGTTATAGTGACTTCAGGACAGTGTCAGGCATGGTTCCTTTTGTGTGCTACTACTCCCTAACCCTTCCCCCAGCCCCATCCCTGAAGAAGCAAAAGACACTGAATGCTGGCAAGTGTTTATCCTACTGGTATGACACTGCAGGATAAGCACTTGACTGTAAGGTCGGTTTGAACTACAAAGTTGGTGGTTCAAACTCAACAGTCACTCCTCAGAAACCCTATACAGGGTCACTATGGGTCTGAACCGATTCCACAGCACTTAACGGCAACAACAAGGCAGTGCCTGGCGAGGGGCAGGCACCATGTCAGCCTAAACCATTAGTTGGGACATTGACTGGAATTATAAGGAAAAGAAATGTCTTTAAAAAGGTCTGAAATGGTCCAGACCCAGACTCAGCTCATAGAATGTCCCTGCTCATGGGTGAAGTTCTACTTTGTCTAAGCTCAGTTTTTGGAAAGGAACGTTTTCTGTACAACTCAGGTAATTCGTAAGTAGAACTCTGAAACAAACAGTCAAGACTTGGCCTGGGGTACTTGGCAAGTACAGGTGGCCCCGAGAACCAGGAAAATCAAAACCATTGTGATCTGAAGATTCATCTGTAAGTTGGCTACCTGGAACAGAGAATGTTTCTCACTTTCCTCACAGAAACAATATTACAAATGATAGTTAGGCTCCCAGGCGAACCTAAAAAAGGTATTTTATCCCTGAAGATATCCCTGAAGATGTTTTGATTTTGACTACAGTGCTAAGAATGCTTAGAACCCCTTGAACATTTTTCTAATAAGTGAAGTTGGCTTTAACAGTCTTCGAATGCACACAATGGAGTCCTGGTGTGGCGCGGTGAGTTAATGCGCCAGACTGCAAAGCCGTTTGAACTGCAAAGTCGGGGGTTCAAGCTCATCAGCTGCTCCTCAAAAACCCTAAACAAGGTTACTATGGGTTGGAACCGACTTGATGGCACATAACAACAATAACAATGCACACATTCTCCTACTCATTAATTTAATAATCAGTTATTCTTTGGAGGCCAAGATGGCCAAACTTCGTCTCTCATACTTCGGACATATTGTCAGGAGGGACCAGTTGCTGGAAAAGGATATCATGTTTGGTAAGGGAAAGGGTCAGAGAAAAAGAGGAAGTCCCCCAGCAAGATGGATTGGCCAAGTGGCAGCATCAATGAGCTCAAGCTTGGCAACAATAGTGAGGTTGGCCCAGGATCGGGCAGTGTTTTGTTCTGCTGTGCATAAGTTTGCTATGAGTCAGCACCGACTCGATGGCACCTAACAATAACAACAAGTATCTATGATATTGAAAGCACTACACTAGGCATCAAAACCCAAAGCAATCCTCTGCCATTGAGTCGATTCTGATGCATAGCTAGCCTCTATAGGGTTTCTGAGGCTATAAATCTTTATAGGAACAGAAAGCCTCATCTTTCTCCCACAGAACAGATGGAGGATTCAAACTGCTGACCTTGCAGTTAGCAGTCTGATGCATAAGCCCACTATGCCACCAGAGTTCCTTACCAGAGATCCCAAAATTAATATGATGCAGTGTCTGTTTTCACTAAGACAGATACACAGAAATCCTGGTAACATACCATGCTAAAATAAAGATCCCAATAGGGCATGGTGGACACACAGGATGGACATGGATCTTAGACTAGCTGGGGGACTCTGAAGGTTCTCTGAGGGGATGAGAATAGGATTGGTCTTGAAGGAAGAGTCAGATTTTCCAAGTGAACGATGGAATGTAAAGAGGGGCATTTTTTGTCTCTCAAGTTTGATTTATTTACTGCTCAGTTTATCACAACTCCTAGCTTAATTATTGTCACTCCAGGAATGGCCAAAGTGACTTAGGTCATCTAACATGACATAATAAATAAATGTACAAAAAGCACTGGACTGTGAACCACAAGGTCAGTGGTTTGAGTCCACCAGGCTTACCGTGCTGGAAAAAATTATAGCACTGGAAACCATATACAGGGTCGCTATGAGTCAGAACCTACTTGACAACATTTAACAACAACAATATATACTATGATGATGCCTTTGAGTTATAGTGTTGGAGGAGACTATTGAAAGTGCCATGGGCTGCCAAAAGAACCAAGAGATCTGTTTTGGAAGAAGTGAAGCCAGAGTGCTCCTTAGAGGCCAAGATGGCCAAACTTCGCCTGTCATACTTCGAACATATTGTCAAGAGGGACCAGCTGCTGGAGAAGGATATCATGTTTGGTAAGGTAGAGGGACAGATAAAGAGAGGAAGACCCCCAATGAGATGGCTTGGCCAAGCGGCAGCATCGATGGACTCAAGCGTGGTAACAGTAGTGAGGTTGGCCCAGGATCGGGCAGTGTTTTGTTCTGTTGTGCATAAGGTCGCTATGAGTCAGTACCGACTCGATGGCACCTAACAACAATAACATAAAGAAAAATAAGGCAGGCTAAGTGGATTACATAGATTGAATGAAAGATTTCTTCATTTAAAAACCTTCCAAATATGAAGGTGTAGAATGTATTTAAGAATAAAGGAATGGAATTGTCATCATGAAATATACACAATGATACTGATTAGAAGGATTAAAAGGTGATACTGATTAGAAGGACTGTAGAACAAGAAAGGACCTATTTCAGACTGCTCAGTTTTACATCTGAAACCACTGAGGTGTGGCTGTACTTCGTGGTTTCCCTGAGTTCACACAGCTGGCTAGCGAGAGATCCAGGCATACTATAGGATTGATTGTGGGGAACGAGGGACTCTCTCTGTCTAAACAGGAACAATCCTAAGGGGAGGGATTTAGGTTGGATAACTCTGGGCAGATGTTTTGATTTTAACTCTTCAGAAAAAGCTCATCATCCCACAGTGCTGGGTGACAGCAACAGCTGCCTGAGACTAGCAGAGAAGAGCAGGTGTAAACAATCAGGGTTGTACACTCAAATCCTTTCTGAGATCATGTCTGAAATTGTGCCCTTGTTAGAGAAAGGAAAAAGGAGGTCAGTGACCAGGCAAAGGCAGGAATGTGCTGTTGGATGAACACCCCTGAGACAGGCTTGCTGGGCTGAGGGGTTCCTTGCGAAGCTGGAAGCCAGCAAGGAGAGCCTGGGTCTTATCTCTCAAAGGAGGCTGGGGAAAACTGTTCACTGGACCAAGAATCCAGGAAGTAGGAGCTGTGAAGTTTCACCAGGTCCACAGGGTGGCAGCAGGGAGTCACCGCATGGCTAAAGAACAGGCAGGCGGAAACCCAGCGGCTTTTATACCTGTGGGCTATGTTGAGAGCTGCATAGGTTTACTGGACTCATGCTAAAGGTTGGAAGCTGTTTACAGTCCACCCAGAAGCAGCTTGAAAGAATAGCCTACCCATCTACAGAGAAATCAACATGGTTCTACTCTGACAAAGTTGGGATCACGTTGAGTTAGAATATATTTGACAGCAATTGGTTTGGATTGTGGATTTGGGACTCTGTTTATAACTTTTAGGAGGAGAGAAACCTTGATAAAGAAGGGAGAGACAAAGAGAAGAGGAAGCTAGGGACAGTGAGCAGAGGGTAAGTCCAGTTTAACTTTCCACTACATATTCTTTAAGGAGCTCTGGTAGTGTAGTGGTTACGAGTCAGGCTGCTAACCTCAGGTCAGCAGTTAGAAACTATGAGCCGTTCTGCAGGAGAAAGATGAGGCTTTCTGCTCCTGTAAAGATTTACAAGCTTGGAAACCCTATACAGGGGTTGCTATGAGTCAGAACAGACTCCATAGCACATTACCACCAACCACCATCACATATTCTTTTACTCTGTGAAAACTCCATGATATCTTGCTGTTGTTACTGAGAGGAGGGAATATTTATTTATTCCAAGAGATGATGGTAATGGGAGTAGGTCTTTGACTAACCCTATGAATATAGCTTTCAGTATGGATTGTACCTCAATATATTTTTATTGTTGTTAAATGTCATTAAGCCGGTTCTGATTCTTAGCGACCCTGTCTGTATAGATTTTCGGAGGCTGTAAATCTTTATGGGAGCAGAAACTTTCATATTTCTCCTGTGGAGAGGCTGGTGGGCTTGAATTTTCAACTTTGTGATTATCAGTCCAGTGCTTATCGTACAGTTCCACATCAGGACTCTTTATACTGTAACATAGACAAAACAAAAATCCTCACAACTGGACCAAAAAGCAAAAGACTTTCATTATATTCCAATCCACCCATAGAAGCAGCAATCAAGAAATCAAACAATATATTGCATTGGACAAATCTACTGAATATGACCTCTTTTAAGTATTAAGAAGCAAAGATGACATTTTGAGGACACAGGTGTGCCTGACCCAATCCATGGTGTTTCCAGTCACCACATATGCATGAAAAAGCTGGATATTGAATAAGAAAGACTGAAGAAGAATTGATGCCTCTGAATTACAGTGTTGAAGAATTTTGAATATATCATGAACTCCCAGAAGAATGAACACATCTGTCTTGGAAGAATTACAACCAGAATGCTCCATAGAATTGAGAAGTATGTATATTGGACATGTCATCAGGAGGGACCAGTCCCTGGAAAAGGACATCATGCTTAGTAGAAGGTCAGTGAAAAAGTGGAAGACCCTCAATGAGATGGATTGATACAGTATGTACAATAGGCTCAACTGTAGCAATGACTGTGAGGAAGGTGCAGGACTGGGCAGTGTTTTGTTCTGTTGTGCATATGGTTGTTATGAGTCAGAACCTACTCCATGGAACTCAGCACCACCACCAACTGAACCTAACAAATGGATGAACCTTCTCCTGTTGACACCTCTCATTCTTATTTCCCAAGAGGTTTTAAAGCAAGGCCTGAAGGTGGAGAAATTACAGAAAAAGGAAGTTTCTTTGGACCAATGTTTCAGATGGTGTCCAAAAATCAGTTCTATCTCCAGGACACATATTTTCCTTCTATTAGAAGAGCTAAGACTTAATCAATTTCCCATCAGCTATACTGCATTTAGCAGACTCAATGCTTATTTTTGACACGAGAGAGACCCATGTGTCAAAAACTTGTTGAGACCTATGTGAAATTGTTCAGATTAATAAGTAAGCCCATACTTACTGAGTAATCCATCTCTGCTTTCTTCCCAAAGACAAATATTGTATAGCAATCACTTACTTGAGTTTTCCATCTTTCCCCATCACCCCACTGACTCCTGATGTGGTTCTGTAGGACAAGTTCTGGGCTGCTAACTGCAAGGTCAGCAGTTCAAACCGACCTTCCTCGGAAACCCTATATAGGTTTTCGATAGATTGGAACCAACGCAACAGCACTTAACAACAAGAATTTCACCCAACAGCTTCCAGGAGAATTACAAGTATACCTTGCTCCTTCAGGATATGATTAAGAATTGAGGGATGGAGGAAGCAGTGTATATATTTTATAGATTGTTGATTCTCAATGGTTGTGTCAGATGCTTTGAGACAATGGAAAGATGGCCTTGGCAAGACTCCTAAGATGTTAGTGCAGAATTGGGAGGGACGTGGAGGGTAAGGATGGATATGGTTAGCAACGGTGGGAACATGAATAGAGCGGCATCTTCGCTCCCATACCTCCCACTGTAGTTAAGTCTGCCATCTTGCCTCTACCTGAGGTTAGTCTTGGCTGTGGGCAAGAGTCTATTTAATGAACATTACTGAAAACCTACTTACCATAACCATTACTGCTTTATATCATTGGTGAAGGAAATGTTCCGTATTTTGACTGAATCACTGTCAATATCCTCATGATATTGTTAAGAGCCATCTAAATTGGTTCTGACCTATAGCTACACTGTATGGAGTTTCCGATGAGTGGCTGGTGGATTTAAACTGCCAGCCTTGTGGTTAGCACTCCAATGCTCATCCTTCAGAGACACACCAGGATTCCCTAACATTGAAAAATGCTACCACAGGGGGAAATGGTATAGAGAATACACAAGATCACCCTATAAGTTCTTACAACTTCATGTAAATCTACAAAACAGAATGGATTCCTTCAAAATAAAACAAGGAAAATCATTCTGTAATGATAAATTTTTAAAACCTCCAGCTTATAGAGATGATAGTGTTTACAAAAACATTATAATGAGTAGATCTATTTTGGTGACCTCTGATGTTAGCAAACAAAGATACTATAATGTCAGTTGTTATTAGGTGCCGTTGAGTGACTTCTGATCCATAGCAATCCTATGCACAACAGAACTAAACAGTCCTCACAATGGTTGTTAACCTTGAGCCCATTGCTGCGGCCACCACGTCAGTCCATCTCATTGGGGGGGGGGGCGCGGGGAATCTTCCTTTTTGGTGCTGACCCTCCACTTTACCAATCATAATGTCCTTCTCCAGCAATTGTTCCCTCTTTATAACGTATCAGAAGTATGAAAGACGAAGTCTTGCCATCTTTGCTTTTAAGGAACATTCTGGCTATACTTCTTCCAGCACAGATTTGTTTGTTCTTCTGGTACTATGTTACTTTCAATATCTTTATCCAACACCATAATACAAATGCATCAATATTCATTGTCCAACTTTCACATGCTTATGAGGCTACTGAAAATATCACTGTTTTGGTCAGGCACACTTTACTCCTCAAACTGTTATCTTAGCTCTTGAATACTTTAAAGAAGTCTTCTGAAGCAGGTTTACCTAATGTGATACGTCTTTTGATTTCTTGATTACTGCTTCCATGATTGTGAATTCAAACAAAATGAAGTCTTTGATAACATTAATCTTTTCTCCATTTAGCATGCTGTTATTTATTGGTCAAGTTGTGAGGATTTTTGTTTTCTTTACATCAAGATGCAATCAATACTGAAGGCTGTGATCTTTGAGCTACATAAGTATTTTAAGTCCTCTTCACTTTCAGCACACAAGATTATAGCATCTGCATATCACAGGTTGCTAATGAGTCTTCCTGTAATCCGGATGCTATGCCTTCATATAACCCAGTTTCTTGAGTTATTTGCTAAACATATATATTGAATAAGTATGGTGAAAGAATACAGCCCTGACACACACCTTTCCTGATTTTAAACCACTCAGTCTTCCCTGTTCTGTTAGAACAACTCCCTCTTGGTCTACGCAAAGGTTCCTTATGAAGACCATCAAGTGTTCTGGAATATCCATTCTTCACAGTGTTATCCATAGTTTCTCATTACGCACACAGGCAAAAGCCTTTGCAGAGTCAGTAATGCACAAGTAAACATCTTTCTGGTATTTTCTGCTTTCAGCCAAGATCCTTCTGACATCAGCAATGATATCTTTAGTTCCATATCCTCCTCTGAATTTGGCTTGATTTTCTGATGGTTCCCTGTTGATGTACTGTTGCAACTGATTTTCAATTACCTTCAGCAAAATTTTACTTGCATGTGATATTAATGATGATTTTCACCTGCTGTTGGGTTACTTCTTTCTGGAATTGGCACAGATATGGATCTCTTCCAATCAGTTGGCCAGATAGCTGTCTTCCAAATTTTTTTATTATAGATGAGTGAGTGCCTTCAGGGCTGCATCAATCTGTTGAAAGATTTTCATTTATATTCCATCAATTCCTGGAGCCTTGTTTGTTGCCAATACCTTTCAGTGCAGCTTGGATTTCTTCCTTCAGTACTATCAGTTCTTGATCATATGCTACCTCTTGAAATGAATGAGGATCAACCATTTCTTTTTGATACAGTGACTGTGTATACCTTTCATCTTCATTTTTTTTTTAATTTAACTTTTTTATTGTGAATTGAGTGAAGGTTTACAAACAAGACCATAAGCTTTACTTTCAACAAATCATACACTTTGTTTCATCTCAATGATTAAAAGCCCCTCCATGCAACAATAATTATCCTGCTTACTCACTCTGGGTCTCCATTTACATCTTCTATTTCACAAATGAACAAAGCAAAAATGTTTGATACACACATATAAAACAAAACAAAAAATATACATTCATCTAAATGTCCAAAGGGCACCTTTCATATTCTTTAGACGCTTTCTGCATCATTCACTATTTTGCCCATTGTCGTTGTTGTTGCTGTCATTGTCAAGTGCAGTTGAGTAGGTTGTGATGCTGTATAAGATTTCCGAGGAGTTGCTGATGAGCCGACCTTGCGATTCAAACCGACTTTGCAGTCCAGCATGTTAACCCACAGCGCCCCACCAGGACTCCATTTGCCCATAGAATCCTTCAATGTAGCAAGTTGAGGCTTCAATTTTTTCTTCAGTTCTTTCACCTTGAGAACTGCTAAGCATACTCTTCCCTTTTGGATTTATAACTCTAGGTCTTTGAACATTTCATAATAATATTTAACTTTGTCTTCTTAAATTGCCCTTTGAATTTTTCTGTTCATCTACTTTACCGCCTCATTTCTTCCATTCGCTTTGGCATCTCTATGCTGGAAAACAAGTTTCAGAGTCTCTTCTGACGTCTATTTTGGTCTTTTCCTTCTTTTTTGTATTTTTAATGACCTTTTGCTTTATTTCTGTATGATGTTTTTTATGTCATCCTACAGCTCTTCTGGTCCTCAGACATTAGTGTCTAATGCAGCCAATCTGTTCTTGAGATTGTCTCTAAATTCAGGTGGGATATGTTCACCACTCATCTGTCAGTCTTTCATGCTATTCTGGTAGTATACCAGTTGTATTTTAAATACTAGGGTCTCCCATGGTGGACAGGTTTCAGCTGAGCTTCCAGACTAAGATGGACTAGGAAGGAGAGACAGACTACTTCCAAGCAATTAGTCAATGAAGACCTTATGAATTACAGGGGAACACTGTCAGATAGCACCAGAATATTGAATATTAAAACATGATGAATTACAGCAGAAACATCTGTGTCGGAAAAGTGCAACCAGAGTGCTCCTTGGAGGTCAGGATGGCCAGACTTCATCTCTCATACTTTGGACATATTGTCAGGAGGGGCCAGTCTCTGGAGAAGGATATC
>NW_006408752.1:3265555-3283609 GCF_000296735.1 Chrysochloris asiatica
GACTGGGCAGTGTTTCATTCTGTTGTGCAAAGGGTTGGTACCAACTCGATGATACCTAACAACAACAACGTTGTCAGATACACTGTTGGAAATTGAGCCCCTCAGGTTGGAAGGCACTTAAAACATGACTGGGAAAGATCTGCCTCCTCAAAGTAGAGTTGACCGTGATGATGAGAGTGGAGTAAAGGTTTGGGGACCTTTGTTTGCTGATGGGGAACAACTCAAAATGAGAAGAAAAAGCTGCAAACATCCATTAATAATTGGAACATGGAATGTATGAAGTGTGGATCTATGAGAATTGGAAGTTGTCAAAAATAAGATGAAACACATAAACATTGATATCCTATGCATTAGTGAGCTGAATGGATGGGTATTGGCCAATTTGAATCTAACAGTCACATGGTTTACTATGCTGGGAATGACACATTGAAGAGGAATGGTGTCACTTTCATCATTAAAGAGAATATTTCAAGCTCTGTCTTGAAGTACAACACTGTCTGCGATAGGATAACATCCATACACCTACAAGGAAGACCAGTTAATACCACTACTATTCAAATTTACATACCAACCACTAAGGTCAGTGATGATGAAACTAAAGAATTCTACTAAATTCTTCAGTCTGAAATTGATCAAACCTAATGATAATTACTGATGATTGGAATGCAAATGTTGGGAACAAAGAAGAAGGATCAGTAGTTGGAAAATATGGCCTTGGAGATAGAAATGATGCTGGAGTTTGCATGATGGATTTTTGCTAGACCAATGATGGACTTCTTCATGACAAATATATATTTTTAAAAAACATAAAAGATGACTATACACATGGACCTCACCAGATAGAATATACAGAAATAAATTGACTACATTTGTGGAAAGAGCCGCTGGAAAAGCTCTATAGCATCAGTCAAAACAAGGCCGGGGAAGGCTGTGGAACAGACCATAAATTGCTCATATGCAAGTTCAGGTTGAAGCTGAAGAAAATTAAATAAAGTCCATGAGAGCCAAATTATGACCTTAAACATATCCCACCTGAATGTAGAGATCATTGCAAGAATTCATTTGGTGAACTAGACTCTAAAGACCAAAGACCAGAGGAGTTATGGGATGACATCAAGAATGTCATACAAGAAGAAAGCATAAAGTCATTAAGAACACAAGAAAAAAGGAAAAGACCAAAATGGATGCCAGAAGAGACTATGAAACTTTGCTCTCCAGCATAGAGATGGTAAAGTAAGTGGAAGAAACAAGGGGGTAAAAGAGCTGAATAGAAAGTTTCTAAGGGTAGCTCAAGTAGACAAAGTCAAATATTACAATGAAATGTGCAAAGACCTGGAGTTAGAAAACCAAAAGAGAAGAATGCTCATCATTTCTCAAGATGAAAGAACTGAAGAAAAATTCAAGCCTCAACTTGTAATATTGAAGGATTACATGGGCAAAATACTGAAAGATGCAGAAAGCATCAAACAATGATGGGAAGAATTCAGAGTCACTGTACTAGAAAAGAAATGGTAGATGCTCAATCATTTTAAGAGGTAGCATATGATCAATAGACAATGATACTTAAAAAAGAAGTCCAAGGTGTACTGAAGGCATTGGAAAAGAACAAGGCTCCAGGAACTAATGGGATATAAATTGACATTTTCAACAAACTGGAGTCATTCACTCATCTATGCCAAGAAATTTGGAAGACAGCTACCTGGCCAACGTATTGTAAGAGATCTATACTTGTGTCCTTTCCAAAGAGAGGTGACCCAACAGAATGAGGAACTAATTGGACAATATCATTAATATTGCATGCAAGTAAAATTTTGCTGAATATATTTCAAAAATCTCTGCAGCAGTACATTGACAGAGAGTTGCCAGAGATATAGGCTAGATTTATACAGGGACATGGAAGGAGGGATATCATTGCTGACATCAATTGGATCTTGACTGAAAGCAGAGAATGTCAGAAAGATGTTTACTTGTGCTTAATTGACTATGCAAAGTCTTTCGATTGTGTGGATCATGACAACTATGGGCAACATTGCAAAATATGAGTATTCCAGAAAACTTAATTGTGCTCATGAGGAACCTATATATAGACCAAGAGGCAGTCATTCACACAGAACAAGGGTGCACCAAATAGTTTAAAATTAGGACAGATATGTGCCAGGGTTGTTTTCTTTCTCCATACTTATTCCATCTGTATGCTGAGCCAAATAATCAAAAAGCTAGATTGTATGCTGAAGAATGTGGCATCAGGATTGCAGGAAGACTCATTAACAACCTTTGATGTTCAGTTGATAAAACCTTTCTTGCTGAAAGCCAAGAGGACTTAAAATACTGATGAAGACCAAAGACCACAGCTTTGGGTATAGGATGCACCTCAATGTAAAGAAAACAAAAATCCTCACAACTGGACCAATCAATAACATCAAGATAAATGGAGAAAAGAATGAAGTTATCAAAGACTATATTTTGCTTAGATCAACCATCAATACTCATGGAAGCAGCAGTCAAGAAATCAAAACATCTTTTAAAGTGCTGAAGAGCGAAGATGTCAGTTTGAGGCCTAAGGTGTGCCTGATCCAAACCATAGTATTTTCAATAGTCTCATGTACATGTGAAAGTTGGACAATGAATAAGGAAGGCTGTAGGATAATTGATGCATTTGAGTTATGGTGTTGGAGGAGAATATTCAAAGTGCCATGGACTGCCAGAAGAACAAACAAATCTGTGTTGGAAGAATGATAGCCAGGATGCTCCTTAGAAGCTAAGATGGCAAGACTTTGTCTCTCGTACTCCAGACAGGACATATTCTCAAGAGGGACCTGTTCCTGTGGAAGGACATCACGTTTGGTAAAGTGGAGGTTCAGTGAACAAAAGGAAGAGCCCCAATGAGATGGACTGGTACAATGGCAGCCGCAAGTGACCGAAGTGTGACAATGAGTATGGGATTGGCGCAGGAACTGGAATTTTTCTCTCTGTTGTGCATAAGGTTGCTATGTGTTGGTACAGACTCGATGGCACCTAACAACACTAAAACTAACGTTCAAGGTCATATTTTGGCTCTCACTGATTTGTTTTCATTTTCTTTAGCTTCAGCCTGAACTTGTATATGAGCAATCGGTGGTCTGTTCCACAGTTTGCTCTTAGCATTGTTTTGCCTGATGACATGGAGCTTTTCTACCATATATTCCCACAGATGTAGTCACTTTGATTCCTGTGTATTTCATCTGAGAGATCCACATGAATAATTGCCTTTTATGTTGTAATAAGAATGAAATTGTTTTAAAACAAGACAAATGAATAAGTCATTGCTCTTACAAAATTCTATCATGCCATCTCCAGCATCATTCCTATCACACCAAGACCATATTTTCCAACTACTGATCCTTTCCCTTTGTTTCCAACCTTTGATTCAAATGGCCAGTAATTATCAGTACATCTTGATTGCATGTTTGATCAATTTCAGACTGACCAACTTGGTAAAATTCTTCAATTTCATCATCACTGGCTTTAGTAGTTGGTGCATAAATTTGAATAATAGTGGTATTAACTGGTCTTCCTTGTAGGTATATGAGTATTTTCCTATTACAGACAGTGTTGTACTTCACAACAGATCCTGAAATAGTCTCTTTGATAATGAAAGTGACACCATTCCTCTTCAATTTTGTCATTCCCGGTATAGTAAAGCATATGATGGTTATATTCAAAATGTCCAATAGAAGTCCATTTCCATTCAGTATTGCCTAGGATACTGATCTTCCAATATTTATGTGTTATATTTCATTTTTGATAAGCCAGCAGCTGACACCGATTTACCATGGGTGTACCCTGCTGGTATTTAAAAGGCCGGTGGCATAGCTTCCAGAATCACAGCAACAGGCAAGCCAGCACAGCACGACAAACTGACAGATGTGTGGTGGTCCCCAAATATAGGGTATTAATAAATGTCTGTTGAGTGATTAGATGAAGGAGATGCCACACAGAGATTACATGGTTTCTTTCGGTGGTAGTGGTGGTTGTGTGTCAATGAGTTAGTTCTGACTTACAAAAGCAGAGAGCCTTATTTTTCTTCTGTAGAGCAACTGGTAGACTCAAATTGCTGGCCTTGCAGTTAACAGTCTGACGTGTAACCCACTACACCACCAGAGTCTCTTAAACAGCTTTTCTTAGAGACCGCGAGGTTCAGTGATGACTGGGATTAGAATATTTGATAAGATATCAAGGGTTCTTGAATTTAGGATGTTCTGCAGGGAGATGGCTATACGAGTACCTCTGGTTATGTGCCATGGAGTCAGTTCTGACTCATAGCGACCCTGTACAGGGTTTCCAAGGCTGTAAATCTTTACGGGAGCAGAAAGCCTCATCTTTCTCCCGTGGAACAGCTGGTAGTTTCAAACTGCTCACCTTGCAGTTTGCAGCCCAATTTGTAATCACTACGCTAAAAGAAATGTACCCCATTGGGGCCAATAAATAAAAGGAATGAGCCCACAAGAGGAATATCTTATTAAAGAGTTGTAAACTGATATCCCAAATGTCTCAGCATAATCCTAGAAACACTTCCCTCCTCCATTTGTGCACAACTTTACCAATGTCCAGAGTTCAGGTGTGGTGCTGTAGGATAACACTGGATTGCGAACCACAAGATCAGCAGTCCAAACCCACCGGCAGCTCCTTGGAAACCCTATACAGGGTTATATACAACACTTAACAACAACAATAACATCAACAACCCAAGTCCAGAGACTTCTGACTCCATACAGAGACACAGAAGGTTTCCATGGAGACAAAGCATAATAATCTTTTTTTTGGTTTTGTTTGTTAAGTGCTGTTGAGTCAGTTCTGACTCAGTCCAGCTCTTATCTGACAGCACCACACTGGGACTCCAGAGCTTATTTAGACTCGCTAAAACTTAGGCCAACAGCCCTCTCAGGACTGATTAACTACTCAAAAAGTGGGCCAATAAAGGCTATTAAATCCCCATGCTTCATTACAGCTTCCTCACTGTTAGCCAACAAACGACGTCACGGACACAATTAAACACCTTCATATGCTCCACTGCCCTATTAATTCCTGCTAACAACTATATTCCTCAACATTTTCTTTCATTCTTAAAAAAATAGTGTTAGTGGACCCTTAAGTTTATAGTGACCCTGTATAGGGTTTCCGGGGCTGTACATATTTGCTGGAGCAGAAAGCCTCATCTTTCTCCTGTGGAATGACTGTTGGACTTGAACTGCCAACCCTGGAGCTCACGGTTCAGTGCTTATCATACAGAGCCACCACACTCCCAATAAGAGTCATATGAAAAAAAGGAAGACAAAGCCCATTGGTCTTAGTTCATGTCAAATAGCAATACAGGGTTTCTATTCATGTTTGGTAAGGTGGAGGGTCAGAGAAAAAGAGGAAGACCCCCAGCAAGATGGATTGGCAAAGTGGCAGCATCAATGGGCTCAAGCATGAGGCAACAATTGTGAGGTTGACCCAGGACCTGGTAGTGTTTCATTCTGCTGTGCATAGGGTTGGTACTGACTCAATGGCACCTAACAGCAACAACAAAAATTCTTGTAACTTAATTGTTCAGCTGCTGAATCTCTACCTCTAATTCCTACCTTTTAGCCCTTTTTCTGATAAAAACAAAGTTTCCAAGGCTCAATTTTGGAACTGAGTAATTTTCTCAATATGAGAAAATGAGTAATTTCCCTCTAATAGCAATGGTTTCCTGGTAAATAGAAATAAGTCAGCCTCTCCACCCTCTGCAGACCAGAAAGGACTACTAATAATGTTCTAGAATCTTCTTTGTGGATCTTAATGTAGACTTATATATTGTTGTTAAGTGCCGTCGAGTTGGTTCCGACTCATAGCAACCTTGTATAAAATTTCTAAGGAATTTTATACTGCTGCTGGTGGGTCTGAACTGCTGACCTTGTGGTTGGCAGTCCAGTGCTTATCCAACAGCACCACACTGGGACTCCAGAGCTTATTTAGACTCGCTAAAACTTAGGCCAACAGCCCTCTCAGGACTGATTAGCTACTCAAAAAGTGGGCCAATAAAGGCTATTAAATCCCCATGCTTCATTACAGCTTCCTCACTGTTAGCCAACAAACGACATCACGGACACAATTAAACACCTTCATATGCTCCACTGCCCTATTAATTCCTGCTAACAACAATATTCCTCAACATTTTCTTTCATTCTTAAAAAAAATAGTATTAGTGGACTCTTAAGTTTCATAAAACAGATTTTTTTTTCTTTCACTTCATTTTAGAGAAGTGAAGGTTCAACTTAATTTCTACAAATATTCAGTGCTCCTCTGAGGCTCAGAGTGCCTCCTTCTGGATGTTCGTTTCAACATACCTCCGGTCGGTGGGGTACAGTTCCACAGTGACCACATCAAGAGAGTTCCAGGCTGAGATAGTCAGTCCATTGTATAGACATAACATGCCTATCATCATGGATTCACTGGTGCCGAACCAAAGGAAGAAACAACTGATTCCTGAAAGCACCATAGAACCACCTGTCAAGGAAGCAAACAAAATGTTGGATTGTTTCCCTGGCATCTCAGTTGAGTTGAGAACATTGGTCCTTTGAGATCTCGCAGTTAAGCACAATTCTGAGGCCAATCTACTGCCAAGAAGAGCTGTAGGCGGGGCTTCATAATTCACTTATAGGAAAGGCTCATCTCTCTAACGGCCTTCCAAACACAGCAAGTATGAAATACACATCATTACTCTGCTGTTTCCGTGGAAAAATTTATGTTAGTTACGCATAATTGGTTTTCCAGTGTGTTAACTCATTGAAGTAGCCCAACTATAATGTAATTAGACATCATTTTCACTAAAATTTGGTCCTAATAAAAGGTCTTTAGGGAGTTCTCCTGACCTCTGTGAGATACAATTCCCCAAGGTGGGAAGAGGGGATAGCATGAACAACTCTTTTACTGTACATAAAACCAAGCACGTACCTAGCATCGTTAAACGCCCAATCCTGTCCATTAGGAGAGCAGACACGATGTTCCCTGGCAGTACTGCCAAAGTTCCCAAGAAGTTGACAAAATAAATCCAGTAGGCACTATAGTCATCATCAAAGGTAATCTGGCACCCAGTCTTGTTGTGGGAAAATGAGCAGTTTTGAAACGTACTGTCAATAAATTTATATGGCTCAAAATCTATGGAAACAAAGACACAATTCATCAGGCTCTTAACAGATGTGGGTGGGCCTGTATATGGTAGCCTCTGGAAAGTTTAGAAAAGAAATCATCGTTTTGTAAATTCTTTGAGGTCTTCAAGAATTGGAAGTCATCTCCTGGCCAACATACAGGGTCTAGTAAGACCTCACACTTAAAAGCCACTTAAAGGAGTGGAATGAAGGAATAGCTTTGTTGACTAAAGAAATAAATTATATTTGAGAGTCCAGTTATCTTCTGATTTCCTTGGTTGACCATTGCTAATTTTATTACTTGCTTACTTCTTTACAATGTTGCTGTGTTCTAATTATCATGTTACATAAGGACTATCATTATTGTACTAATAGCTTCCATACTACAATTATAAAAACAATTTGCTTTAAAATGTGCAGTGAATCAACCTTATCATTGCCATTTTATGGTCCTCTGAGGTACAGAGAAGCAGAAAGACTTTCCTTGGTTCTTTGAAGCTGTGCTTATAATTTAAGGTCTGAGTGAATGAACCCACTGTAGAACAAGTGCTTCATCTCAAGGCCAATGGTATACACTGCTGATTTTATCTTGAACGTGGATCGATCCAGCAAGGGACTGCAGATGATACTGAACTCTGCTAACAGGGCCTACGAATCAAAACTGTTATCTCATCTTCCTTCCTGATGAAGTTTGGCCAAAAAAGCAAGTCTTCTGAAGTTGAATAGGTTAGGCAGCACTGTTTCCAAACAAAATAAATCAAAATAAGGCAAGAACACCCATACTCATTGCCATTTGGAGCTGGGCAGAGCTGTTCCTCCCTGAGCACCATGCAGGCAGGGCTAGCAACTGAGTAGGTGCTGACACTCCTTCCTGTCAGTGCCGACCTGTTACTCTGGACTCATATTCTAAGATAGACCAATGTGTGGGGGCTTTGACACTGGATAAATCTGAGTTCAAATGTTACTAGCTTTAAGGTTGTGACCAGATAACTCAATTTTTATAAGCCTCAGCGATTGTGCAAACTCAATGAGCTAATGTCTAATGGCCTCAAGTAGGACCTGGCGATTAAGGAGATGCTCAATAAATCTTCCTCCTCCTTTTATCCCCCCAAGAGTTTTCCAGACTCCATTAAATAGATTGGCTAAAAAACTTATATCTGATCAGGAAGCTAGATTTTGTCCATCTCTGTGGATTATGGAGTACAGGTATCCTCACTTTAGCAAATGCAGGTACTCCTCAAGTTACAACAAACTGTACTTGACTGTCCTGTGTTTTTGGTTTTTCACACACATATCATCAGTAGTCCTTTGTACCACATATGGTTGTTGCACTGTAGAATTTTGCTGTGTCCCACATACAGTGTTGCAGTGCATAATTTTATATGTAATGTTTCTAATCTCCAAAGGCAGATTTACAAAGATACTTATAATAAAAGACAATAATAAGGAAAACTCAAGAAAAAGGAGGTATTTGATTTATGTCAAAACCTATTTAAAATGGAGTTATGGGAACAAACCCCATGTTAAATCAGAGTCTACCTGTACTAGATTTTAAAACCAATATAATCAAAACTAATACCTTCCAGGCTAGTTCTCTGCTTTTAAAAAAATATGAATCAAAGGACCTTTATTTAACACTGAACTCTGACAAATCACATTTAAAGTAAATCTAACAAGCAATGTAAGCTTAGCTTTGATCCCAGAGGATTGAGGAAGGCTGTTCATTTATGCTCTATCCTCCACTCCTCACAGCCTCTGCCCACGTTATCACATGAATACCATGTTTCTGCCAAGTGCCGGGCCCTTTGAAGAGAAGCATTCCTACCTGTGTTGTCGAAAACAGTATCAATAAATGTGCAGTTCTTGAAGTAGGTGTTGAGTGAAGTCACATCCTCAAAGGCGCAGGTCTTAAAAATGGAATCTTTGAAGGTTACAGATTTGAACTTGACCCCTAGGAATCTGACCAATACCAAGAAAAAAAAATCCTATCAATGGCTTATGTTCACCAGGGTCCAAAGCAAAATCAGAGTGGCTAGCGATGTGATGTTCTACCAGGGTGGTGGTGGTGTGCCGTGGAGTCGGTTCTGACTCACAGCGACCCTGCATAGGGTTTTCAAGTCTATAAATCTTTACAGGAGCAGAAAGCCTCATCTTTCTCCTGTAGAACCACAGTAGTTTTGAACTGCTGACCTTGAGGTTAGCAGCCCAACTCATAACCACTATGCTACTAGAGTGCCTTATGCTCTACCTGAGACTCCCTTAATTACAAAAGCATGGTTCCTTGCTTCCCTGTTTGTCTTCATGAAATCTGACTATCTTATTGCTCAAAAATATTGTTTTCCATCAGGAGAAAAGATGAAACTCAAGATTAACATCACTTAGCTTTTTGTGAGTTTGGCGAAAGGCTTTGTGGGGTATCCCTTCCTCATGGCCATAGAGTCGATTCTGACTTATAGCAACCCTGTACAGGGTTTCTGAGGCTATAAGTCTTTAGGATACAGAAAACCTCATCTTTCTCCTGCAGAGCAACTGGTGGATTTGAACTGCCAACCTTGTGGTTAGCAGTGCAGTGTTAATCCTACAGTGCCACCAGGGCTCCTTTTGTGGGGTATGAGAGTTTTCATTTTCAATCCTATCCTCTTGTTCCTTCTGCTATATCTATATCTGAAAACTCAATTTGAGGTTAATGACCCAACTTGAAGGCCAGTTTTATCAAAATGAAATGATTTTGAATGGAGTTCTTGAGTGGTGCAAGCCACACATTTGACTGCTAGCAAAATGATTAGAAGTTCCAGTTTACCCAGTAACACCTTGGAAGGAAGGCCTAGTAATCTACTTCTGAGAAACCAGCTACTGAAAACCCCCTGGGGCACTCTTCTACTATGACACATATGGCAACATCATGGGTTGAAGTATAAAACCCAGCCAAACCTGCTACTGCCGAGTTTATTCAGACTTATAGTGACCCTATTATTGTTGTTATGTGCCGTGGAGTCAGTTCTGACTCATAGTGACCCTGTGCACAGGGCTTCCAAGGCTGTAAATCTTTACAGGAGCAGAACGCCTCATCTTTCTCCCATGGAACAGCTGGTAGTTTCAAACTGCTGAATCAGGTTAGCAGACACAAAACCATAGGGTTTCCAAGGCTGAAAATCTTTACTGAAGCAGTCTGCCACATCTTTCTCCTGTGGAGTGGCTGCTGGGTTTGAACTGTCAACCTTTTAGTTGGCAGCTCAATGCCTTAAATGTTGTGCCACCAGAGCTCCTGGTTGTTGTTTTTGTTGTTAAATGCCATTGAAGTCAGTTCCGACTCATAGCAACCCAGTATAGCGTTTCCAAGGAGTCACTGGTGAATCTGAACTGCTGTCAGTCCAGTGCTTATCCTACAGCGCCACATCAGGACTCCTGGTATAATCC
Source organism: Chrysochloris asiatica (assembly GCF_000296735.1). Taxonomy (NCBI): domain Eukaryota; kingdom Metazoa; phylum Chordata; class Mammalia; order Afrosoricida; family Chrysochloridae; genus Chrysochloris; species Chrysochloris asiatica. The sequence continues at coordinate 3,276,124 of NW_006408752.1, forward strand.
TTTTATTTCTTTATACCTTTCATTCTTTTTTCCCTTAGTTTATTTTTGTTGCTTTCCAACATCTCTCTAAATTTTCTTTCCACCACACCAACTCCACTACACAAATACTAAGAAATTCAGCTTCAGAAGTAATTTCGAGTGAAGTTAACTAAAATACCTTTTCTTTAAAGTCCATTTGAAAATATTCACATTCAGCCTGAAAATGACTGAATATACAAAGTGAAAAGACTGCGCATTTCAGAAGCAAGGAAGACTAGTGAGAAATAATAATAATATAATTTTATCAATAGATAGCAAATTGAGTTAGTTCAAAGTTTCGAGACCTGCCATTGTCGTATTCCACACCAGTATGAATCTGATTTTCCATTGTAAAGTTGATACTGAAATTTGCGTATTTCTCTCTCTCCACTTTTCTAATTTGTAATGCATATTCATCCGACTGTAGATGTTTAATGACATCAGGAAACCAAACAGACAATCCATAGTACCTACAAAGACAAAGCAATGCGAGTTTGCAAAGGTTTTAGCACCCCAGAGGCAATGAATGTATCTTCAGAGAGCCTTCTTATGACTGGCTTCTGTAACATTAAGAACCCCTTCACAGTAATCTGACCCTGCCCTAGCTCACCCACCCACCCACACACCCATCAGCACCACCCATCAACCCACCAACCTTTAAGTCTGCAAAACCCAAGCTAGAGAAATGGCCTGGGGCTTAAGCTGGGAACCACATATATGTGATTACTGACCACTTCCTTGGAGAGTAGATCTGCAGAGACAATCTTGGCCCTTGATGCTTTTGTAGCGATCCCAGGCTGCATTAAGAAACTATATCCTAGTCTAGATCTACAGGTACAAACTCATGGGCTCCAAGAACCTCCTGACATTAATGAAGAACTTTGCTGGTTCCTATGCTTCTGTGACATTGTTGCCTGAGGGTATTGTTGCATGTTTCCCCAAATGGTTCAGGGCTGTGAATAGGGATATTTAGGATATTCTTCTGAAAATATAGGTTATCACCACTTTCTGCCCTTTTGGCCACTAACGTGTTATGCTAACAGGTAACAGCTGAGTCATGTTGCTGCCTTGCCCAGCTTGGTGCTCAGTAACCATGAGCAGTTATAGAACAGTTGAGATGTGGATAGTCTAAATGGAGATATACTATAAGCATAAAATACACATGTTGTTGTTGTTGTTATGTGTCGTGGAGCTGGTTCTGACTCATAGCAACCTTGTACAGGGTTTCCGAGGCAGAAAACCTCATCTTTCTCCAGCAAAACAACTGGTAGTTTCTAACTGTTGACCTTGAGGTTACCAGCCCATCTTGTAACCACTACACTACCAGAGCTCCTTATTTTAGACATATTGGATTAAAAATAAATTTCATTTCATTTCATTTGTTTTTTGTTTTAAATTACATATAGGACTGTGACACTGTACGAAAAGCACAGGACCACAAGGTCAGTTTGTACCACAAGGTCAGTGGTTCAAACTCACCAGCTGCTCCTCAGAAACCCTATACAGGGGAGCTATAAGTTGAAACTTAGCAACAACATTGCATTTCTATTGGACAGAGCTGGTATAGAGTTGTCATTGTCAGGTGCCTGTGAGTTGGTGCCAACTCATAGTAACCCCATGTATAACAGAACAAAACACTGCCCAGTCCTCTGCCACCCTCATAATCCTTGCTCTGTTGTTGCAGTATCCACCATCTCATTGAAAGTCTTACTCTTTTTCACTGACCCTCTGTTTTACCAAGCATGATGCCCTGCTCCAGGGACTGGGCTCTTCTGATGGAGTTGTTGTTAGGTGCCGTTAAGTTGGTTCTGACTCATAGCGACCCTACGCACACCAGAACGAAACCCTGCTGGGTTCTGAGCCTCCTCACAATTGTTATGGTTGAACCTGTTGGTGCAGCCACTATGTCAATCTATGTCATTGGGCAGCTTCCTGTTTTTGCTGCCCCTCCACTTTACCAAGAATCATGTCCTTTTCCAGAGACTGATCCTTCCTGATTGACATGTCCAAGGTATATGAGACAAAGTCCTGCCATCCTTACTTCTAAAGAGCATTCTGGCTGTACTTCTTCAAAGACAGATTTATTTGTTCTTCTGGCAGTCCATGGTACATTCAATATTCTTTGCCAACACCATAATTAAAAGTATCAATTCTTTTGTGGTCTTCCTTATTCATTGTTCAGCTTACATATGCATATGAGGTGATTGAAAATACCATGGCTTAGTTCATGTGAATTTAGTTCTCAAAGGGACATCTCTGCTCTTTAACATTTTCAAGAGGTCTTTTGCAGATTTGTCCAATGCAATGGGTCCTTTGATTTCTGCACTGCTGCTTCTATGAGCATTGATTGTAGATAAAAAAATATGAAATCCACGAAAACCTCAATCTTTTCTCCATTTATCATGATGTTGTTTATTGGTCCAGTTGTAAAGATTCTTGTTTTCTATACACGGAGTTGTACTCCATACCGAAGGTTGTATTCTTTGATCTCCATCAGCATTTACCTCAAGTCCTCTTTGCTTTCAGCAAGCAAGTGTCATCTGCATATTGTAGGTTGTTAATAAGCCTTCCTCCAATACTGATGCTGTGTTCTTCTTCATATAATCCAGTTTCTCAGAGGATGTACTCAGAATACAAATTGAGTAAGTATACAACCTTGACACACATCTTTCCTGATTTTAAACTAAGCAGCTTCCCCTTGTTCTGTTCAAACAACTGCCTCTTGGTCTATGTACAGATTCTGCATGAGTACAATGAAATGTTCTGGAATTCCAATTCTACTCAATTTTATCCACAGTTTGTTATGTTCCACACAGTTGAAGGCATTTGCATATTCAATAAAATACAAGTAAACATTTTTCTGGGATTCGCTGCTTTTAAGCAAGATCCAGCTGCTGCCAGCAATGATATCTCTCATTCCATGTCCTCTTCTGAATCCAGCTTGAATTTCTGGCAGCTCCTTGCCAATATACTGCTGCAATCGATTTTGAATTATCTTCAGCAAAAGTTTACTTTCATGTAATACTAATGTTATTTTTCATTAATTTCTACCTTCTTTGGATCACCTTTCTTTGGAATAGGCATCTCTTCCAGTTGGTTGGCCAGGTCTTCCAAATTTCTTGGCATAGACTAGTGAGTGTTTCCAGCATTGTATCATTTGTTCAAACAACTCAATTGATATCCACTTCCTGGAGCCTTGTTTTTTGCCATTGTCTTTAGTGCAGCTTGGATTTCTTACTTTAATACCATTCATTCTTGATCATATGCTACATCCTGAAATGGCTGGACATCGACCAGTTCTTTTTGGTACAGCGAGAGTGTATGCCTTGCATCTTCTTAGGATGCTTCCTGCATTATTCAATACTTTGCCCATAGAATCCTTCAGTATTACAAGTTGAGGTTTAAGTTTTTCTTCAGTTCTTCCAGATTGAGAAATGCTGAGTGTGCTCATCCCTTTTTGTTTTCTATCTCCAGATCTTTGCACATTTCATTATAACAGTTTACTTTGTCGTCTTGAGTTCCCCTTTGAAATTTTTTATTCAGCTTTTTCACTCCATCGTCACTTCCATTTGTTTTAACTACTCTACACTCAAGGGCAAGCTTCAGAGTTTCTTCTAACATATAGATTAGTCTTTTCTTTATTTTTTATCATTTTTAATGACCTTTGACTTTCTTCATGGATGATGTTCTTGATGTCATCCCATAACTCCTCTGGCTCCAGTAATTGTTGTTCAATGTATCAAATCTCTTCAGGTGGTTTCTAATTCAGGTGGCTATAGTCAACGTCATATTTTGGCTCTCATGGACTTGTTCTCATTTTCTTCAGCTTCACCCTTGCATAGTGACCAATGGATGGTCTGCTCCAGAACTGGTGTCTTGCCTTGTTTTGGCTGATGATACTGAACTTCTCCATTATCTCTTCCCACAGATATAGTCCGTTTGAATCCTGTGTATTCCATTTGGTGTATGGTTATCCTTTATGTTGAAAAAAGGTAATTGCAGTGACGAAATTGTTGATATTGCAAAATTCTATCATTAATTATCCAATGTCATTTCTATGTCCAAGTTCATATTTTCCAACTCTGTTTCCAATTTTCACATTCCAAATCCCAGTCATTATCAATTATACTGATTGCATGCTTGATCAATTTCAGACTGAGGAAGTTGGCAGCAGTCTTCAATTTCTTCATCATTGGCTTTGGTGCATAAATTAGAAAAACAGCTGTATTAACTCATATTTCTTATGTTGTTGTTAAGTGCCATTGAGTCAGTTCTGACTCATAGCAACCCTGTACAAGATTTCCAAGGAGCAGCTGGTGGGTTTGAACTGCTGACCTTGCAGTTAGCAGTCAGGTGCTTATCCTACAGGTCTTCCTTACAAGTGTATGGATATTATCTGATCACAGTCAGCATTGTACTCCAACACAGATCTTGTGATGCTCTTTGTGACCATGAATGCAATACTATTATACCTCTTCAATTTGTCATTCCCGGCACAGTAAACCCTATGATTGTACAATTCAAAATGGCGAACACCAGTCCATTTCAGTTCACTAATGCCTAGGATATCAGTCTTTATGATTTCCATTTCATTTTTGACAATTTCCAATTTTCCCAGGTTCATACTTTGTACATTCTATGATTTTTAATGGATGTTTGCAACTGTTTCTCTTAATTTTGAGTCATGCCCCACCAGTAAATAAAGGCTCCGAAAACTTTGCTTCATCCATGCCAGCATGGTGGACTCTAATTTGAGGAGGCAACTCTTCCTCAGTTGAAACAATGCCTTTCAACTTGAGAGATTCATCTTCTCACAATATCAGACAATGTTTTGCTGCTATTCATAAGGTTTTCAGTGGCGAGTCCTCAGAAATGAACCTCTTATTTGTTCTTCCAAGTCTGTTCTTAGACTGAAAGCTCCACTGAAACTTGCTCACCATGGGTCTCCCTGCTGGTATTTGAATCACCAATGGCATAGCTCACAGCAACATGCAAGCTACACAGTAGGACAAACTGACAGACATGTGGGTTTCATGCATATGAGGCAATTGAAAATACCATGGTTTAGATCAGGCACTCTGTCTTAGGTTGGGTTCTCCAGAGAAACAAAAACCAATGAAACTTACATATGTATATATTTTTAAAGAGAAGTTTATATCAAAGAAATGGCTCACAATTGTACAGTTCCAAGTCACCAGTGGAAAAGAGAGAGCAAGCTTTTCCTGTGTGTCCATTGTATTGGAAGCAGGCCACACCTCCAAGGAAACAACCTTTCAATTGATTGGCTACTCATAGCCAATCATCATAGAGTTAACTATTTCTGCTTATAGCCGATCATCATAAATTAATTATGCATGTATTCAATTGAACCATAAGGAAAACCACATCTCAGGACTGGGAATCCTAGCCCAGTCAAGTTGACATAAAACCTTAACTACTACATACTCCTTACTCTTCAAAGAGACATCTTTGCTTTGAACACTTTAAAGAAGTCTTTTGCAGCAGATTTGCCCAGTGCAATAAATTGTTTGAGTTCCTGACTGCTGCTTCTATGGGTATTGATTACAGATTCAAGTAAGTTAAAATTCTTTACAATTTTCAGTCTTTAATGATGTTGCTTTCTGGTTCAATTATGAGGATTTATGTTTTTGTTGTGTAGAGGGGTAATCTATACTTTGATCTTCATCAGTAAGGAGGATTATTAGAAATTAAAATTATGAGGATTTCCCTTAGACCAGAAACTCTGGGAGTGGAGCCCCCAAATCTTTGTTTTTAAGAGCCCTTCAAGTGATTGTGGTGCATATTCAAGTTTAAGAACCACAGTTCTAATTTATCCCATGAACTACATGGGGACAAAACTTGCTACCAGCAGAGCCTTTGTGGGCAGATAGATTAGGTTAGAATTCTGGTGTTGCCACTTAACTAGCTTGTGCTCTTCCACAAGCTGTCCAGGCCTCAGTTACCCCACCATAGTATCTACCTTCCTGGGATTTTGCCAAATTAAATGAACTGCAATTGTCTAGATTATAAGAAACACTGAAAAAAAGAGTATGAGTAGTTTTTAATCATCATCGTCATCATAAGGCTTCCTGAAATATCTCTGCCTGTGACTCTAAAGCGGATCTTGGCTGAAAGCAGAGAATAGCAGAAATGTGATTGTTGTTGATGTTGTTAAGTGCCATCAAGTCGGTACCAACTCATAGCGACCCTATGCACAGCAGAACGAAACACTGCCTGATCCTGGGCCAAACTCACTACTGTTGCCGTACTTGAGTCCATTGATGCTGCCACTTGGCCAATCCATCTCGTTGGGGGTCATCCTCTTTTTCTCTGACCCTCCACCTTACCAAACATGATATCCTTCTCCAGAGACTGGTCCCTCCTGACAACATGTCCGAAGTTTGAGAGACAAAGCGTGGTCATCCTGGCCTCCAAGGAGTACTCTGGTTGCACCTCTTCCAAAATGGATCTATTGGTTCTTTTGGCAGCCCATGGCACTTTAAATATCCTCCACCAACACCATAACTCAAATGCATCAATTCTTCTATGGTCTTCCTTATTCACTGTCTAGCTTTCGCATGCATATGAGGTTATTGAAGATACCATGGCTTGGGTAAGGCGCAACTTAGTCCACAAGCTGACATTTTTGCTCTTCAACACTTTAAAAAGGTCTTGTGCAGCAGATTTGCCTAATGCAATATGTCGTTTGATTTCTTGACTGCTGCTTCCATGAGTGCTGTTAGTTGACCAAGAAGAATGAAGTCCTTAACAACTTCAATCTTTTCTCCATTAATAAGAATGTTGTTTATTGGTCCAGTGGTGAGGATTTTTGTTTTTTGTTTTTTTACATTGAAATTAGTTCATATTGAAGGCTGTGCTCTGTGATCTTCATCAGTAAATGTTTCAAGTCCTCTTCACTTTCAGCAAGCAAGGTTGTATCAGCTGTATAACGCAGGTTGTTAATGAGTCTTCCTCTGATCCGGATGCCATGTTTTTCTTCATATAACCCAGCTTCTTGGATTATTTGCTCAGCATACAGCTTGAATAAGTATGGTGAAACAATACAACTTTGTCGCACAGCTTTCTTGATTTTAAAACATTCAGTGTTCCCATGTTCTGTTAGAACAACTGCTTCTTGGTCCAGGTAGAGATTCCTCATGAGCACAATTAAGTGTTCCGGAATACTCATAACTCACAATGTTGTCCATAGCTTGTCATGATCCACACAATCGAAAGCCTTTGCGTAGTCAATAAAGCAGAGGTAAACATCTTTCTGATATTCTCTGTTTTTAGCCAAGATCCATCAGACATCAGCAACGATATCCCTCGTTCCACGGTCTCTTCTGAATCTGGCTTGAACCTCTGGAAGTTCTCTGTCAATATATGCTTGCAGCCATTTCTGTATTACCTTTAGCAAAACTTTACTCGCTTGAGATATCAAAGAGATTGTCCGATGATTTCCGCATTC
>NW_006408752.1:3286432-3298551 GCF_000296735.1 Chrysochloris asiatica
ATGGACTGCCAAAAGAACCAATAGATCTGTTTTGGAAGAAGTGCAGCCAGAGTGCTCCTTGGAGGCCAGGATGGCTAAGCTTCGTCTCTCCTAGTTTGGACATATTGTCCGGAGAAACAGTCGCTGGAAAAGGATGTCATGCTGGTAAGGTGGAGGGTCAGAGAAAAAGAGGCAGACCCCTAACGAGATGGATTGGCCAGGTGGCATCATTAATGGACTCAAGTGTGGCAGTGGTAGTGAGGTTGGCCCAGAATTGGACATTGTTTCGTTCTGCTGTGCATGGGTTTGCTATCAGTCGGTTCTGACTCGATGGCACCTGACAACAACAACAATTGATGGTCTGTTCCACAATCTTCCTCTGGCCTTGTTTTGACTGATGATCTGTAGCTTTTCCATCCTCTCTTTCCGCAATTGTAGTCAATTTGATTTCTATGTATTCCATCTGGTGAGGTCCATGTATATCGTCATCTCTTATGCTGTCTAAAGTCGGTGTTTGAAATGAACAAATCATTGATTTTGCAGAATTCTATCATGTGTTCTCCAGCATCATTTCTATTATCAAGGCCATATTTTCCAACTACTGATCCTTCCTCTTTCCTCCCAACCTTCACATTCCAGTCACCAGTAATGATCAATACATCTTGATTGTATGTTTGATCAATTTCATCCTCACTGGCTTTAGTGGTTGGTTTGTAAATTTGAATAATAGTGGTATTAACTGGGCTCCCCTGTAGGTGCATGGATATTATCCTCCCACAGATAGCATTGTACCTCATGACTGATCTGGATATGTTCTTTTTCACAATGAATGCAACACCATTCTTCTTCAATTTGTCATTCTCGGCATAGTAAACCATGTGGTCGTCGGATTCAAAATGGCATATCAGTCCATTTCAGATCACTAATGCCTAAGATATAGATGTTTATGTATTCCATTTTATTTTTGACAACTTATAATTTTACCAGATTTATACTTTGTACATTCCATGTTCCAATTTTCAAAGGATGTTTACAGCTGTTTGTGTTTATTTTGAGTTGTGCCCATGAGCAAATGAAGGTCCTGCGGGCTTTTCTCCTACAGGCTTTACTCCATTCACATCATCACGGTCAACTCTACTTTGAGGAGGCAGCTCTTCCCCAGTCGCATTTTGAGTGCCTTGCAACCTGAGGGGCTCATTTTCTGGCACTATATCTGACAGTGTTTTTCTTCTATTCATAGGGTTTTCAGTGACTAAACATTCGAAAGTAGTTCGTGACTCCTTATTCCTAGTCTGTCTTCATCTGGAAACTCATCTGAAACCTGTCCACCATGGGTGACCCTGCTGGTATTTAAAATACTGGTGACATAGCAGTATGTCAGAATCACAGAATCACAGCAACTCACAAGCCATCACAGTACAACAAACTGACAGATGAGTGTTTACCTGTGCTTTATTGATGATGCAAAGCCTTTTGACTATGTGGATCATTACAAGTTATGGAAAACATTGTGAAGTACGAGTATTCCAGAACACTTAATTGTGCTGATGAGGAAGCTAAACCCAGACCATAGAACAAGGGGCCACTAAATGGGCTAAAATCTAAAAAGGTGTGTGCCAGGGTTGTATTCTTTATTTATTCATTTAGTATGCTGAACAAATAATTTGAGATTCTGGATTATATGAGGAAGAACATGGGATTGGAAGAAGACTTATTAACAACCTATGATATGTAGATTATACCACCTTGTTTGCTGAAAGTAAAGAGGACTTAAAATAGATAAAGATCAAAGACCACAGCCTTGGGTATGGGTTGCACTTCAATGTAAGATAACAAAAATCCTCACCACTGGACCAATAAATAACATGGAGGAAAGATAGAAATTGTTAAAGACTTCATTTTGCTCGGATCAATCATAAACACTCATGGAAGCAGCAGTCAAGAAATCAAATAATGTATTTCATTAGGCAAATCTGCTGTACAAGACCTCTTTAACGTGTAGAAGAGCAAAATGTCAGTTTGAGGACTAAAATGCACCTGACCCAAGTCATATTATTTTCAATAACCTCATATGCATGTGAAAATTGGACAGTGAATAAGGAAGACCGTAGAAGAGTTGATACATTTGAGTTACGGTGTTGGAGGAGATTATTGAAAATATCATGGTCTGCCTAAAAACAAACCAATCTGTGTTGGAAGAAGTACAGCCAGAGTGCTCCTTAAAAGCCAGGATGGTTAGACTTTGTCTCTCATTCTTTGGACATATTATCAGGAGGAACAAATCCCTGGAGAAGGACATCATGCTTATTAAAGTGGAGGGTCAGCAAAAGAGAGGAAGACCCCCAACAAGATGGATTAGCACAAGCATAGCAACCACTGTGAGACTGATGTAAGACTGGGCAGGGTTTTGTTCTGTTGTGCATACCGTCACTATGTGTTGGTACCGACTCATTGGCATCTAACAACAACAACATGATTCCAAAAATTCCAGTCTTTTTTCATCATGGATCATAAAGTAATTACTGCAGGGTGTGTGTAGGAGACATCATAAGGAAATGTCTATAGACTCTATTTTTGTCTAGTGTGTGCTTTATAAAAAGAGACAAATGGAATCTTAATAAAGAGTAGTGGTGTAACACATGACTCAGACACACAGCATTCCTCAGCCATATAGATCCACTGGCCCCAAATTTTTAAATGGCATCAATGTGGGAAGAGTGTTACTCTGGAACATCCCCCACCAAGGACATGGAGGACTTTACTCAGCAGATATTTAAGGAGAATCCACTAAATGCTTGGAACTGTTTGAGCTTCTGGGAATTGTGCAGCATAGAAACAATAAAGCTGGTCAATAGTCAATTATAAGTAAACAAAGCAAAATAAGGAACGCAGATAATTATTACCATATGACTTATTATTCCTGAGAGTAGGATTTTTATATTGCTTGTCTTTGTCTTCTTTGTACTTAGCCTGGTACTCAGCACACACCAACCCCAAACCAGACCCACAACCATTGAGTCTGTTCTGACTTATAGTGACTATATATATGCTATATATATATATATATATAGCATATATATACAAGGAGCTCTGGTAGCGTAGTGGTTATGAATCAGGCTGCTAACCTCCAGGTCGGCAGTTTGAAACTACCAGCTGTTCCGCAGGAGAAAGATGAGGCTTTCTTCTCTTGTAAAGATTTGCAGCCTCAGAGACCCTGTACAGGGTCACCATGAGTCAGAACCAACTCCATGGTACTTAACAACCATATATATGTGTGTGTGTGTGTGTGTGTGTGTGTGTGTATGTATATATATACATACATACATACATACAGGATGTGGTTTAGTGGATTACTTAATGTCACTTTCAGCCATAGTTTAACTCCTACCAAACAATATTTTTGCCCTGCTGGGTCTGAGTAAGAGAAGGTAGGAGAAGATGCTGATACGATGAGATGATTCAACTGTGCGTGCTAAGTTCATTGTAATACTAAAAACTTGAAACTCTAGCATGGGTATAAAATGAGCCATCTTTGAAGCAGAGGAGAGGGGGATCTTACGGCCATAAAAGAAGAAAAACCAGGGGTGGAGTGTATCATTTGGGCCTTGAGATCCCTGTGTGTTGAACTTCCTCAACCCAGTGACAGAAAGCTGTGACAGCGGAGGACTGGCAGAAAAACAGCAGTAGCAAAAGCAAGAACCAGTGCACGAGCCCAAGCAGTGGACTTCGCAGCCCATGGAGAAGTAAAGCTGAGTGACTTTGGACAGGCAGCTTGCTTATAGAGTGGCATTTCTCCAGGGACTTCATTGGGGTGAGGCAAGGTTTGCTAACCCATGGAGCTAGAGTTGAGTGCCTTCAGGCTGAGGTTTATGGTGGAGTGATGTGTCCTGTGGGCATCTATCAGCAGCTGACTGGAACGACTGTGTCCTGGGCATGTCTATTGTAATTGTAACCTGTTAACTTCCCTAATAAACACTGTAACTGTGAGCATGGTGTCTGAGTTCTGTGTGGCCATTGCAATGGTTTACTGAACCCAGCTGAGTAAAGAGCTGTGGAAAGATGGTTTGGGGCCATCATATTGTTACACAGCGTTTCAGAGACTGTAAATCTTTACAGGAGCAGACCTCATGCTATTCCTGTGAAGCAGCTAGTGGATTTGAACCTAGATACTGGCAGACTAATTCTTAGCCCACAGTGTCACTAGGGCTCCTTAGCACATAGTAGGCACTTAATAAATTCATTTTTAGTCTTCCCCTTTTTAATGTTGTTGTTAAGTGCCTTTGAATTGGTTATGACTCATAGGAGCAGCTGGCGGGTTTGAACTGCCAATCTTTTAGTTCATAGTCCAGTGCTAATCCTACAGTACTCCACTAGGAATCTGGTATGGCATCGGGGCACATCCTTCTCCCCTGTTTCAAAGAGCAACAGATTTTCTAAAGCTTGAGTGGGAGTTTTTTGCATATTCTAAATCAATCTTTTCAATTTAGAAATGAGGGAACTAAAAGCGAGTTAATGTACCTATGTCACACACCAGGATTAGATAGATGCCAAGTCCACTGACTCCCAGCTTTCTTCTCTTTCCATTGATTACCCCTCATCTAGCACTGGAGTCCTGGTGTGGTACTGCAGGATGATGCACTCGACCACAAGGTGGATTTGAAACATAAGATCAACAGTTCAAACTCACCAGCCACTCCTTGGAAACCCTATACAGGGGTTTCTGTGAGTCAGAACAGACTCAATGGCACTTAACAACAACAACATCTAGCACTGTGGTCTTTGACCTCTCACGTGGTAGTTTCACTTAGGTATATTAAGGAGGTGGAACTTGCAGCATTATTATAGCCATGAATTAAGATTCTATTTAGCAGAAAGTGGAAGGTATTATATAGCTGCATTTTTCGAAACAACAAATCAGGTAAAAGAAAATATAATTTATAGGCATTTTCCACTAATGAATATTCAACTATTAGGGGGAAAAAAAGATCAAATTTTGCTGTTTCCTCTTTCTTAGAACACACCTGTGGCAGTTTCATTCATGTGGCAGCTATTTACTGAGCACCTATTATATGCCAGGACATGTATCAGTGAACAAAACAGCTTAAATTCCCTGCCTCCATGGAACTTTCTGAAGGGGGAGACAAACAATATGCAGACAAAAGAAGCCCTTCATATATCAGAAGGTGGACCGAGGAGAAAAATAAAGCTGAGAAAGGAAGGAGGAGTGCTGAGAAGCAGCAATATTAAAAAGGAGCTATGGGAAGGGGTTACTGAGATAGCCATATCTGAGGAAAGATGTGCTATGGAGGTGTCTGGGAGAAGAGTGTTCCAGGCAATGGCAAGTGCAGAGGTCTGAGAAAGAATGTTCTGGCATGTTGCAAGGAACAGTCAAGAGGTCAGTGCGACTGAGCCTAAGAACAGGAAAGGAGGGTAGAGAACTCATGAGGGGCAAATCACCCAGGGCTCTTACTGAATTTTCCAAATACAATTTGTTTTCTCACTCTGGCTTTATGATACAATAATTGGCTTATCAGAACCATACCTGTCAATGGACTTAAGCTAACCAAGGTCTTTCACAGCAGGCTAACAAGCCATGTAAGAAAGAGGCAGTATTATTGGGAGGTTTTGGATGGAAATATGGTAAGAACTCAAATATTACTTACCCAAAAGACAGGGTGAACCAAACAATTGTAAGCTTTATTGTATTTTCCCTGACTGGGTAGTTGAAACACCTCATAAAAGTCAGCCAAATCTGTGAAATATTAGAGAGTTAGTTTTCTTACAGTTTAGTCAACCCCACTCCCCAACGCACGTTGCCAAATGATAAAAAGTTGAGTATTCTTTGGTTTGAAATCATTTGAATGGAAACTGTGAAAGCTAATGTAAAAACCATAGGAAACCAAATACTGAAGTTTTAATTTTTTTCTGTTTTTTGTAAACGAATGGATAAAGTAACTCAAGATTTCAATTTACCTCCTTACTGCCAAGAATCCTGGCCTCACAACTTTCCTTTCCCATAATGGAATGTATTGGCTACCCCGCTAATCCCGAGGGGGTTCTATTACTAGGTCCTGGTCCAGGAGTTAGATGTCTGGACAGCAGGGAGAAGAGACCCACTCAAGGGATTAGTAAACCCATCTCCTGACTTACCTGAAATGTTATGAATGGACAAGGAAGCCAAGGTGGAGCCCATTACTTACTCCATACAATTCTGTGCGGATCCGGACAAAACACCGGCGATACCACGTTCCTGTGTCACTTTCAATTTCAATCAGCTCATCTATTTGCTTTGGAGTTTTGATTCTGTTTACCTGGAAAAAGCAGTAGAGGATGAGTGCTGAGTTCTCCTCTCTAAAGTTGCTGAGTTTGCGTTTGCAATTTGTTCTGAAGTTCTGAAAGCTGACTCCAGTAAAAACTCAGCAGATATTTGCTAACCAGTCTATACATATATGAAACTAAGCCTAAAAGACCTAGCATCTTAATTATTTAAGGCCGCTACAACAGCAATACCACAAATACATGGCTTCAACAAACAACAATTTGTTCTCTCACAGTTTGTTGTTGTTGTTAGGTGCCATCGAGTCAGTACCAACTCATAGCAACCCTATGCACAGCAGAACGAAACACTGCCTGATCCTGGGCCAACCTCACTACTGTTGCCACGCTTGAGTCCATCGATGCTGCCACTTGGCCAATCCATCTTGTTGGGGGTCTTCCTCTTTTTCTCTGACCCTCCATCTTATCAAGCATGACATCCTTCTCCAGCGACTGTTCCCTCCTGACAATATGTCCGAAGTATGAGAGACAAAGTTTGGCCATCCTGGCCTCCAAGGAGCACTCTGGCTGCACTTCTTCCAAAATAGATCTATTGGTTCTTTTGGTAGCCCATGGCATTTTCAATACACACAGTTCAGGAGACTACAATTCCAAATTCAGAGTGCTGGCAATCAGGGAAGACTTTCTGTCTCTATTGGCTCTGGAGAAAGGTCCTTGTCTCTTTTAGCATCTGTAAGCCCAGCATCCCTTAGAAACCTCCATGCATCTTGGCATCAGTCTTCCTCTAGATCTAGGAATGTCACAGTGTGGGAACCCCAGGTCCAAAGGGCAAGTCCAGTCCTGGCTCTTTTTCCTTGGTGGTAGTAGGTCTCTTTGAGCTTGGATTGCTTGTTTAGTCTCTTTTAGATCTCAAAAGAGATTGATCAAGATACAACCTAATCCTACAGATTGCATCTGCTTCATTAAATCTAAAAAGTATGGATTGTTAACACATAAGATATTTACATCGGATCAGGACTGGTCACATCTCATCACATCATGGAGTGGTGATTACATCATTACATAACTGCTATATATACTCCTATGAATGTGTGTTTATTAATACCCATGTGAGGATGTGTGTACATATTAATAATGTGTCTATATATTAATCCACCACTTGTCTATCAGTTTGGTGGCTTGCATGTTGTGATTCTGGAAGCTATGCCATTGGTATATTGAATGCCGGCAGGGTCACCCATGGTGGACAGGTTTCAGCTGAACATGCAGACAAAGACAGACTAGGAAGAAGGAGAGGCGGACCACTTCAGAATCTTCAGCCACTGAAAACGTTATGAATAGCAATGAAACACTGTCAGATAGCACCAGAATATTGACTATTGAAACATGATGAATACCACCAGAATACTGTTAGATATAATGCCAGAAGATGAGCCTTCAGGTTGGAGGGCACTCAAAATACAACTGGGGAAGAGCAGTTGCATCAAAGTAGAGTTGACCAGGATGACATGAATAGAGTAGAGCTTTTGGGACCTTCATCGCTGGTGGGGCACAACTCTAAATGAGGAGAAACAGCTGCAAACATCCATTCATAATTGGAACATGGAATGTACAGTATGAATTTAGGAAAATTGGAAGTTGTCAAAACTGAAATGGAACGTATCAATTGCCTAGGCATTAGTGAGCTAATATGGACTGGTATTGACCATTTTGAATTTGACAACCATGTGGTTTACTGTGCTGAGAATGACAAATTCAATAGGAATGGCATTCATCATCAAAAAGAACATGTCAAGATCTATCTTGAAGTATAATGCTATTTCTGATAGGATAATATCCATATGCCTACACAATTTCATTTTGTTTGGATCCACATCCACATGTAAACAGCAGTAAAAAATCAAATGACGTATTGCATTGGGCAAATCTTATGCACAGGAACTTTTTAAAGTGTTGAAGAGCAAAGATGTCAGCTTGAGGACTAAGGTGGCATTTTCAATAGCCTCATATGGATGTGAAAGTGGGACAATGATTAAGGAAAACTGTAGAAGAATTGATGCTTTTGAGATATGGTTTTAGAGAAGAGTATTAAAGGTACCATGGACTTCCAGAAAAACAAACACATCTGTATTGGAAGAAATATAACCAGAATTTTCCTAATAAGCGAAGATGGCTAACCCTGGTCTTTCATACTTTGGACATATTATCAAGAGGCACCAGTCCCTGGAGAAGGACATCAAGCTTGGTAAAGTGGAGGGTCAGCAGAAGAAAGGAAGACCCCCAATGAGATAGTATGGCACAGTGGCAGCAACAATGGGCTCAAGAATAGCAGCAATTGTGAGGATGGTGTAGGACGGGTTGTTATTTCGTTCTATTGTATGTAGGGTCACTATGGGTCACAGCTGACTGGACGGCACCTAACAACAACACATATATTAATAGCTGCTGGTTCTGTAGTAGAGCATGCCAGATTTTATACTAAGAACTTTACATACATTTCTTTATTTGATCTTCTCTAAATCTTTACCAATTAGGTTTTATTGTAACTAGTTTGTAAATAAGGAAAACAAAGCTCAAAACCTAGGTGCCACCTCTTCAAGTCACAAGCAAGTAAGTAACACAGTTAACTTTTGAACCCAGATACTTTTGACACCAAAGCTTAGGTTCTCAACCCTGATGCTTTATCTAGGAGACCTTCAGAACATTCAAACTCACTGGCTAGGCAAAATGTGGAAATATAACAAGAAGGCTTTTTAAAGTTGGTGGAGCCCTGTAATCTTTCACTCAATTTACAATAAAAACTTAAAAAGAAAAAATTGGTGGAAAAATTCCATTATCTTCTAATTCCATTTTTCCATGAACTTTTTGAAGTCCCCTCATAAATTTCAGAGAATGGAAAGAGTAGAGGGCTTGGCAGAGCAGAGGAGATGGCCTAACAGAGGTCCAGATCCCTTTATACAGCAAGTGGAAAAGATTCAGTCTGTGCTCTTTATACTGAGGGCCTCTTGTCCTCAGGCAGTTAAGTCAAGAATCAGAGAAAAAGTCTGAGATTAAAACATAATTTCTTCAGCTTCCCTGCATCACTCAGATTCGTGTTATGCTAGGTAGGAAAAGGCAGGGGTTGACAAATTATAGCTTGTAAAACCAATCTGGTCCTCTGCCTGTTTCTGTAAATAAAGTTTTATTGGAGCACAGTTGTGTCCATTTGTTAATGCATTGTATTTGGCTGCTTTGTGTTACAGTGGCAGAGTTGACTGGGTGCAACAGAGACTATGTAGTCTCTGTAAATTAACAGGATCCTTGAATTATGGTGAGATCAGAGCAGGAGCTCAACTTCAAAACCACAGCTGTGGTCACCATGCTAAAGTGGGTGGTAAAACTTGAAGTGGAGTCTCAGTATCAGCCAGCTCTGGTGTGTTACCAAGAGGAGATTGATCTGCTAATACAAGTTTGGAAAGGTACCAAAGACGACACAAAGAAATGTAATCTCAAAACAAAAAAAAATTTTTCAGACTACCTTAAATGTTGTTGTTAGGTGCCATTGAGTCGGTACCAACCCATAGTGACCTTATGCACAGCAGAACAAAACACTGCCTGATCCTGGGTCAACCTCACCACTGTTGCCACGCTTGAGTCCATCGATGCTGCCCTTGGCCAATTCATCTCGTTGGGGGTCTTCCTATTTTTCTCTGATCCTCCACCCTACCAAACATGGTATTCTTCTCCAGCAGCTGGTCCCTCCTGACTATATGTCTGAAGTATGAGGGATGAAGTTTGGCCATCCTGGCCTCCAAGGAGCACTCTGGCTGTACTTCTTCCAAAACGGATCTATTGGTTCTTTTGGCAGCCCATAGCATTTTCAATATTCTCCTCCAACACCATAAATCAAAAGCATCAATTCTTCTATGGTCTTCCTTATCCATTGTCCAGCTTTCGCATGCCTCTGAGGTTATTGAAAATACCATGACTTGGGTCAGGCACACCTCTGTCGTCAAGCTGACATCTTTGCTCTTCAACACTTTAAAAAAGTCTTGTGCAGCAGATTTGCCTAATATAATACGTCGTTTGATTTCTTGACTGCTGCTTCCATGAATGTTGATAGTTGATCCAAGAAGAATGAAGTTCTTGACAACTTCAATCTTTTCTCCGTTGATATGAATATTGTTTATTGGTCCAGTGGTGAGGATTTTTGTTTTCTTTATGTTAAGATGTAATCCATACTGAAGGCTGTGCTCTTTGATCTTCATCAGTAAATGTTTTAAGTCCTCTTCACTTTCAGCAAGCAAGGTTGTTAATGAGTCTTCCTCCAATCCTGATGCCACGTTTTTCTTCATATAACCCAGCTTCTCAGATTATTTGCTCAGCAAACAGGTTGAATAAAGTATGGTGAAAGAATACAACCTTGTTGCACACATTTTTAAATTTTAAACCATTCAGTGTTCCCATGTTTTGTTCAAACAACTGCTTCTTGGTCCATGTACAGATTCCTCACAAGCACAATTAAGTGTTTCAGAATACTTATACTTAGCAATATTGTCCATAGCTTGTCATGATCCACACAATCGAAAGATTTTGCATAGTCAATAAAGCATAGGTAAACATCTTTCTGATATTCTCTGCTTTCAGCCAAGATCCATCGGACATCAACAATGATATACCTCATTCCACGGCCTCTTCTGAATCTGGCTTGAACCTCTGGAAGTTCTCTGTCCATGTATGATTGTAGCCGTTTTCTGTATTACCTTTAGTAAAACTTTGCTCACATAGCATATTAAAGAGATTGTTTGATGATTTCCACATTCTGTTGGATCATCTCTCTTTGGAATGGGCACAAATATGGATCTCTTCCAATCAGTTGGCCAGGTAGCTGTCTTCTAAATTTTTTGGCAGAGATGAGTTGAGTGCCTTCTGTGCCGCCTCACTTTCTTGAAAGATTTCAATTTTTATTCCATCAATTTCTGGTGCCTTGTTCTTTGCCAATTCCTTCAATGTACCTTAGACTTCCTCCTTCAGTATCATTGGCTCTTGATCATATGGTACCTCTTGAAATGGTTGAACATGAACCATTTCCTTTTGGTACAGTGACTCTGTGTATTCCTTCCATCTTCTTTTGATGCTTTGTGCATCGTTCAATAATTTGCCCAGAGAATCTTTCAGTAACAAAAGTAAAAAATATAAAGAAATAATTGGACCAAGTAAAAGAAGATGGAAAGCATCACAAAAAAAATAGAAGAGAATGCAATAGGTTTCAGTTATCAGTCACTGTTTCAAGAATACCTTCCTGAGACTGTTATTGAAGTTTGGATAGAAGATGCTTATATAAGACAAACTCATCAGCTCTATAACGTTCTATGATTCTGTGAGCTGCTTATTAAAAGATCATACAAAGTAAAAACTATTCATCTTTTTACCTCTGTGGAGAAAGAAAGTGGGAAATGTGAGCATATTAATGCCCTAGAAAAAATAAAACAGTTGCTGAGGAATCATGGTGTGCTATTGGAATTAGAATTGTTGTTGTTGTTAAGTGCCGTCGAGTCGGTTCCGACCCATAGCGACCCTGTACAGTATACTCTTCTTCAATTCATGACCCCGAAATCAGGTTAAAAAATGGATGGATTATTAAGATTGGAAGGGGACTTGATGATTTTAAGCAGCCACAGGGTAAAATTTCCCTTGGATATTATGATTATGTCATGAAACAACAGTGGACATTTTCCATACTAACCACACTAAAAAAATAAAATGCGCAATGGCCTAATTTGCACCGTGTAGAAAGGAGCTCTGGTAGCGTAGTGGTTACGAATCGGGCTGCGAACCTTAAGGTCAGCGGTTCGAAACTACCAGCCGCTCCGCGGGAGAAAGAT
>NW_006408752.1:3298916-3315337 GCF_000296735.1 Chrysochloris asiatica
GCTCTCATGTTTGTGTCATGAATTAACTTCAGAATCATCCAGGCTTCATCATGTTTTCCAACCTAAGAAATGTGAGTAGACATTTACACGCTTTGATTTTCCAGTAACCATCTAGTATTGTATCAGGGCAAATTGAATGTACTTGTGCAAATGTGTTTAGATAGAACCCACAGGAACAAGCCATCTACTTGGATGGCACCGAGTAGATTGTCAGTTTAATGGATGTGTGTCTAACAAGAAATAGCACTTTTGAATGGTAAAATGTCATTTTATAAAACAATAAGCCATGTCCTCCTCACTGAGTGAGAAATGACTTGCTTAGGGAGGAACATGAGTGTTTTCAGGCCATAAGGCAGCTTGTTCGTGTGCTGATTGTTTAAAGCATGTATTATTGAAACCCAACCTTCCATTGTGATGTGGTGGTGGGGTTATGTGCCATGGAATTGGTTCCAACTCACAGTGACCCTGCGTAGGGTTTCCAAGGCTGTAGATCTTTATGAGAGCAGAAAGCCTCATCTGTCTCCCACAGAGCAATTGGTAGACTCGAACTCCTGACCTTGTGGTTAGAAGCATGGCTAGTAATCCACTACACTACCAGGGTTCCTTATTATTGTTGTTGTTTTTAAGTGTTGTTGAGTCAGTTCAGACTCATAGCAACCCTGTATAGAGTATCTAAGGAGCTGCTGGTAAGCTTGAACCACTGACTCTGAGGTTCAAATGACCTTACAGTTCAGTGAATTAATCTGCATTGCCATACCAGAACTTCTCTAGTTACATAGAAGGAAGGAAACATGTATCTCCCAAAGAAAGCAAACATATTTTCCTAGAATTAACAAGGAGCTCTTAACATATGTGGGTTGCTTGAGTATTTGTAATAACAAGTGTTACCTCCAACAAGAACCGTGGGCTTTCAGGCATGAATGTGAGGGCCACCACGGCACAGACACAGGGAAGCGCGCAGACGATCACAAACACACGCCAGCTGTGGAACTGGTAGGCCGACCCCATGCTGAAGCTCCATCCTGGAAAAGTTGGGAGAGAAGAGTGAGGGAGCGCTCCTCTCAGAATGCCTGCTGAGAAATGAGATCTTGACAGCCACAGTCTTACTATTCACAGAGGAATGAGCTGACATGGGCACTGGCCATAGAGACCAGCTTGACTTTGAGATCATCCATGGCAGTGCTAAGAAAAAACAAGGCTTGGAACCAAAGAGGTCAGGGGGCTAAGCAGCAGGGTGCATGTGTGTTTATGCACAACCAAATTCCAAATCCAAAGACTAGTTGGGGTAGTAGTTTTTCCTATTAGACCACCATGGTGAGTGGCTTCCATTTGCTCCTCCAGATGGTCCTCCACTTTCTTGGACTGTGTCAACTGGGCTCTCTTGCTCACTGCCTTCCTACTGAGTTTGAATAAAGGAATCATAGGGGGAGAACAAGAGGCAGGAGGGGTGGAGATGCCCATTTCCCTTCCTCCTGGCTGCTCACAGGCTTGGTAGTGGGTATGTTCACTGCCTGGATTTTCTCCTATAGATACAGCTCTTGTCAGGTTCTGGCAACTACACCCTTCTCCTGCCTTTGGAGGCAGAGGGCAGTATGAGATGTCCTCCTGCCACTAACTCTAAGTTGCCATTTCATTTCTCATTGGTTTCTCTGAATTGTTCTCACATCTTAGTAAAGGTTGTTGGTAACTGCCATCGACTTATCCTCTCACCCCACCCCCTGCTCCCCGACTCATTTCTGGAGGCAGACTGCCAGGACTTTCTTTCTAATCCATCTTAGTCTGGAAGGTCCACTGAAACCTGTTCAACATCATGTTGTTGTTGTTTGTTGTTAGGTGCCATCAAGTCAGTACCAACTCATAGCCAGCCTATGCACTGCCTGATCCTGGGCCAACCTCACTATTGCCATGCTTGACCCCACTGATGCTGCCACTTTGCCAATCCATCTCGCTGGGGGTCTTCATCTTTTTCTCTGACCCTCCACCTTACCAATCATGTTGGTTCAGCATCATAGCAATATGAAAGTCTCCACTGGCAGATGGGTAACTGTGTGTGTGGTGTATTAGCCAGAAACAGAACCTGGACCTCCCACATTGTTGTTGTTGTTAAGTGTCTTCTAGTCAGTTTCAACTCACAGTGACCTTGTAGAGGGTTTCCGGGGAGCTGCTGGTGGACTTGAACTGCCGACCTTGTGGCTAGTAGTCCAGAGCTGATCCTATAGTGCCACACTAGGACTCACACTTGGAAAGTGAAGATTCTGGTACTGAACAACCTGCCTCATTCTTTGTCAATACTTCCTTTATCAAATTCTTTCCAGTGACCTCTTTTGAGGGTATTATAGGTTTCCTGCCAGCACCCTGACCAATAAAATTATTAAGTGACCATTGTTGTATCTCTCCACATACACATGTAATACAGCAGACTAAGAGGATTTAAAATTTTAAATAGTATTTTTATTAAAATAAAAACAAGCATGGGATCCAAAGAGAAATCCTTTCAAGAGCTGAAAGAAAGTAACTATTTGAATTAATATAAAGTGGTTGAAAGCAAAATTCAAATAGGATTCTAAATGAGAAATAATGAGGCATATCAAATCTAGTTGAAAACACTGAGGAGATTTATAGAGGCAACAATGAACTATGTGAGGTGAAATTGTAATGTGTGTTAACACTTGGTACTTGGGGGGCTTTTTAGGGACACACTTGGGTAGTCAAACTCCCATCCCCAGTGAAAGCAGTGTAATTATTCATTGTTTACACAGGAGTCAACTGAGATTCTACTATGGTATCTATGGACATGACATAACTTCCTCAAAGCCACAGAGCTGGAATTACACACCAAATTTTCTCTACCCAGATTCAAGGCAGCGACACACAGCTTCAAAAGTGTGCACATAGGAGGATAAGGCAAAAAAGTAATACTACAGAGTCCTGTTGTTGTTGTTGTTAGGGGCCATTGAGTTGGTTCTAACTCAGTGGCCTTATGTACACCAGAAGGAAACACTGCATAATCCTCACAAATTTGTTACACTTGATTCCATTGCTGCTGCCACTGTGCCAATCCATGTCGCTGGAGTTCTTCCTCTTTTTCGTTGACCCTCCACTTTTCCAAACATGATGTCCTTCTTTAGGGTGTGGTCTCTCCTGATAACATGTCCAAAGTATGAGAGATGAAGTCTTACCATCCTGGCCTTTCAGGAATATTCTGGTTGTACTTTTATCAACACAGATTGATTTGTTCTTTTGGTAGTTCATGGTACTTTTAATATTCTTCTCCAATACCATAACTCAAATGCATCAGTTCTTCTGAAGTCTCCCTTGTTCACTGTTCAAATTTCACAAGATATGAAGCAATTGAAAATACCATGGCTTGGGTCAGGGGCACCTGTCTTCAAACTGATATCTTTGCTTTGAATACTTTGAAGAGGTCTTGTGCAGCAGATTTGCCTAATGCAATATGTAATTTGATACCTTGACTGCTGCTTCCATGAGTATTGATTGTGGATCCAAGCAAAATGAAGTCTTTGACAACTTCAATCTTTTCTCCATTTATCTTGTTCCTTTTGTGAGGACTTTTGTTTTCTTGACACTGAGGTGCAATCCATACTGAAGACTACAGTCTTTGATCTTTACCAGTAAATATTTCAAGTCCTATTTGCTTTCAGCAAGCAAGGTTGTATCATCTGCATATCACAGGTTGTTAATGAGTCTTCCTCCAATCCTGATGCCATGTTCTTCTTCATATAGCTCAGCTTCTCGGATTATTTACTCAGCATACAGATTAAATACGTACGATGTAAAGATACAACCCTGGCACACACCTTTCTTTATATTAAACCATTTAGTATTCCTTAGTCTGTTCCAACAACCACCTCTTGGTCTGTGTACAGGTTCTTCAAGTGCACAATTAAGTTTCTGGAATATCCATTCTTCATAATGTTATCCATAATTTGTCCTGGTGTGGCACTGCAGGATAATGTGCTGAACCACAAGGTCAGTTTAAACTGCAAAGATGGTGGTTCAAAACCACCAGCCACTCCTTGGAAACCCTATACAGGGTCGCTATGGGTCAGAACCAGCTAGATGGCACTCAACAACAACACAGTCAAAAGCCAAGTCAATATAGCACAGGGAAACATCTTTCTGATGTGCTCCGCTTTCAGCCAAGGTCCATCTGACATCAGCAGTGATAGCCCTTGTTTCTATCTCTCTAACCTTTCCCCAAAATTCCATGTTCATTGATTCACACCTCGCCAAAACAGCTGTTTGAGCATCCTCGAGGGACTCAAACTGCATTCCTTTGAAATGTTCTTTGTGTTTGGGGAACAAAAAGAAGTCTGAAGGGGACAGATCAAGATTGTAGAATGGATGTGGTACGGTTTCTCAATGAAATTGTCATAGGATGGCCCTTGCTATCCTAGAGGAAAGAATAGGTCCCTTGTTGTGAAGGAAAAATTTCCTTAGTACAACTTCCCTGGCCTTTTTTTTAAATCAATGCAGTTTTCAGTTTTCTTAAAATTTCTTTACAATAAACCCCCATGATTGTCCTATGGTCTTTGAGAAAAATTTATCAAGACTATCCCTTTGGAATGCCCAGAAACATTCTCCATTAACTTCTTAGCTGAGCTCCCTGCCCTGGATTTAACTGGTCCAGCTGATGCCCTGTGAAAACACTGCTTTGATTAGACTTTCTTGGAGGTACCCTAAAGAGACTAAGACAAGTGTCTTACTAGAAAACTTGTCCGCAGCCAACTACATATCAGAGAGCTATGCTTAAACACAGATTAAAAAAAAGTGTGCATGTATGAACTGGAACCCTAGTAGTAACATTTTGATTTACCCTCATGCACTAATACAAAACACAATACTAATATAAAATTAATACAAAACACAAGATTTGTTTACAAATGACGAAAACATCAATGGCATACTTTATCAATCTTAGATTAATAAAAATGTTCTGGACATTAACTATATGAAGATTATGTCAATTATAACATTAATTATACTATGAACTTTGTTGTTGTTAAGTGCTGTTCTAACTTATAGTGACCCTGTATAGTATTTCCAAGTAGCAGCTGGTGGGTCTGAACTGCTGACCTTGTGGTTCATAATCCAGTGCTGATCTTATAGAGCCATACCAGGAGTCCACTATGCACTTTGTTGTTGTTGTTGTTAAGTGCCGTGGAGTCAGTTCCAACTCATAGCGACCCTGTATAGGGTTTCCAAGGAGCAGTTGGTGGATTTGAGTCTCTGACCTTGTGGTTCAAATTGACCTTGCGGTCAGGAGGAGATAATTGATCTAAATGGTTTATGCAGCAGAAGTTCAATTCCTATGATACAACAAAGAAAATATACCTTGTTCACTTCACAATTGATCTTGTTGTTGTTGTTGTTAAGTGCCGTGGAGTCAGTTCCAACTTATAGCGATCCTGTATAGGGTTTCCAAGGAGCAGTTGGTGGATTTGAGTCTCTGACCTTGTGGTTCAAATTGACCTTGCGGTCAGGAGGAGATAATTGATCTAAATGGTTTATGCAGCAGAAGTTCAATTCCTATGATACAACAAAGAAAATATACCTTGTTCACTTCACAATTGATCTTAGAGCTTCCTATAGAGAATTTCTCTTTTTTAAAGGCTTTAAGTCTAATTATTTTAAGCACAGGGTTAAAAAAAAAAAAAAAAAGCCTTAGTTGGCTAAGCCAAGGAAATGCAATATTTTAAATGTCAAACCAGAGCACATTCCATACTTACAAATTGGATAAAACCTAAAGTACTGGGAGAAAGAAGAAAAACAAGAGATGGGAAAGTATCTTGTGTCCCTGCTAAAATAAATTAATTTGGAAGGTGCAGTTTTTAAAAAGAGTATGATGCCTTCTCTCTTTAATATTTCCAGATGTCTTTCTCAGACTCCAGGGCTCCCTCTGGACAGCTGTTCTTAGGAATGTTGCCCTTCCTTCTTCCTGAACATCTCATCAGTGGGTTGAGAACTGATTGCAATGTGATTGCAGTTTAGCAGTTTCCAGCTTAGAGAGGAATCGGGACTAGAAGTAAATATAAAGACACAAGAGTCCAACTCTGTTCAGTTTCGAATGTAGAGTTTCTTCAGGTAGAGATTCTTCTGTCCAGCCGCTCAAGTTTAGGATCTCCGTTGCTGTCCAGGTCCTTTTCTACTTGGTTAGCTTTGAAGTCTATTTTCTAATCCCTTACTTGATGTGAACGTGTACATATGAGTGTATGCACATACACATATAGTCTCCCTCTACATATGAAGGATTTATTCTCGACCCATATCTCTCTACATTTATTGGAAATATAATTTTTCCTTCAGTCTTCAAAACGATTTATATCTTTTTTGAGCCTCTCTTCAAATCCCCAGCAGACTGCCCTTCCTTGCACTTGGTCCCACTGGCTCTTTCTTTGAGAAATAAACACAGAGAACTACATATCTTCCATCTTCTCATTCCTGAGGACTTT
The DNA here is from genome assembly GCF_000296735.1 of Chrysochloris asiatica. Classification (NCBI taxonomy): domain Eukaryota; kingdom Metazoa; phylum Chordata; class Mammalia; order Afrosoricida; family Chrysochloridae; genus Chrysochloris; species Chrysochloris asiatica. The sequence continues at coordinate 3,305,390 of NW_006408752.1, forward strand.
TGTTTTCTTTATATTGAGGTGCAACCCATACTGACAGCTGTGGTCTTTGATCTTTATCAGTAAGTATTTTAAATCCTTTTTACTTTCAGCAAGCAAGGTTGTATCATCTGCATATCACGGGCTGCTAATGAATCTTCCTCCAACCCTGATGCCACATTTTTTTTTCATATAACCCAGATTTTTGAAGTATTTGCTCAGCATACAAGTTGAATAAGTATGGTGAAAGAAAAAACTCCTGTAACACACCTTTTCTCATTTAAAACCATTCAGTGCTCTCTTGCTTTGTTTGAACAACTTCCTCTTGGTCTATGTACAGGTTCCTCATGAGCACAATTAAGTGTTTTGGAATACTTATTCTCCATAGCTTGGCCTGATCCACACAATTGAAAGCCTTTGCATAGTCAATAAAGCACGAGTCAGGCTGCTAACCTCAAGGTCAGTAGTTCAAAACTACCAGACGTTCTATGGGAGAAAGATGAGGTTTTCTGCTCCTGTAAAGATTTACAGCCTTGGAAACCCTATACAGGGTCATTATGAGTTGGAACCGGTTCCATGGCACACCATTGTCACCACCAACAAACATCTTTCTGATATTCTCTGGTTTTACCCAAGATCAATCTGATGTCAGCAATGGTATCCCTTGTTCCACGTCTCCGTATGAATCCAGCCTGTATCTCTGGAAGTTCTCTGTTAATGTATGGTTGCAGCCATTTTTGAATGACCATTAATAATATTTTACTTCATGCGATATTGATGATATTGTCCGATGATTTCTGCATTTCATTGGTCTCTTTGGAAGATGCACAAATATGGACCTCCTCCAATCATTTGGCCAGGCATCTGTCTTCCAAATTTCTTGGCATGGATGAGTAAGTACCTCCACTGCTTCGTCAGTTTGGTGATAGATTTCAATTTGTATTCCATCAATTCCTGGTGCCTTGTTCTTTGCCAGTGTCTTCAATGTACTTTGGACGTCTTTCTTTAGGATCATTGACTCTTGATCATATGCTACCTCTTGAAATGGTTGAACATTGATGATTTCTTTTTGTTACAATGACTCTGTGTATTCCTTCCATCTTCTTTTAATGCTTTTTGCATGATCCATTATTTTGCTCATAGAATCCTTCAATATTGTAAATCGAGGCTTGAATTATTTCTTCAGTCCCTTCAGCTTGAGAAATGCTGAATGTATGCTTTTCTTTAGGTTTTCTAACTCCAGGCCTTTGCACATTTCATTATAATATTTGACTTCGTCTTCTTGAGATGCTGTTTGAAAATTTTCTATTCAGCTCTTTCACCTGATCATTTCTTCCATTTACTTTAGCATCTCTATGCTGGAGATCAAGTTTCAGAGTCTCTTCTGACATCAATTTTGGCCTTTTCTTGTCTTCCTAATGACTTTTTACTTTCTTCCTGTATTATGTTCTTGATGTTATCCCACAACTCTTCTGGTCTTTGGTCTTTAGTGTCTAATGCATCAAATCTCTTCTTGAGATGATCTCTAAATTCAGGTGTGATATGTTCAAAGTCATATTTTGGCTCTCGTGGACATGTTTTTGTTTTCTTCAGCTTCAGTTTGAATTTGCATTATGGCCTGTTCCACAGTCTGCCCCTGGCCTTATTTTGGCTGATGATACGGAGTTTTTCCACCGTCTCTTTGCACAGATGTAGTCAATTTGATTTCTGTGTATTCCATCTGGTAAGATCCATATGTATAGTCATCTTTTATGTTGCTTAAAAAGATATTTGCAATGAACAAGTCATTGGTCTTGCAAAATTCTATCAATGTGATCTTCAATATTGTTTCTTTCACCAAAGCCATATTTCTAACTCCTGGACCTCACCCTTCAACCAATAAATAACATACATATATAAATGGAAAAAAGATTGAAGTTGTGAAGACTTCATTTTGTTCGGCTCAACCATCAGCACTCATGGAAACATCAGTCAAGAAATAAATTGCTCAAGAAATTAAAGTTTCAAGAGCAAAGATGTCAGTTTGAGAACTGTGGTGCACCTGACCCAAGCCACGGTGTATTTAATTACCTCATATGCATATGAAAGTTGGACAATGAATAAGGAAGATGGTAGAGAAACTGATGCATTTTAGCTATGCTGTTGAAGGAGAATAGTAAAAGTATTATGGACTGCCAAAAGAACAAAGCAATCTGCGTTGGAGGAAGTACAGTTAGAATGCTCCTTGTAGCCAAGATGGCCAGACTTTTCTCTCAGACTTTGGACATGTTATCAGGAGGGACCACACCCTGAAGAAGGACATCATGTTTGGTAAAGTGGAGGGTCAAAGGAAAAGAGGAAGACCATCAATGAGATGGATTGGCACAGTGGCAGCAGCAATGGATTCAAGCACAGCAAAGATTATAAGGTTGGTACAGAACTGGGCAGTGTTTCCTTCTGTTGTGCACAGGATCGCTATGAGTCAGGATCAACTCAGTGGCATCTAACAACAACAAGAAATCTATTTACTCACCTATACTTGTCCTCATCTTTGCCTTCCCTGTGGTTACAATAGGTAAACTCTTCTCGCTATTACTGAAGGCCAACCTTTCCACTGGGCCTCTGGATCCCATCTTTTTTCTCAAGGACACAACTCCTGTAATTATCTATCCCTCCTTTGCAACTCCATCATTGTTTTCTCTCACTTTAATACAAAAAAACAAAAAACAAAAACAACTGCCTTGACACCAACATGCCTCTCCAGCTCTTCCAGTTCCCCTTCACAACAAAACTTCTCCAAAGGATGGTCAATAGACACTGTCTTCACTTTCACACCTACTATTCTTACCCCAAACAGGCTCTGCCCCATAACTCCATAGAAATGATCAATGTCTATGTCACCAGTAACTTTCTCTAGGCAAATTCTGTCGTCAAGGAGCCCTGGTAGCATGGTGGGTTATGCATTGGGCTGCTAACTGCAAAGTCAGCAGTTAGAGTCTACCAGTTGTTCTGCTGGAGATACATGGGGTTTTCTGCTCCTGTAAAGATTTATAGTCTCTAAATTCCTATCAAGGGTCATTATGTGTCAGAACCCACTTAATGACACACAGTAGCAGCAGCAGCAGCCTCTGTCTTTATCTTTCTTGAATGTTCTAAATCAGTACACAGAGTTGACTGTTCCGCCTTTTTGGAAAAATTCCTTTTTATTTTTCTTGGTCTCTCCATCACCACACACACTAGTTTTCTTCCTACCTCACTGACCTTTCCTCTGTTTCTTTAGCTACCTCTTCTTTGACTAACCCCCAAAAGTTGCTACAACCCAAGTCCTGGTCATCAGTCCTCTTTTCTTCTACAGGTTCTTCCTAGATGAACTCATATATTTCCATGACTATAAATATCATCTACCTATGCCATTGACTTTGAAGTATGATTTGTTCTTTTCTCAGAACTCCAGAAATGTACCTCTACTGGCATACTTGATGGAAATGCCTAGTGGACATGTCAAACCTATTGTGTACAAAACAGAACCTTTGATTCCCTGCCCTGTTAACAGTGAAGAATCTTCTTTCTCGCCCCCCCCACCTCCATCTTCCCTATTTGAGCAAATGACATAATGCCAGTCTCCCAGATATCCAAGTCATAAACCAAGACTTTATCTCTGATTCCTGTTTTTCTCTCATTAGCCTCAATGTAGAACCCACCAGAAAGTTCCGTCTCTGAAACATATCTCAATGCCATCCACTTCTCCCCATTTCCACGGCACTACACGGGTACCAGCCAGCATGCCCATTACTCTGACCTCCTGCAACACATCCTATTTAGTACCCCTACCTCTCAGTCCTCCCCAGCCCACTTCCCCTAGAGCAACCACAGTTATCCTTCTAACTTGTCTACAAGGATACTTCACTCTGCTGCTTGAAAGTCTCCAACAGCTTCCAATACATTTGAAATAAAACATTAAGTATCTTAGTACAGCCTCAAGACATACATAAAAGAATCCTGACTTGTATGCATATCTGAGCTCATCTGCTTTTATTGGTCTCCTGGCTCACTTGGTCTTGTCCCACTGAGCTGCTCCCAGTTCTGTGAACACGCAAAGCCCAATTCCATATTAGGAGCATTGTGTGTTGTATTTTATTCATTGCTTATGGCTTTTTTTAATGAGTTCTGAAGTGTGGGTTGTTTTTTTTTTGTTGTTGTTGTTTTCAGGCTATCTAGTCCTCAGTGAATTCCCTTAGGGTTTTTGCATTTGATATTTTCTCTGCCTGGACGGCTGCCTGATTATTTGTATGCATGACTCTCTCCTTTATATATCTTCTAGGACTCAGTTTACAGTTATCTCCTCAGAGGCCCAAACACTAAACTCCACTCTCTAGTGCCGAAGATCAAAAACAAAACAGCTGCTGTCTGCTGATTTCAACTCGTAGTGACCCCGTATGTGTCAGAATAGAACTGTACTCCATAGGGTTTTCAGTGGCTGACTATTTGGAAGTAAATCACCAACTCTTTTTTTCTGAGACACATCTAGGTGGACTCGAACCTCCAACTTTTCAGTTAGCTGCGAGTGCGTTAACCATTTGCACTACCCAAGAACTCCATCTAGTACCCGCTGTTGTTAACTGCCATTGAATTGGTTCTCCTGCAGAACAGCTGGTGGGCTGAAACTGCTGACCTTGTGGTTCACAGTCCAGTGCTTTCCCTATGGAACCACGGTGCTTCCCTCCTGCCATCTCCCCACCCCAAAGACCTAGTCTACTATTATTGTCTTCACAGCACTTACCACTGTCTAAAACTGCCCTATTCATTTATTTGTTTGCATGTTTATTATCACTTCCAATCTCCCTAACAACAGAAATCCTGCTTTTCTTGTTATTAACATATTTCCAGTGTCTATCTTGACAGCACTTAACAACAACAACACAGCAAGTCCTGGAGTCGGGTGTGATGCTGTAGGATAAAAACTGTACTGCAAGGTCAGTTTTAACCACAAGGTTGGTGGTTCAAGCCAATCTGCTGCTCCTTAGACACCCTATACAGGATCTCTATGAATGGGAACAGACTTGACGGCACTTAACAAGAGCAACAACATAGCAAGTTCTAGCCCAGAGGAAGGGCTCTTTAATGTCTATTGAACAAATACATAGATACACATACATAAACTATGTGTTTATGTGTGGATATGTTGTTGTTGTTGTTGTTGTTGTTGTTGTTGTTAAGTGCTGGTGAGTTGATCCTGACCCATAGTGACCATGTATAAGGTTTTTGAGGAGCAGCTGGTGAGCTTGAACCACCATCCTTGCAGTTCAAATGGCTTTGCAATCTGGAGCATCAACCCAAGCCAAGTCCACACCAGGACTCCATGTGTGGATATGCACATGGCAAAATCACTGCAAGACATAGATAGTCAGGCTTTCTTTGAATTATTTAAAATGTACTTTTTTTTTCTTTTTCTTTTTTAATGTTTTATTGTGTATTGTGTGATAGTCTACATGGGGGAACATTAGTTTTATATTCATTCCATCATACATCGTCTCATTGCCATAGTTACCATCCCATCCATGCATCATCACCCAACCAAAGGGTACACCCTGCAATCCTGCCCGCCCTCCCCTCACGGTCCTCAGCACACAGCCCCTCTCCCTCTCTGGATCCCTAGTCCCCAGCCACTCCATCTCTTCACATCATCCTCCCTCTTCATGTCATCCTCTCTATCTCAGTCTCCGGCCTCACTGCTCCTCTGGGTGGGGTCCCGCTCTCCACTCTTCTCCATTGATGGTCCCAGGGCCCTCCACTCCTAGACTGAAAGGTTAATTATTCCCCTCCTTGCTATAAAATGTCCACCTTTACATTTCCAGTCCTCACAATCAGTCCTGGTAACAATTATTCACCTTTGCTTCCCAAGGGACCCACCCATCTGCATTTCTTTTCATCTGCCCTATCTAGACATGTTGGATACTACTCACTGGACACTCTACCATCCTCTCCACCCTGTCAATCTAGGTTCCCTCTTGAAAGCTTGTAAGCCAGTCACTTCTTGTCGTTGTATCCCTTCTCCCATTTTGGTTGGTCAATGTTCAAGATGGTGATCCCTATCTACTCTTTGTGTGGAAGGGGTGGGAATAATTCTTGGAGGAGGGATAAAATGTACTATTTAAGTTGCTAAAGAAACTTGATTTTGTTTTTAAAATTAAATTTGAAACTAATATACAGAATTTGTTTTCAGTTGCACAGTTCTGAGAGTTTGACAAATGTCCAGAGTCATGTAACCACCCCCATCCTCAGGAGACAGGACCGTTCCATCACTCCCCTGGTGGTGTAGTGGGTTACACAAAGTCAGCTGTTCGAATCCACCAGCCACTTTGTGTGTGGTGGGGAGAGGAATGAGACTTTTTGCTTCCATAAAGGTTAATAGCCTCAGAAGCCCTATACAGGGTTGCTAGTCAGAACCTACTTGATGGTACACAACAACAACAACAACAACCCAGGGAGTCTTAGCCAAGTTTCTTTTCTGATTTGGTCCCATGAATAAGGATGATTCTTACATCTCTAAGGTCAAAGTTGTTGTTGTTAAGTGCCATGGAGTTGATCCCGACTCATAGCAACCCTGTATAGGGTTTCTGTGGAGTGGCTGGTAGGTTTGAACCACTGACCTTGCAGTTCAGTGCATTATCCTGCAGCACCACACCAGGACTCCAGGTCAAAGTTAGAGGTTCAATTAAAATCAATACTTAAGAAGTAGATGAGATTGGCCAGCTTGATCTCTAGCTCTTTCCCACTAGCGGACAACTTTTGGGGGAACAGAGCGGTAGGAAGCTTGGTGTAGAGGAGAGGGAGCCTGGAAAGTGATTTCAGTGCTGTTCTGCTCTTGGATGAGCACCATGGGGGTCACTGACTGATGGATATATCCTATGGCCTGAAGTGGGGTAGACACAGTGGGGGTTTTGAGCAATAGCCCCTTGGATGCTTCATAAAATTAAAATAACAATACCACAGAGGAAGGACAAGGGCCAGAACAGTAAAATAGAAACTAGGATAGAGTGGCATTCCAAAAACCAAGGAGAGAGAGGTTTGAATAACTGAGCAAACAACTTAATTATCAGAGATTGAATTGTGTCCCCCCAAAATGTATGTCAGTGTGTCTGGGCTATGATTCTCAGTGACTGAGTAATTATATAATGTTGTAATCTTCCTCCATGATGTGACCAACTGTGATCGGTCAATCAGTTATAAGGGGATTAGGGTAAGACGCAGCATCCTAACTCAGGTCATAGCCTGGATCCTAAGTAAGAGGAGTTCCTACGGGGTGTAGCCTTCATCACCTTTTATCTTATAACAGATCAGATCACAGGAGAAAGAAGCAAGCAGAGAAGGAGGGATCTCAGTAACACCAAGAAAGAAGAACTGGGAATGGAGTGCATCCTTGGGACCCGGGTCCCTGAGTTGAGGACCTTCTAAATATGTTGTTGTTATTAAGTGCCATTGAGTCAATTTCTACCCATAGCGACCCTGTATAGGGTTTCTGAGGAGCAGCTGGTGAGCTTGAACCTCAGACCTTGCAGTTCAAACAGCTTTGCAGTCTGGCACATTAACCCACAGCACCACACCAGAACTAGGGGAAGATTAATGTAAGATACATGTGGATCCCAAGGAACACCAGGCTCACAAATGTTGAAAGAAGAAAAGGACCTTTCCCTAGAGCTTCCTACACTGTGAGAGAATAAATTTCTGTTCGTTAAAGCCATCCACTTGTGGTATTTTTGCTCGAGCAGCACTAGAGAACTAAGATAAGAATTTAAAATTATATCTTGCTTATTTCTAAAACTACTTACATGGCTTACCAAACTGTATCAGTATGGTATGTAGTATGGATGGAGTTGTCCTACCTCTGCTCCTATGAAAATCATCTTTGGCTATAGGGTCTTTGAAGATATTATCAGTTAACATGAAATAACAGAATAGGGTGAATATTAATCCAATCAATGTGGTCTCCTTATAAAAGAGAAAAGAGACAGAGAGGGAAAATAGCTATGTGTAGATGCATCTACAACCCAAGAAACACCAAGGGTCGCCAGTCATCACCAAACACCGAGAGAGAAGCATGAAATAGATTCTGTCTCGCCGTTCTCAGAACACAGCTACTGGGCTTCCATAATTATGAGACACTACATTTCTGCTTTTATAAGCCAAAAAACAAACAAACAAACAAACAAAAAACCCACAAAAAATCCCAACTGAAATGAAACTAAAATACTATCACTTTCTGGATTAAATGAAAGAAAGGATGAAGGGGCAAAGCCCTGACCCCATCACTACTCAGCCGTGAATGCTCAGGACGCCTCCCCAGCTCCATTTCAAGATGGCTTAAATTTGAGTGTGAGAGCTCCACAAAGTCCAAACCACAAACATCATCAGGAAATAGAGCCATATCGACATGGAGTGCAGAACAGGAATGTGAAGTCAAGCCACATTCGACTGGGCAAGTAGGTTGTTGCTTTATGATACTTATCTGTACTTAGCAAAATGGATTTCCTTAAATGAGACCTTTATGTTGGCACCATGCCTTTTTGGTCTTTAAAAAAAAATGATTCTTGTGTGGGTGATGGTTCTAATTGTCCTTTGGACTTTGTGAAAATATTCATTATAATGTCATACTATGGGATTTATCTACAGATAATGGCAATTCCATGCAAGGAAGGACCTCAATTAGAGTATTACAGAAAGGAATTACTGCAGAGAACTAATCAGTGAGGCACTGATAAGAATGTTACATGTCTTGCATAATAATAAAGACCATTTACTAGTCTCAACCAACTGCCTACCAGTAGCTCGACTGCCTGAAATCACTTAATGGACCAAGACAGAAGTACAGGTCATATTTAGAAGAATAATGGTGGCTCTGTGCCTAATGCCAGGGTGACCTGGTATCTACTTTGGTGGTGGTGGTTATGTGCCCTGGAGTTGGTTCTGACTCATGGTGACCCTCTATAGGGTTTCTGAGACTGTAAATCTTTACAGGAGCAGAAAGCCTCATCTTTGTCTCACAGAACTTCTGACCTTGAGGTTAGCAGGCCGACTCATAACCACCGTGCTACCGGAGCCCCTTGGTATTTACTGATTGATATATGATTGTCGGTTGTGTGGTAAGAAAGCACAGATTTAAGTGCAGGACAAAGATCTATTGCTTCAAAAGAAAATCTTGAATATCACATGTGAGCCCAGTTTTTAATGACTAAGAAGTCTGTCACCAACATTATTTGTCTGTGGTCTCCAAACACAAAGAACACTGCTACTTGACCTATACTTATGGATGCATATAGCTCAAAATACCAACTGAGAAGGAAAGAGTCTTCACATCAAGGATCAATCCTATTCCCTCTGTACACAGGGTTAATAGGGACAGGCAACATAGACATTGGCTACCTAAAATTGGGGGCTAGAAAGGTACAAAGTGACTGGCTTACAAGTTTTCAAGAGGAATTTTTAGTTTTAGATGTGCAGGGAAGGTAGAATCCCCACTGAATAGTTTTCATCTTGTCTAGACGGGTCTGGTGAAAGGAGATGGGGATAATATTCTTATGATTCAATAGTGAGTAATTGTTATCATGAATAATCACAACTGTCACAATTGTAACATAAAGGGGGGAGTAGTTAATCTTACATTCCAGGAACAGAGGACCTTAGGACCATCAAGGGAGAAGAGCATGAGCAGAATGTGGGACCCTAACCAGAGAAGCAGCTACACCAGAGATGGAGGCAGAGATGATGATATAGAGAGATAGAGCAGCTGAGGCCTCTAACTCACAGAAAGAGAAAGGTTGTATGCTGGCAGTCAGGAGGCAGGCTTGCAGAATGTGCCCTTTGGTTGTTTAAATGATTATATATTCTGAGTGTTTTTGTGTACCTCCCCAAAGAAAAAAACATAGGGGATAGAAACAAATACTGTTGAATGATGATGCATGGAGGGGATTGCAATCATTGCAATGAAACAAAATA
>NW_006408752.1:3315507-3328173 GCF_000296735.1 Chrysochloris asiatica
TGTATAGGCTTTCCAAGCAGCAACTGGTGAGTTTGAACTGCCATCCCTGATGTTCAAACTGACCTTGTGGTGCAGTGCTTTATTCCACAGTGGCACACGAGGACTCTTATAAGGAATATAGCTAGCTAAAATTCTCTTTGGAAAAATGGCTCAAAATTCCATTTTCTCAAGTGACCAACTACCCACTTCATTAGATGAATTTCTGGATTTACTCCTTCAGAAAGAAAATTGTGTCCCCACCACAGGTTACAGTTTAAAATGTAAACACTACATATGCAGAATGAAACATGAGTCCATGGCTAAAAACTAAAGCTGTCATACATCTAGTGACTTCATGAAACGGAACCAGGTGCAGCTGGACTGTCCCTGTGGATGATTCCTGCAGGGATTGCTCATTTCCTTCTCAATTTGTTATATATATATTTTTTTACAAAGCGAGGAGAAATGGTTAAATACATAAACACAGCCAGACAATAGAACATGATATAAAATGACTGTAAAAGAATGAAGTAGATCTTTCTAGATAGATGTGAAAATGTCTAAGTTATACTGCTCAGTGGGGAAAAAAAAGGCTCTTTTCAGGACAGTGTACATAATGGGAGTTTTATTTTGACAGAAACACAAATCTCATCATTATATAGAGAAAACAAGTGGGTAGAAAGGGCATTAAACTATTTACCATGGTTACTCAGGGTAACGGGTGGGAGCTCCCAGAGGGTTAATCACTTTCCACATTTGTTCTTCAATTTCTGAACTTTACACCACTTTATGTTGCCTTGAACTCAAAAAGAAAAGAATAATTTTTAAGATTCATAGATTTATTGAGATATGAAAACTGATGTAAGAATAGATAGGAGAAGACAATTGGAATTATGATTGTGAGAATATTTAGTATCCATATGTTTTTCTGAATGAAACTACTGTTAATTCTGATTGTGGTAAGTGAACACTGACACGCTAGTCATTGTGGACACCAATCAGAAAGAGTTACTTGGTGGGAAACAGAAGAATATACACAGACCTTTAATCTTTTAATCCATTGTTAAGTGCCATGGAGTTGGTTCTAACTCATAAGTGACCCTGTTTAGGGCTTCCAAGGTTTTCAATTTTTGCAGGAGCAGAAAACCTCATCTTTCTCCCACAGAGCAGCTGGTGGTCTAGAGCCACTGACCTTATGGTTCACAGTCTAGTGTTTATCCTATGGAGTCACCATGCTCCTTTAAACCATGTTGTTAAGTACCATGGAGTCAGTTTCGAATCACAGTGACCCTGTATAGGGTTTCTGAGGAGCAGCTGGTGAGTTTGAACCACCAACCTTACGGTTAGCAGTCCAGTGCTTTATTCTACAGCACCACACTAGGACTTTTTTTAATCCATAACCCTGCCATATACTAATTTTGGATTCTTGAGAGCAGAGGCCAGTTGCTTCTTGCACTACACTGTTGTCTATGTGATGCACAAAGAAATCACTATCAGAATAACTGGCAGGGATCTGCCCACAGCACATAATCATGCCTTCTCGAAGCGAGAGCCAATTGAACTGGATTTATATGTTCCAGGGGGAGGGTCCAGTGGTGAAATTTCAACTCACTGCAGGCCCAAGGAGCAAACTGATCTTTCCCGTTAGGTCCTTTTTTTCTGTTTCTCTGAGTTCTCTGTCCTGTCATGAGGAATGCACAAAGCAAGAGGTCAAAGTAGAAGGAAGTGACATTATACCTTAATTCCTTCGTCTGACTTGTGACGCTAATCACTCTCTCTCGAAGCAAATATCCCGGTGGCTTTTGTAACTCACAGAATTCATGGGCTTATTTTCCAAGGTAATTTATTCTCGAACATCTTCTGTGAGTCCTCCACATAGGAAAAGAACAAATGAGGTGACCTTTCCAGAATGAAGTTCTTGGTAATAGTGTGCAAGAGTGATTCAAGCATGGTCTTTTCCAAGCTCTACTGAGAGAACTGGAGTCCTGTGTGTGCTGTAGGATCAGCACTGGACTGGTAACCACAAGGTTAGCCGTTCAGACCCACCAGCTGCTTCTCGGAAACCTTATACAGAGTTGCTGTGCGTCAGAACTTACTCAATGGCACTTGACAACAACACTGAGAGAAATAGTGAGTCCAAGAGTTTGGAGAAAAGATGATAGCATAAGTGTGTTTGCGTGTAACTTAAATTTAAACTTAAAAAAACACAAACACTGGGATTTTCTTTTGTAGAAAGGCGATTATGCAGTATTTGTATTATGATGATTGTTGTTAAGTGCCATCGAGTTGATTCTGGCTCATAGCGACCCTGTACAGGGTTTCTGAGGAGCAGCTGGTGAGTTTGAACTGCTGACCTTGTGGTCCAATGCTACTTCTACAGCGCCATACCAGGAGTTCATTTTTTGAATTTTTATTCAGTTGAAATTTTGTCAGAGATATTTTGCTGTAAATATATGGCATGGTGTTATGGGTTAATATGCTAGACTGCAAAGTCATTTGAACTATAAGGTCGGCAGTTCAAGCTCACCAGCTGCTCCTTGGAAGTCCTATACAGGGTTACAATGGGTTGGAACCAACTCAACAGCACTTAACAACAACAACAACAGGAGCCCTGGTAGTATAGTGGGTTACAAATTGGGCTACTAGCTACAAGATCAGCAGTTTTATTAACAGCCACTCCTTCATTAAAAAGATGAGGCTTTCTGTTTCTATAAAGATTTACATCCTAAGAAACCCTAAACAGGTTGCTATGAGTCAAAACCAACTCCACAGCACACAACCACCAACACCACTACCACATGGCACTACAAAACAATCTATAAGACAGTCAAATTCGGACCACACACACATGAAATTTAGATCATAAATACATAAAAACCTGGTCTGTTGCTTTGTACATGCAAATTGTATATAGTCACATTTATTATCTTATAACATATATAAGCATACATTAACTTTGCTTCTATTTTACTCACATAGATGTTTATTTTAAATAATGTGTATGTGTTTATATTTTTATATAAACTTTTATATATAAGTTGATGCCCATGGGTAAATAATAAATGATGTGGGGGAGGTGAACAAATATATTTTGAGAAATTGGTTGTTCAATGTAGAAGTCTCACCTAACATGAAGGAGACCTGGGGTCATTTTCTAGTCAATCCAGCGCATACAAAAGGTTCGTTGAAAATTATTATCTTTTAATTCCATTTTTCCATGAACAGCCACCACCTGTCTGTCAGAAGGGGTTTGTAAATTGCTATAATGCTATATACAGGAGTTCTGGCATAGCGCTGTAGGATAAGCATTGGACTGCTAAGTGAAAGGTTGGAAGTTCAAACCCACCAGCCGCTCCTTAGAAACCTCATTCATGGTTGCTAAGAGTCAGAACCAACTCATGGGCACTTAACAATAACAGTAATGCTACACAGCTTTCAATGGAGATTTCAGATTACAATCAACTAAGAAGAAATATTTGGTGATCTTCTGAACACCAGCCAACGAGAACCTACATTAACAAGTAGTGACTGGGATCTGAAAAGCTTGCAAGATGCCATCTAAGATACGACAATTAGTCTCTCCTTGTCTGAAGCAAAAAATCATGAAAAAGAAATCAAAGACTCAAGGAAATAATTAGTCCAAAAAACAAATCGACCACATGAACCACAGTCTCCATTAGCCTGAGACCAGAAGAACAGAAAAACAAGATAATGCCTGACTATCAAATGCTCTGATCAAGATCACAATAGAAGGTCCAGGACAGAGAAAGGGCGAGAGGAAAAAAAACATCCAACAAAATTTCAAATCATAAAAAAGACCAGAGAGACTGGTAGAACCTCCGGGACTGTGGTCCTTCAAGCCTAAAAATTAACCCACTCCCTGTGTTAACTTTCAGTCTAATGATAGACAGGCCTTTTACCAGAATTAATAATACCAGGGACAAAAGTGCCCCTCAGTATAGTCAACCATACAAGATCCAAAGGGTAGCACTTGCCCCAAACACAGTTCATAAGGCAAGAAGGGGCAAGAAAGAAGGATGAATGAAAACGGGATACCCAAGAGTACCCAGGGAGGAAGAGTGCTGTCCCATTAAGGGGATTACAATCAGTCATGAAATAAATTGTTGAGTGGAAAATGAAATTGTTTTGTAAACTTTGACCCAAACCTAAAACAAAAAGTGAAAAAAAAAAAAAAATTGAGACGAAAGAAAGAAGAAATGAAAATCCTGTGGATCACAATGGAACATTGTCCAATTCCCAACTGATGGGATGACACAGAACCAGGCAGAACTTCATTCCCTTGTGCAAGAGGTTGTCATGAATCAGATGAACTTGAAAGTAGCCAACAATAACAACAGTCTTAGGAGACTGACAAGCTAACAAAAGTCAATATTGGAAATTCTTACTTTAGTCAGAACATTGGTTTCATAGACTCTAAAGCTCATTTCAAAGCTAAGATTCTCTCTGGTTCTAAGATCTTGTGTCTTGACCCAATGAGGCCACAAGAAAATCTCTCTTGAGTATAGATCCAGGGTAAGAAAGGGAATACTTTCAAAATCAAAACAAACAAGTTGCACATTGCAGTTGGTTACTCTGACACAAGAGGCCAAAGGTTGTACTTTGGACAAAATAAAATTGCTTGTTTCAAATATTAGCAACTCGGTCAGTTTACTTTCAAGGTGATGGTGTGCCATGGAGTCAGTTCTGACTCATAGAGACCCAGTATAGGGTTTCCAAGGCTGTAAGTCTTTACAGGAGCAGAAAGCCTCATCTTTCTCCAGTGAAGCAACCAGTAGACTCAAACTGCTGACCTTGAGGTTAGTAGCCCAGCTCAAGGTAGCTATTCTACAAATGATGGTGGTGGTGGTTATGTGCCATGGAGTCAGTTCCAACTATAGCAACCCTGGAAATTCTCATCTTTCTTCCTTAGATCTGCTGGTGGTTTCAAACTGCTGACTAAGATTGCCAGCCCAACTCATAACCAGAGCACCTTATTCTTAAAACATTCTTTAAAAAAGCAAACAAACATCAATGCTCTGTACAACTTTGTTGTTGTTGTTAGGTGCCATCGAGTTGGTACCGTCCCATAGCGACCTTATGCACAGCAGAACGAAACACTACCCGATCCTGGGCCAACCTCACTATTGTTGCCACACTTGAGTCCGTCAAAGCTGCCACTTGGCTAATACATCTTGTTGGGGGTCTTCTTCTTCTTCTCTGACCCTCCACCTTACAAAACATGTATATTTCATATCAAGTTTGCTTTTTATACAGTCTCAAAGAAATCTTATATATGATCAACACAAGCTCTGTTTCCACTCTCAAAAGATTTTTAATGCTAAGTCTAATGGAATCCATTCTTTGGTGAAAGATTCCCCACCCCCTACCCCGGGAGGGGAAAAGGAATAAAGAAGGGACTATAATATTTCTAATGTTATGACAACAGTGTCCCAGTGCTCTTTGTAGATGATGCTCAAAAATTCCATAGGTACGCCTCCACTAAATGTTGACCTATCTAACCTGCTTGTCATTTCTAACCCCAATTCTTGTCTATTGAGTCTGATCCAGAACAAATCATTAAACACTCAACAAATACAGCAGTTGCTTAGCTCATGACTCACGCTCAAAATGATCCTTAGAGTTCTGTCATTTATGTCCAAGAAATTCCAAGTTAATGGGCTACACAATACAGGCAACCAGAATGACCTGGGAGCTTTAGTTTCCTGTTCTTGTTTTTCAAATAAGGGGACTCCATACCCTCCCTCCAAATACTACACATACCAACTGCCTTCACATCAATTGCTCAAACCTTTCTCCTCTCCACCCCCCTGCTTCAGTGGAGGCCTTGTCATGTGATGCAGAGTCAAACTCTGATCCATAGGGCTTTCAAGACGGTGACCTTTTGGATCACCAGGCCTGTTTGTATCAGCACCTTACGCATAGACACAAACCACTAACTTCTTGGTTAGCCACCATGTCCTCTAACCTTGTGCAACATCCAGGATAGCCTACTCTAAGAAGAGTGGATAGAACTATGACGCTGGAGATGTTCCGTCTATCAGCCCCATAGTCAGATATTGCTCACTTGTATCCAGTGTAATCTCACAAAGAGAACATCCTGCAGATCAGCTCTAGTGCCAAGGCTTACGGTCACCAGATGCTTCACCAACAGACCCCAGCTCAAAAAATGACACTCCACCCTCCTCAGAGCCTTCCAAACCAGAAATGTGGGAGGCAACTTCTACTCTTATTACTAGCTAAATTTAGTCAATTATGGAAAATGCCATTTTGTTTTATTTCACCCAAATCTTTTTCTTCTTCATCTCCCCCTTTAGTAGACACCCTTGTCATCTCTGTCTGGATCCCCTAACAGGGCAGACATGAGGCTGTTGTTGTTGTTGTTAGGTGCCATCTAGTCAGTACCGACCCATAGAGACCTTATGCACAACAGAATGAAACATTGCCCGATTCTGGGTCAGCCTCATTATTGTTGTCACGCTTGAGCCCATTAATGCTGCCACTTCGCCAATCCATCTCGCTGGGGGTCTTCCTCTTTTTTTCTGATCCTCCTCGTGGGTTTGAAATGCCGATGTTGCTGCTAGCAGTCCAGCGCTTATCCTATAGTACCACACCAGGTCGCCTGATAGTGATTGATTATGTGCCAATCTACTCCTTGAAGGCAGGGTCCAGGTCATAATCATTTTTAGTCCAATGCTTGACAAAGAGTAGTCATTCAACAAATGCTTAGTTAATGAATCAATATGGAACCTATTGTTGGGTTCCGTTAAAATCAGGTATGGTCAACAGTGACCTCTTCGAAACATATCTTGTATGTTTCCTAGTTTCCAAATATATGTTTGGCTTTTTTTGGTAACTAATTCCTAACTTAATTTCATTGTGGTAAAAGCACATATTTGGCATGATTTAAGTTCTCTGAAATATGTTGGAACTTACTTATAGCACAGTATGTGGTCCATTTCTGTCAACATTCTGTGTGTGCTCAAAAGAATATATGTGTTACAGTTATTGGATATAGTTTCTCCACATGTTCATCATGTCAAATTTGTTTATAATTTAAAATCTTCTGTATATCATTATAGATGCTTTTCTACTTGTTTTAAATTGTTTTCTATGGAAAGATTAGTCCAAATAACATGATCCACTAAATCACTAGAAGTCAATGGAGTCTTGGTGAGGCCCAACAGGGTATGCACTGGACCACAAGGTCAATTTGAACTGCAAGGTGGCAGTTCAAGTCCACCAGCTGCTCCTTGGAAACCCTATACAGGGTTGCTAGCTATCAGTTGGAACCAACTTGATGGCACTTAACAACAACAATGGAAAATGCCTATTATATTCCTTTGTCAACACATCTCCTACTGTCTCAGTCTGTGGTAGCTTATTATCATTGACATAACAGGGGAAGAGAGGAAGAAAAGATATCTAAAATCATAATTACTTGAATTACCACTGAGGACACAAAATGGAGTAGTTCAACTTCTGAAAATTATGAAGATCTGAAAAACAAAAACCTTTCTATTGAGTAGCATGGAGTCCTGGTGTGGCGCTGTGAGCTAATGTGCTAGACTGAAAGGTCGGTTTGAACCGCGAAGTTGGTGGTTCAAGCTCACCAGCTGCTCCTCGGAAATCCTATATAGGGTCGCTCTCACTTGGAACCTACCTGAAGGCACTTAATAACAACAAAACATTGAGTAGCACAACAGAGTCATAAAATGCTTCAAATCTGCTGACCTGTACCCCTAAACAAACACAATCCAAGCTAGATATGTTGACTTTTCTGAAGTAACTGTTAGTTTTGCTTACTTTGTTTTAACACACATTATCACAAAGTCTTGGTGGGGCACTGTGGGCTAATGTGTCAGATTGCAAAGTTGTTTGACAAGGTTGGTGGTTCAAGCTCACCAGCTGCTCCTTGGAAACCCTATGCAGGGTCACTATGAGTTGGAACTTATTTGATGGCATTTAACAACAATAATCATGAACTTGTGACTTTTAATAAGTTGATGATAATCAAAGCCTTCCTAACAAGAATGAACTTGAAACATCTACCCAGGCTTTGCTGGTATGGTGAGTTTGGCTCCATTGTTTTTTCTTCACCTTTGCTTTTTCTTACCTGAGCATCTAATGTTTTCTCTCCCTGACAAGCAGATAGGGAAAGAAGTTCATCTTTGAGCAAATGTTTTTTCTGGTGGACAAACTTCATACTTCCAACATTCAAATTGAATTTCCTTTTTGGAAGAAAAGAAAACACCTCATAATAAATTGGTGTGGTGCTGCAGGACAAGCACTAGATTGTTAACTGCAACCACCAACTGCCCCTTGGAAACCCTATACAGTCTCATTATGAGTCAGAATGGACTTAACAGCATTTAACAACAACAATTCTAAGGGACACATCTTAAAAGCACGTCTTTAAAGCATGCTTCATTCACCTTGTCTGGAGATTAAACTTTGGAGCCCCAATCAGTTAAATTGTTGGCAGAAATCCAATTCACTTTTGCCCACCCCTGATTTATGGCCCTGCGGGAGACCTACAAATGCTATTTCTCCTCCTCATGCTCCTTTGTTTCAAAATGTCAGGCATCTACCCAGACTTAAAGTTCACCTTTGCTCTCTGGAAAGTCTGACGCCTAAGGTCATTAATCTTGGCCCAGAAATAAGTTCCTAGCTTCTCCGACTGTGGAAATGATTGGCGCTGGTGCATTCTGGGGAAGGGCTTTCTAGGACTACGGCGCCAGAAAAATCTAGCCCAGAGTGATGGAGTCTGGGACTGGTGCAGTAGTTTTCAGTCAATATCACCTTCTTTGGCTGCCACTTAGGAGAAATGATCCAATAACTCAGGGAGCTCGCAGTGACAAAGTTTCAGAGCACAGGCAGATGGATGCCCCAGGCAGAGGTGGGGATAAAACCAGCTTTGACGGCAAAGCTAGTTCCCAACACTTGCAGATTCATCTGTAGTCTCCTTAAGCCTCACAACAGTATACCCACTTGACCTACAGATTTGGTAAAAGACGGGAACCCTTTATTACCAACTGCAGGGTCCAAGAGGATCACAGGTGGAGTATATTCAAGGTTTGTTTCAGATTCCCAGAGTATGTAGCCCACTTCTACCTCAAGCATATCAACAACCCTGTTGCCCCCAAGCTAGGGCTGTCAGATAAAATACAGAATGTTGATGTTGTTAAGTGCCATCGAGTCAGTTCCGACCCATAGCGACCCTGTATAAGGTTTCCAAGGAACAGCTGGTGAGCTTGAACAGCCAACCTTGTGGCTCAAACCGACTTTGCACTGCAGCGCATGAATCAATAGCATTGCACCAGGATCCCTAAATACAGATTAGTAGTTTTAATTTTATTTAAGAATAAGAATGCCCCATTCCAGACAGCAGTGATACAATTCTGGTCTTCCATGTGGGAGACTTCAGTTCAATTCCTGGTCCATGAACCTCTTTTGTAACCATCAGCCATCTGTTAGTGGAAATTTGTGTGTTGCTGTGATACTTAACAGGTTTCCACAGAGATTCCCGACTAAGACATGAGGAAGAAGGACCTGGCAACCTATTAAAAAATTCAGTCAATGAAAACCCAGTGGATCCCACAGTCTACTCCCATTGAGCAAGAGGTCACCATGAGTTGAGGGCTGACTTAAGGTAGTAACAATAAAAACATGTCCCATGCAATATTCAGGATATAATTGTACTAAAGAGTGATGTGATGTTTATCTGAAATTCCAATTTAACTAGACATCCTGTCTTTATTTTACTAAATCTGGTTACTATATCCCAGGAGATATTTGACAATATCTGGAGATACTTTTCATTGGTCACAGTCTGAGGGAGAACAGGTTACAAGTAGCCTTTAGTAAGTAGAGGCCAGAGATAAAGCTGAGTATCTTACATCTTGAGCAACCCTGCTGTCAACCACTGTGCCCATCCACCTTCACAGGTGAGTCACTTTCTCAAAGGTAATACAACCAAGACTTGGGGATACTTTGAAATTTTGTTTTTAAACAGAGATTTGGAAACAGACTTTGAATATATCTCAGCTTTCTTTCCTGCATTAATGTGTTTCATTTTTATGTTACTGTTTGCTATTAAACTTTAAGATTAAATTTTTTCTTTTGCTATAAAATTTATTTATAGGGGCTGTTATTTTTTCACCATCCACTTTTAAATGTCACCAGCCGCTCCTCAGAAACCCTATACAGGGTCGTTATGAGTCATAAACAACTGGGTGGCACTTAACTTTTATATACACCCTGAAGAACAAGTAAACATTGCATACAATAAAAAGAGCAACAAAATCCCCACCCCCCGGGTTTTGGTAGAGTGTAACTTTCTGATAACACCTGCAGCTTATAAATGGTTATCAACATGAAAAAGGTAATAACCACATATTTCCTAAAATGTTTGTATTCTGGTTTCTGTAAGTGGAGTGGGGTGGGGCAGAGGTAGAAGAGCTTCTTTATACCTCTGATCCCACTTACATGAAATATCTAGAATAGGTAAATGCATAGAAACCATAGTTTATTAGTTGTTGCAAGGGAGTGGTTGTTATTGTTGTTAAGTGCTGTCGAGTCAGTTCTGACCCATAGCGACCCTGTATAGGGTTTCCGAGGAGCAGCTGGAAAGCTTGAACTGCTGACCTTGCAGTTCAAATGGCTTTGCAGTCTTGCACATTAACCCACAGCGCCACACCAGCACTCTGAGGGAGTGGTGAGAGGGGGGATAAAAAAGCATTGTTTAAGGAGTACTGAGTTTCTGTTAAGGGTGACGAAAATTTTGGAAATGTATAGTGATAAAGGTTGCACAATAAGGTAAATGTAATTAATGAAACTGATTGTACAAGGGGTGGGAAAAAATTCATGGGAAAATGGAAATGAAAAGATAATGGAATTTTCCCATGAACTTTTTGAAGACCCCATGTGCATAAAAGTGGCTGAAAGAGCAAATGTTTTGTTATATATACTTCATCACAATAAAATTGTTGTTGTGAAGTGCCATCGAGTCAGTTCTGACTTATACTGATATAGGGTTTCTGAGGAACAGCTGGTGGATTTGAACCACTGACCTTGTGGTTGGTAATACAGCGCATACCCTACAAATCTAATCCATGTTCTCCAGCTCAACTCTACTAATAAAAGAGATTTAAAAAGCAATAACAGACTTCGGTTTTGGCAGCAGCAGAGGCAGAGTGAGGTAGGACAGGCTGCATGGGGGAGGGACTGAAACCCTAGCGAAGTTGCTTTTATGGAACAGCACCAGAGCTCTGGATCTAACATAGGTGTAAGGTGTTGGTTTCCTGCACACACCAGTGGAAAAATCATGGTATAAAGGAAAATGCTGCAATTTAGGAATCGCATGAGACACAGGACTCCCTCTGCAGCCACCCCGCCCAGGCAGAGTTCAGAGGGTGGGGCTACAGCCAGACCAGCACAGGGAACTGGCGCTAAAAGCGGTGCAAAAGGAGGGGTGGGGGAATTCTACACATTTTTCCCTCCTCTTCCCTGTTGCACCTTCTTTGCCCAGCACAGATGCCTGCAGGCAGGTGGGTGCACACCCTCCCCCCCAAAAAAAGTCCAGCGTTGAGCCCACAGTTTTCCCACAGCACAGAGAGAAAGAGCCCTATTGGTCCCAAGGGCAAATTCTTTGGCAACGTCAGTCTCTGGGTCACAGCCCTAAAACTAACTTGTGCAGGACCCTTTACTCCGGCATATCAAGCAAGAAAAAATCAGGCCTGTCAGGCCTAACAGACAAACCATATGAACAATCTGTAAAACCCCAACATAAAAGGATGCAGCTCTCTCGAGAATTACACTGTGCACACGCAGATACATAACTGACCTTCAAAGACAAAAATAGTAAACAATCTTTCTCCCATTAACTTCTAAATATCTATCTATGCACCTCTACAGTGGTGACTAAAGGAGGGGCCTGAGCAAGAGGATACCCCCACCCACTGCTGGAGGCTTCTACTGTGCACGCACACTGCCTCTGTAGCAAGGTGACTGGCCAGTTGCCCACAGTTTTATTTTTGTTTCAAAGTGGTGGTTTTTGTCTCTGCTTTAACATTGTTTCTGCTTTAGGTTCTTTTGATCACTCATTTTTCTTGGAGGTGGGAGCTTTTTCTCCCTACATTACCCAGGAAGAGACAGAAATTGTGGCCATATAGTCAAACTACAAGCATACGCCATAATATTTCACCATTGAGACAAGAGCCAATAACAACTGCTAGCGTAGTGGTTACGAATCGGGCTGTGAACCGCAAGGTCAGCAGTTCGAAACTACCAGCGATTCCGCGGGAGAAAGATGAGGCATTCTACTCCCGTAAAGATTTACAGCCTCGGAAACCCTGTGCAGGGTTGCTATGAGTCAGAACCGACTCCATGGCACTTAACAACAACAACAACAAAGCATTACACACAAAAAGGGAAGCCTATCTCCTGATCATATCCACCCAGTAAGCTTAATAACACAGCAACAAACATCCATTTAATTATTAAAAACCCACGTAACTACTGAGAATGACCAAATAAAACACAACAAAAGATCTCAAAACATGTCCAAAAACAGAAAAGAGTAACTGAGACAAATGAGCTGGAGACAGACAAAAGCTCTCTAGAAGAGGAAGCGCAGATTTTGGATTTGCCTGAGAAGGAATTCGAAGA
>NW_006408752.1:3333958-3345190 GCF_000296735.1 Chrysochloris asiatica
ATTATTCAACGTTATTAGCCTTCAGAGAAATGCAAATTAAAACTATAATGACATACCATTCTGTGCACACGATGAGTTGACAAGGATGTGGAGCAATTAGAATTCTCCAATATTACTGGTGGGGATGTAAAATGATACACCAACGTAAGAAAAGTGACATTTCTCATAAAGTTATACATCTACCTTTGATCCAGTAATCCCATGTCTGGGTATTTGTCCGATAGAGATGTAAGCATATGCAGTGAAGAGGTTATTCAAAGACTTTTATAAGAATGTTCATAGAGCAACCTTTAAAAGATAATTACCAAGAAAAACAAACAAATAACCAAACACTGAAAATAACCCCATTCTCCATTAGCAGGAAAAGGGAAGAACAAACTGTGGTGTATCTGTGAAATGGGATCCTGATACGTACAAGAACAAGTTAATCTCACTATACTGAGTGAGAAAGGTCAGGAGGTGCCATACTGTATTTAAATGAAGTTCAGGTACAAGCAGAACTTATCTTTGCTGACAGAAATCAGAAAAAATTACTAGTTACCTCTGGGATAGGGCATGAAGGTATTGACTGAAAATGTGACAAAAATGTTCTGGGATGACAAAACTTGATGTGGATGGTGGTTAGGGTCGTTTTGAGTTGGAATCAACTTGATGACGATGGGGTTTGATGATTTTGTTTGTTTTGTTTTTAACATAGTAAAGCACTTGCTCACAAGGTTGGCTTGAACCACAAGGTCACCACTTCCAACCCAGCAGCTGCTCCCTGGAAACCCTATGCAGGGTCACTATGAGTCAGAACAAATTCCACAGCACTTAACAACAACAACAACAACAACAACAATATGCTTAAGATCTTTGCATTTATTGTGTTAAATTATAAAACCCAGTTTATTTATCTTTTTCAGTTTATTAGGATCAAACCTTTTTGTTGTTGTTGTTGCAACATACACAGTCAAACATCAGTCCATTCACAAGTTCTACATGAACAGTTTAATTAAGATTAGTTACATGCTTCACTTTGTGTCACCATTATATTATATATCTCAAACAATGTTATTTCATCACTGTTAATTTAGGTTCTCTGTCCCTTAAATTACTCATCTGGGCTTTAAATGAACTATTGTCAGCGTACACTCATAAAGATAACTCTTGGTAAGAGTATTATGCTTGAGGCAAATGTTCCTTATTAATTGGACTAAATTGTTGTTTAGTTTAATGATGATTTTACGGGATAGTTTTGGTTCAAGGTTTAAAGATGATTTCTGGGCACTGAATTCTGGGGCTCCTCCAGTCTCCATGAATATAATAAGCCTGGTTCCCATAGGAGTTTGATCATCAAGGGGAGCTTAGTTTGATAATGTGTGGGGAAAGAAAGAGTCCCCACTGAATAGTTTTCATCTTGTCTAGATGGGTATGGTTAAGAGATGGGGATAAGATTCTTATGATTCAATAATGAGTAATTGTTATCATGACTAACTGCGGCTGTCACAATTGTAAAGGTAGAAGCTTTATAACAAAAATAGGGGAGTAGTTAATCTTACATTCCAGAAACAGAGGACCTTAGGACCATCAAGGGAGAAGAGCACAAGTGGAATGTGGGACCCTATCCAGAGAAGCAGAGACACCAGAGATGAAGGCAGACATGCTGACCTGAAGAGAGGGAGCAGCTGAGGACTCTAGATTCATGGGAAGAGAGGGACTGAGAGTTGGTGGCCAGAAGGCAGACTTTCAGAATGTACCCTTTGGTGGTATAAATTATTATATATGCCTGAGTGTTTAAAAAAAAAAAAAGCTAAAGTGAATAGAGAGAAATACTGTTAACTGATGGTACTTGGAGGGGATTATAATCATTGTAATGAAACAAGGTGTATGATTTGTTGAATGTTAGTTAATAAGAGTGATAAATAAGAAAGGAAAGCAAGGATTCCTGGGGGTCTGTATACACTGAAGTTACACAACTAGCTGAAGCAAACAAAATAAAGGAATTCTTTGATTTGTTGTTGTTAAGTGCTGTTGAGTCAGTTCCAACTCATAGTAACCCTGCTTAGGTATTTTTATAAATTGGTCCAACTTTATTGAAAGGTGTTCTTTCACAGAAGAGACAAATAGGAACCAGACTGTGATTTTAAGGCAGGCAGAGATCTGAGTTATGTTTTACTACAAAAGAATATAAAATACATTAGGTCAAACTACAGTGTAAAAAGAGAAATGAGTAGCATATCCTTATTAAATGTCTTCTTAAGCTCTTACCTAGTTACAGCTCTTGAAAATTCAGATAACCAGTTTGAATTTAATGACAAAACCTAGTCACTTAACTGTAACATGAAAGAAAGACGGTCACATTAAGGTATATGCCAGCTCTAAACTTTCAAAAGCCACTGAAGTTAGAAGGTACTTTGTTACTACTACGTGAAAAAATTGGACTTGTATCAGGGAAAATCATACTGGACTACCATTTTTTAATAAGCAACAACAGATCATAGAAAGTATTATTTCTGGCTTTACAAATGCCAAATAAATTCTCTAGACTCCCATTTCTGTAGAGACCATTTCTGTAGGTTGCTATTCAGGCTCTGTACCTCAGCACAATCCATTTGCCACGGAGAGAAAAAGACTTCAGTATGAGAATTGGCTGAAATGTATATACTATGGGAATCTTGTCTACTTGTTTTATTAAGCATAATCTTGATCTTCAGGCTCTTTTTAAAACCTGCTCCGTTCCCAAGATCACTCTGAAAATTTATAAATATGACAGCCCAGACAGCAACCTGCGTAATTTCAAGGCAATGTGTTTCACTCATGCCTCCTTGGTAGTTCATCCCACTTTTTAATAACAATCCCCACTCCTCTTTAGAATATTTGAGGTTCTTGCTGTCCAAGGCTTATTTCTGCATCAACTATTTAGGAAGGTTCCTTGACCACTAAATTAGCTTTTAGAGATTAGAATTTAGCACACAATCAAAATTCCAGCTGTCCAACAACTATCTGTTCCTAATGTAGAACAAAGCTATACAATATGGCAAAATCCCATTTATTAAACTTCTATCTCATACAAGTTTTTTTAATTCCATGCCCCAATGGATAACATAAACTTAATTAGACTCAAAACATGGTAAAACAAATGTAAAAATTTTCCCAGGCTTCTAAAAAATACTGTTATTTTCGGCTGACAGATTACTTAACACTAAAGATTCAATCTGTCTCTGTTTCTGAGGCATGGCTGGTGAGCTTGAACAATCAACTTTGCGATTCAAACAGACCTTGCAGTCCAGTGCATTAACCCACAATGCCACAAAAACAAAGTTGTTTTTCAGGAATCTAAAAGTCATTTTTATGGGGCAGGTAGGAAGAAGTTTATAAGCAATTAAGAGGTTTATAAGTCTTGCTGGGCAAGTATGTTTTACAAATTTACCTTGCCTTCCGAGAAGTGAACTAGCCAGTATGTGTTAGTTTCATGAAAGTTTCTAAAAGAGAAATATGATTGAAATTATTCAGGAGTGGGATTCTGGTTGGGAAGTGAATTGCACTGGAACTTGCTGTTTTTCAGTAAGTCAAAAGGCATGATTAAAAAAAAAAAAAAAAACCTCAACTGTCTCTCCATAGACTGACTTTTCATTTGTAAGAAAAGAAGGAAAAGCTTCTGGCAGAAAATTAGGAGGAACTGACCCTAATCTCAAAATTTAAATGCATCATGTGTACCCCACTCTAGACTGTGAAATGTGACATGTGATGAACTGAAATCAACACTTGAGGGCACCCTGACTTCACAAGAAACACCAAGACCAGGTGATTTTTAAAAGTCTCTGCCCAGATTGTTTACTTGCACATCTGAAGGGATAATCAAAGCAACTCAGACCTGGTGTGTGTCCTAACGTGCACAGTCAGGAAGATTTGGGAGCCGTTTTGAGTTTTCTTTTCTCCATGGCTCTCACTCATTCGCTGACCCCACATCTCTAAATCAGTTGCTGCACTCTTAGACTCATCTGGAGAAGCATCTACCAGGGAAACAGATGCCTAGATTGAAAGGGAGCAGCAAGGAGCAGCTAGAGCACAAGGAAGCATCATAGAGGTACCAAGCTTGAACCTTTGGAAGCAAGGGCGAGGTATCAGATTATTTTGAAAAATGGAACTCCTTTCCACCATTTCATTAAAACAAAGCAAAACAAAACAACTTACTACATTATCTGCACCCCTACCAGGTTTGTGTTAGTGCCATCGAGTCAGCTCCAACTCATAATGGCCCTTTATAGGGTTTCTCAGACTGTAAATCTTTGAGGGAACAGAAAGCTTCATCTTTCCTCCAAAGAGCATCTAGAGAGCTCGAAACACCAACTCTGTGGTTAGCAGTTCAGTATGTAACTTACAGAGCCATAGCACTCCTCCACCATGTGTAGAGTTTTTAGTAACACATCAGGAAAATTGATAATGCATTTATTTCCTACAAAACCAGTCACTATCAAGGTGATTCCAACTCCAGGTAATCCTATGTGTGTGAGAATAGAACTGTGAGCCATAGAGGTTGGAGGGCTGATTTTTTTTGGAAGTCTTCTGAAATGTCCCAGGGTGGACTTGAACCTCTAACCTCCCGGTTAGCAGCTGAATGCACTAACCATTTGTGTCAGCCAGGGACTTCTTTTCTATAGCAGGTTCTAAAGAGATTCTGAGCATTCTCTTTTCTCCAGACAGGCTAAGATGGGAGCCACAATGAACAAAGAAGCAGAAAGGTCTGGAAGATTCTGGGTTTTTTGATAGGACATGGCCTCAGAACTGAGTGGAAACTAAATGATGCAGGATAATGCACTGGATTGCAAGATCAGTTTGAACCTCAAGTTGGCGGTTGACTACACCTGTGGAAAGAGATGGTGGAAAAACTCCATATCAGCAAAAACAAGACCAATGGCAGACCATCAACTGCTCATGTGCAAGTTCAGGCTGAAGTTGAAGAAAATGAAAATAAGTCCATAGGAATCAAAATATGACCTTGAATATATCCCATTAGAATTTAGCGATCAATTGAAGAACAGATTGTATGCATTAGACATTAAAGACTGAAGACCTGAAGAGTTGTGGGATAACATCAAGAACATCATACAAGAAGAAAGAAAAAGGTCATTGAGAAGACAAGAAAGAAGGAATAGACCAAAACAGATGTCACAAGAGGCTCTGAAACTTGCTCTCTAGTGTAGAGATGCTAAAGCAATCAGAAGAAGTGAGAATAAAAGAGCTTAACAGAAAATTTCAAAGGTCACCTCAAGAAGACAAAGTCAAATAAAACAAAATGTGCAAAGACCTGGAATTAGAAATCCAAAAGGGAAGAACATGCTCAACATTTCTCAAGCTGATGGAACGGAATAAAAACTTCAAACCTCCACTTGAGGTATTAAAGGATTCAATAGGCAAAATATTGAAGGATGCAGAAAGCATCAAAAGAAGATGGAAGGAATACACAGAATCATTGTAGCAAAAAGAACTGGTTGAGGTTCAACCATTTCAAGAGGTAACATGATTAACAGTCCATGATCCTGAAGGAAGAAGTCCAAGGTGTATTGAAATCACTGGCAAAGAAGAAGAAACCAGGAATTGGTGGAAACAAATTGAAATCTTTCAACAAAGTGATGCAGCACTGGAGGCACTCACTCATCTATGCCAAGAAATTGGGAAGATAATTACCTGGCCAACTGACTGGAAGACATCTGTATTTGTGCTCATTCCAAAAAGAAGTGGCCCAAGGAGATGAGGAAATTGTCAAACAGTATCACTGATATCCCATGCAAGTAAAGTTTTACTAAAGATAATGCAAAAACAGCATATGCCATACATTGACAGAGAACTTCCAGAGGTTCATGCCAGATTCAGAAAAGGATGTGGAATAATGGATATCACTGCTGATGTCAGATGGATCTTGGCTGAAATGAGAAACTATCAGAAAGCTGTTTACCTGTGCTTTATTGACTACACAAAGGCTTTCAAATATGTGGATCATGACAAGCTATGGACAACACTATGAAGTATGAGTAACCTGTACATAGACCGAAAGGAAGTTGTTCGAACAGAACATGGGAACATTGAATGATTTAAAATCAGGAAAGATATGTGCCAGAGTTGTATTCTTTCACCACACTTATTCAGTCTGTATGCTGAGCAAATAATCTGAGAAGCTGGACTGTATAAAGAAAAACATGGCATCAGGATTGGAGGAAGACTCATTAACAACCTGAAATATGCAGATGATGCAACTTTGTTTGCTGAAAGCAAAGAGGACTTAAAATACTTACTGATGAAAATAAAGATTAAAACCATGGGTATGGGTTGCATCTCAATGTAAAGAAAACAAAAATCCTTACCACTGGACCTATAAACAACATTCTTATCAATGGAGAAAAGACTGAAGTTGTCAAAGATTTCATTTTGCTTGGATCCACCATTAACACTCATGAGAACAGCAGTCAAGAAATCAAACCTGTTGCACAAGACTTCTTTAAAATGTTGAAGAGCGAAGATGTCAGTTTGAGGATTAACTGGACCTAACCCAAGCCATGGAGTTTTCAATAACCTCATATGCATGCGAAAGTTGGACAGTGAATAAGGAAGGTGGTAGAATTGATGCATTTGAGTTATAGTGTTGGAGGAGAATATGGAAAGTACCATGGAATGTCAAAAGAACAAATGTATCTGTGTTGGAAGAAGTGCAGCCAGAATGCTCCTTGGAGGCCAGGATGACCAGACTTCGTGTCTCATACTTTGGACATATTGTCAGGAGGGACCAGTCACTGGAGAAGGATATCATGTTTGGTAAAGTGGAGGGTCAGAGATAAAGAGGAAGACCCCTAATGAGATGGATTGGCAC
The DNA here is from genome assembly GCF_000296735.1 of Chrysochloris asiatica. Lineage (NCBI taxonomy): Eukaryota > Metazoa > Chordata > Mammalia > Afrosoricida > Chrysochloridae > Chrysochloris > Chrysochloris asiatica. The sequence goes on from NW_006408752.1 coordinate 3,340,806, forward strand.
AGTGGCAGCAGCAATGCACTCAGGTGTAGCAATGATTTTGAGGTTGGCCCAAGACCTGGCAGTGTTTCATTCTGTTGTGTCTAGGGTTGCTATGAGTCAGTACCAACTGAATGGCACCTAGCAACAACACAATACATTCCTAGATCCCTATCTGGGAAAACAGATGAATTAAATAGAAAAGAGTGAGGCTAGAAATATATCCTAAGAGGTAAAGCATCATGATGTTGATTGTTGTTGATGTGAGGTGCCATTGAGTCAGTTCCTACTTATAGTGACCATCTGCACAACAGAAGGAAACACTGTGACGCCTCACAATCTCTATGAAGTTTGAGTCATTGCTGCTGCCTTGAATCAGAAAAAACAAAACAACAGAAAATCTCTGGTCACTCTGACTCTTTAGAAATTAGTTGACAGAAGCACGGAACACATTGGTCTTTCATGCTATTAAGAGTGATTATTAGCAGTGTATTGAACAGAAGTTAGTCCTCTTCCCATAGGACAGAGTAAAAGGGAAAAGCTCAAAATCTTTTATTAAGAGAGTATTCCCTGAAAGTATTAAAAATAGTTTCTTGGTTTATTTTGATTGCCTTCAAGTTTATTCTGACTCATGGCAACCCAATGTGTTGCAATGTGTAGAACTTTGTTCCATAGATAAATTTTTTTTTTTTTTTTAACTTTTTGTTATTGTCCAGACCAGGCATAGCTGAACACATATCCCAATTCAACAATTAATACATTTACAGTTTTTTCATTAATTACATTCTTCAAGTGGTGTTCACCCTCTTGAACTTACTGGCCCCTAAGCTTTCTATGAAAACTCACTGCCTGCTAAGTTTCCTAGGGATAGTTCTTAAAAGAGCACAAAGCTGAAGGCAGATGTTACTTACTAGTTAAGGAAAGTTACTGTTTGGTTTTAAGAAAACTTCAGGGCATACTTTTGCTTTAAGGTTTTAGTTTAAAGATTATCTCAGGGCAATTGTTTTGGGCATCATTCAGCCTCCATGGCTCCAGGAAATCTGGATTCCATGAGCATTTGAAATTCTGATCAACATTTCCCCCATTTTGATTAGGAGTCTTCTATGGAATCTGTGACCAAAATGGTTAGTAATGGTAGTTATGCACCATGCAGTCCTGGTCTTATGGCAAAGAAGACAATTGTTCAAGGAGGTAAGTATCTCCTTCCTACTCCTGGTGTGGCACTGTGGGTTAATATGCCAGACTGCAAAGCTGTTTGAACTGCAAGGTCAGCAGTTCAAGCTCACCAGCTACTCCTCGGAAACATTATACAGGGTTGCTATGGGTCGGAACTGGCTTGACACTTAACAACAACAGCAACATTCCTAACTACTCTTCTTCCTCTGTCATTCCAGAAGAATAGAGACCAATTGCTGTACCCTGGATGACCACTTGTAAGCTTTTAAGACCTCAGGCATTATGCAATGATTTAGGAGGTAGAACAGAAGCACTAAATCTGGTATCAGGCCAGTAAGTTGTATACCTGTAAGAAGTTGAATTGGCAAAAGTTGTGTGATAGATTTCCAGCCACCACCACCACCACACACACAAAAAAAAAACCAGCTGCAGAGGCTGCTTATGTTTAAACCCAATACCTCCTGGGATTTGTTTTCTTGCTTTGGAGCTTGAGAGTCACGGTTTCATGGGATCGCTGAGTTAATTGGCCTAATATCATGTTCCATGGACTTTTCATGGCTGTAATCTTTATGGAAGCAAATCCCTAGGCATTTCTTCTAACGTTTTAGTTAGCATCCAAATACTTAACAGTTTACACCACCCAGGGAATAATATCCATTTGTTTTGAAGGGGCTGGGGAGTGGGAGAGGGTGGGTGAGGGACTGCTTAAAATAGCAAAATCAAAAGCAGTCCTGAGGGTCTCATTTGTCTGGTTTGACCTGTAAAGAGGGAGGAGTTGCATCACCTGAGCTGTCTAGGATTTTAAAAATGGTTTTCCTTTACCCTCAGATAGGAGTGGTGCTGTTTCCTGGTCACAGAAATAACACATGCTAGCCTAAGCTCACATGGCAAATTCAAGCAATATAAAAAATATTTTAAAAGAAAGTAAATCACCTAAGTTTTATCACCCAGAGATAAACATAATTAACATTTGGATTTAGTACAGCGATTATTAAGAAATCATGAAAACATTTCATGAGAATCTTGGGAAAAGTAGTAGCTTCATTCATTAAGATTTCTGAAATTGGAGCCTTTGTTCACAATATACTTGGGGGCAATTTCAGTATAGACAATCCCTGGGTTATGAACAAGATCGCCTTCCTAAGTGTGTCATTAAGCCAAATTTGTAGGCACTTCAGAACAGATGCCTACAGTTCTTATTCAGTCTTACTTCAGCGCAAGAAAGAAGCTGTGGTAGCACAGTGGTTAAAGTGCTCAGCTGCTAACTGAAAAGTTTGTGATTTGAACCCAGTATGGAAGATGTGGTGATTTGCTTCCATAAAGATTTACAGTCTTGGAAATCCTATGGGGCAGATTTATGCTGTCCTATAAGGAGTCTTGGTGTGGCGCTGTGGGTTAATACACCAGACTGCAAAGCCGTTTGAACTGCAAGGTCAGCGGTTCAAGCTTACCAGCTACTCCTTGGAAACCCTATACAGGGTCACTATGGATTGGAACCGACTCGATGGCACTTAACAACATAAGGAGTCCTGGTGTGGCATTGTGGGCTAATACACTGGACTGCAAAGTCATTTGAACCACAAGGTCGCTGGTTCAAACTCACCAGCCACTCCTTGAAAACCCTATGCAGGGTCACTCTTGGTCAGAACCGACTCGCCAGCACTTAACAACAACATAAGGTCACTATGAGTTAGAATTCACTGGATGACAATGGGGGAGGGACTGGTTCAATTGTTTCAAAGTGAGGGCAAATTTACATTACATAAAAGGCAATTATAACTTGTCCATCCATAAGTCTAATGCTAGTAACCCAGGGACTTAATGGCTTTCACACAGAAGGTTTGGACATGTCTGCTTCTGATATGTCTAATATTTCTGGAAATTTCTATTGAAAATAGTTCACCAGGACTGAAAGACGGACACAATCATAAATCTAAACATGGGGGTTTGAGTAATGCTTGCATTATGTCTGACTCTGGTTGGCTTTCCCAGAATCTATTTCTACCACACTCTCACAGCAGGAGAGAAAAGAAAGCAACATGCTAGTACAGTGATTCTGCCATGCTGGTAGCCTGTAGTTGTAAGATGCATCATTTTTCTCCCTCCTGCCAAGTCTGATGAGGGAAGCAGATTTTTAAAAAAATCAATAAGTATTCGGTAGCAGTTTTCATCTAAAAAGAAGAAAGCTGAGTTATTTTTTCTTTTTGTAATACACAGAGATAATTGTTTCTAAATTCAACTGTGTCTGTAGGTAAAGTGGAAAGATTTCTACTGGAGATAACAAATAAGAAACATTCAGTTCTTAAGGATAAAATCCTTGTGGAAAGAATGGGAAGATTTTCCGAAGTGGTAAGAGCTCTGGGAGTGATGTCTGTAGCTCATTCAGGGTCAGATAATTAGAGAAGCATCCTCTGATGACACAGACAGCTTGTGCAGGCCTAAGTCCTGGTGTGGCACTGTGGGTTAATGCACTAGACTGCAAAGTTGGCTTGGACTGCAAGGTCATCAGTTCAAGCTCACCAGCCACTCCTTGGAAACCCTATACAGGGTCATTATGAGTTGGAACTGACTTGATGGCACTCAACAACACCATCACAAATATTGGTGGTTCAAACCTACCTAACAGCGCTGTGAAAGAAAGATTTTGTGATCTACTTCCATAAAGATTTCAACCAAGGAAAGTCTATGGAGTACAGTTCTACTCTGTAACACTGGAGGTCACCCTGAGTTGAGGCCACAACAGTGGGCTTTTTAGCCTTCCCTTCTTTCATATTGTTGTTTAGTATTGTCAAGTTGATTCCAACTCATGGCGATGTTGTATAGGGTTTCTAAGGACCAGCTGGTGGGTTTGAACTGCAGACCTTGTGGTTCACAGTCAAGTGCTGATCCTACAGCACCACGCCAACCATGTATTTTGACCACTAGCATTTTTAGTGATAAAATCATATCAATTGAGCTATTTTATAATTATTATTACACAATTGAGCAATACAACAAATTATATTAGACAATTTGTGTTGTTGTTGTTGTTGTTGTTAGGTGCCATCAAGTTGGTACCGACTCATAGCAACCTTATGCACAGCAGAACGAAACACTATTATTGCCATGCTTGAGTCCATCGACGCAGCTACGTGGCCAGTCCATCTCCTTGGGGGTCTTCCTCTTTTTTCTCTAACCCTCCACCTTACCAAACATGATATCCTTCTCCAGCAACTGGTCCCTCGTGACAATAT
>NW_006408752.1:3347197-3347889 GCF_000296735.1 Chrysochloris asiatica
TGTTGATGGATGTAGCCATTGGTGAATATTACATATTGTAAAATGAGATAGGTTAGCATAAGTTCAATTCTTATTCACATAATTAAATAATATGACTCTTTCTTATAGCTATGAGCTCCAGCTGAGTTCACTAAGTATCTATAATCAGATATTGTTAATGGCCTACTAGCTTACTTGATTAGATCCTTCTTCAGTTTTGTTGAAAGCAAAGAAAAAGAAACAACCTTACTATGAAAGGACTTCTTACTCTCTCATTCAGGATCATTTATTTTCTCGCCATTTATACCAATATTTTGATTTGCTCCTTCAGAATCTGAAGGTTACTAGGCCAAGGCTATTGCAGAGTAGAATGGTAACTTTCCAGGCCAACCAACTGAGATCAATTTTAGTGCTAATAGAAGTAGAAGTTGTTACAATTGACTTTCTTAAGCCTATCATTTTAAAAGACAGTTATACACATGGACCTCACAGATGGAATACACAGAAATCAAATTGAGTACATCTGTGGAAAGAGACAGCGGAAAAGCTTCATACCATCAGCTAACACAAGTCCAGGGGCAGACTGTTGGACACACTATCAATTGCTCATATTCAAGTTCGGACTGAAACTGAAGAAAAATTTAAGTCCATGAGAGGTAAAATATGACCTGGAACATATCCCACCTGAATTTAGAGATCATCTGAAGAACAGA
>NW_006408752.1:3348854-3354479 GCF_000296735.1 Chrysochloris asiatica
ATTGTGCTTACAGGAGAACTATACATAGAACAAGAGGCAGTCCTTTGAACAGAACAAGGGAATGCTGAATTATTTAAAATTAGGAAAGGTGTGTGCCACAGAAGTAACAGTCAAGAAACCAAATGACACATTGCATTGGGCAAATCTATTGCTAAGGATCTCTTTAGAGTGTTAAAAAGCAAAGCTATCACTTGAAGGACTAAATTGTGCCTTATCAATCCATGCTATTTTTGATGCTTTATATGCATATGAAAGGTGAATAAAAAATAAGGAAAACCAAACAAGAATTGATGCCTTTAAATTATGGTGTGGGACAAGAAAATTGAGTAGAGCATGCACTGCCAGAAATATGAACTAATCTGTGTTGGAAGCAATATAGCCAAAATGTTCCTTAGGCATGAGGATGGGGAGACTTCTTCTCACTTACTATGGCCTGTTATCAGGAGGACCAGTCCCAGGAGAAGTACAGCATGCTTGGTAAAGTAGACGGTCAATGAAAAAGAGAAAGACTCATAACAAGATGGATTGACACAGAAATTGCAGCAATGGGCTTAAACATAGCAAAGATTGTGAGGATGGCACAGGACCAAGTGTTTCATTAGATGGTTCATATAGTTTCTATGAGTTGGAACTAACTCTATGGCACATAACAACAATGAGGGTAATTCCAGAAGCTTTTGGTGTTCACACTAGAGTAAAGGAACTCACTGTCCAAAGAGTACATATGCAATGACAGTTTTGTTGTTAGGTGCCATTGAGTCAGTACCGACTCATAGCAACCCTATGCACAACTAAATGAAATACTGCCGGTCCTAAGCCAACCTCAGAATTGTTGCTACACTTGAGCCCATTGCTGTTCCCACTGTGCCAAACCATCTTGCTGGAAGTCTTCCTCTTTTTCTCTGACCCTCCACTTTACCAAACATGATATCCTTCTCCAGTGACTGGTCCCGCTTGATAGTATGTCCAAAGTATGAGAGACAAAGCTCCTGGCTTTCAGTGAGCATTCTGGTTGTGCTTCTTCAAACACAGATTGGTTTGTTCTTTTGGCAGTCCATGGTACTTTTAATATTCTCCTCGAACACCATAGTTCAGATGCACCAATTCTTCTACAGTCTTCCTTATTCATTGTCCAACTTTCACATGCATATGAGGCTATTGAAAACACCATGACTTGAGTCAGGGGTACTTTAGTCCTCAACCTAACATCTTTGCTCTTGAATGCTTTAAAGAGGTCTTGGGCAATAGATTTGTCTAATACAATACCTCACTTGATTTCTTAATTACTGCTTCAATGAATGTTGATGATTAATCTGAGCAAAATGAAGTCTTTAACAATTTTCCCCCCATTTATATGGATGTTATTTATTGGTCCAGTGGTGAGAACTTTTGTTATCTTTACATTAAAGTGCAACCTTTACCAAAGACTGTGGTCCTTGATCTTCATCAGTAAGGTAATGGAAGTAAAAAATGTATGGTCAACAATTTATTGTTGTTGTTAAGTGCCGTGGAGTCAATTCTGACAATTCTGTTTTCATTACTAGTTTAGATAACAATTGCAGTAGGACCAGTTATCACGTACACAAGTACAAGTGATATTTCTGGTTGCTGGAGTCAATTCTGACTTCTGGTGACCCTATGTGCAGCGAAGCAGAATTGTTTCCAAGACTTTCATAAGTAGATCATCAGGCTTTTCATACAAGGCACTTTTGAGTGGGTTTGAACTGCCAACTCTTTCATTATTAGCTGAGCATTTAACCATTTGTGCCAGTGCCTAGAATAAAGAAACTTACTGTGAAGTTGAAAACACTGGTCTCCTTACCCTCTAATGATAAAAACAAATGAAAAAACAAGTGGCTAGTTCGAATACTGGACAACAGCATCCACATCACCTGGGAACTTGTTGGAAATATAAATTCTCTGGCCTCCCCCTGCAAACCAAAACCCTTGGAGTCAACACAGAGTGACAATACAGGACACAGCCAGGTTTCCAAGATTGTAAAGTCCTGGGGTGATGCTATGAGTTAAGGCGCCAGACTGTAAAGTCCTTTGAAATATAAGGTTGGTAGTTCAAGCTCACCAGTCACTCTTTGAAAACCCTATACAGGGTCACTATGGGTCGGAACCGACTTGACAGCACTTAACAACAACAACAACAACAACAACAATTGCTACAGAAACCCACTGCCTCATCTTTCTCCTGCAGAATAGCTGGTGGGTCCAAACCGTGGCCCTCTGGTTAGCAGCAGAGCTTTAACGACCGTGCCACCAGGGCCCTTGGCCCCCACCCGAGACCTAAGGAATCAGAAACTCTGGGGGTGGAATCAACAATCTATTTTCACCAAGCCCTATAGGTGATTCTTTTGTATGCCAAAATTTTGAGACCTCTGCTGTTCAGGATGTATTGTTTTCTGTGTAGTGGATGCTGATGAATTTCTCAAAATAGAGGGTGGCATAGAACAAAAGAGGAAGCATTTAAAGGGAATCTGCTGTGTAGCAACACGATCCTCAATTTCACCAGAGGTGGCTGGTGCGCCTTATCTCATTTCACAGGTGAGGCATACAAGGTAGTACTTGCAATCATTCTGGGGAAACTGCAAGGGCCTCAGGAAAGAGGCTCCTGATCTACCCAGTAGATAACAGATTGTAACTTAAGAACTGGCCTAACAGACACTGTTTCTCTGTGGACAAGGGCAAGAAGTCCTTTTTGTCTTCCCTTTCATAGAGAGAGAAACAGTATAAGAGGAACGAAAAATGCTCACTGAGATTTCAAGGGCGATTAAGCCGTGCCCACCTGGCTAGAAAGAATTGGTTTTTGCTCTTGACAATACAGTTTTCTGCTTCAGTGCTGGGCCAGAGTTGCCTGTCCCTGTCTCCAGTCTCCTCACACTGACCCAGGAAGTCTGCTTCAGGGCCCCAAAGCACTCTCTCACAATCTCAAGTTGGGTGTGGATGGAAGCCCAATGCAGTCTGGCTCATTTAGGGTGAATGTTTGTAGATATGTAGCTAAGATCTTCCAATGTGGTTGTTTATTGATCAGTGCTGTTAGTGAATTCTGACTCATGGTGACCCTGGAAAGGGGTTCCAAGGAACAGCTGGAATCTACTTATTAATCAGTTAATAAATTAATGTTAATAATCTTTTATCTATGAATGCTAATGTAGTTGTTGTTGTTAAGTGCCATCCAGTTGGTTCTGACTCATAGTGACCCTGTATAGGGTTTCTGAGGAAGAGCTGCAACTTTCTGGTTTGCAATCCAGTGCCGATCCTACAGCACCCTACCATTGTTGTTGTTGCTATTGTTAAGTGCTGTCGAGTCAGTTCTGACTTATAGAGACCCTGTATAGGGTTTCCAAGGAGTGGCTGGTGAGTTTGAACCACCAACCTTGTGTTTCAAATGACCTTGCGGTCCAGTGCTTATCCTACAGTGCCACACCATAGAATCTATTCAATGCATCTAAAAATCAAGTGGAAAGGGGTAGTTCAGAAACAACGGATGCACATAAATGGTGCAAAAGGTTAATATGCTCAGCTGCTAACCAAAAGGTCAGAGGTTTGAGTCCATCCAGAGATAGCTCAGAAGAAAAATTTGGTGATCTACATCCCAAAACTCAGGCACTGATAGCCTTATGGATTACAATTCTACTCGGATGGACATATCTGGGCTCGCTATGAGTTGGAGTTGACTTGGTGGTAACTAGTAACTGGGTTTGGATAACCATTTCTGCGGAAAGTTTATTGATTAAAGCAAGCATTAACAAGGTAAAACAACAGTAATAAACCACAGAGCACTCAGACAGAAGAAGCGAGTTTTCAATCAGTGTATCTCTGATAGGTTGATCTCAGCATATATATTGTTGTGAAGTACCGTGGAGTCGGTTCTGACTCATAGTGACCCTGCACAGTTTCCAAGGCTGTAAATCTTTATGGAAGCAGAAAGCCTTATCTTTCTCCCACAGAATAGCTGGTAGTTTCGAACTGCCAACCTTGAGGTTAGCAGCCCAATTCATAACCACTATGCTACCAGAGCTCCTTCAGAATATATATTATTAATAAAAAATATCTGGCTGAGAAAATGTGCAAGAAACAAAAACCAAGGTACATAATAGCATTTTTAAACCTTTTATTTTGAATGTTGGTTAAGTTTGGAATTTTGTGATCGTATTTGAAGAAAAGCAAGACCTGAAACAAAATTGGAGCCAGTGGAACACAGAGGAGAGAGTGAGCCCAAGACTGGTCATTTGTTGATACTTCATTATGCAAAAAGTAACGCTTGAAACCTGGGCCTACCAAAAAGAATGAAAGTCATCAGCGGTTTGATGGTCACACCTGATTTCTACTTTCGAAAGAAATGACTTTGAAAGAGAACAGAACAATCACTTCCACAAAGCAAAGTGTCTAGATCCAAATGCTCCAACTGTGCAGCAAATGGCACAGTAGCCCACTGAGGGTTAATGTTAAGTCGATAGTACTGAAAAATCTCATTATGAGGATTGTGGCACAAAATTGAGCTGCTATATGGTTGACTGAGTTGGAGACTCCGGAGATTTATATACCCAATAGCTCTGCAGAGTCTCTGATTGGGTGCTGCTACTGACACGGTACAAAAACAGCATGTGCACCAAGAACATACCTACTTCTCACCATCCTAGTAACAGCAGAGGGAGGTCCAACCTCACCATATCAAAGAGAAATTTGTACAAGTGGACATCTTCATCACCAGAGGAACAGAGGTTCTGTGTACTTTTATTAAAGATATTGATTATAAAATTAGTTATGTTACTAACTAAATAGAAGCTGCTGATATTAACATGATTATTGTGGTGCTGTGGGTTAATGAGTTGGACTGCAAAGTCAGTTTGAACTGCAAGGTTGATGGTTCAAGCTCATCAGCCACTCCTCAGAAACCCTACACAGGGTCACTATGGGTTGGAACCGACTCCACGACACTTAAAAACAACTAATTTTGATTTCCAATTACAATGATACAATATTTTTCCAATTCAGTGTTGAATGGATAATGAACCAATTTACTTCCCAGAATACTTTTTTTAAATTTCTTTTTTAAACGTTGTGCACATAGGAAGAATGTAAAATTGATGACTCTTTTTTTTGCATCTGGCTCAAGACACTTCCTGTTTGTGTGAATGCACTCTAGCATTCCGTTCCTAGGAGGACCCAGCTTAACAGTGTCCTAAACTGACAACAGCTACAAATTGTTTGCGATCATTGTTGAATCACCATCTTTAATAGAAGCTCCTGTATGTGTACTTTCATTTCTGTCTTTCCAAGAAATAGTATACAAGTCTCCTTTCCTTGTTTATTTATGGATGATCTGGAATTTAATTTTTCTTCCAGGTTTAAAAATGATGTAATTATTTAAAAACAAAACTGGGTTACTATTTTCTTTGAGAAGTCCAATAACAGATATATCCGAATATCTATTCTTTCATCCAGCATAGATACTTCTGGAAAGAATACAGAGTCACTGTACCTAAAGGAAATGGTTAATGTTCAACCATTTCAAGAGGTACCATATGATCAAGAGCCATTGATACTGAAGGAGGAAGTCCAAGGTGCATTGAAGGAATTGGCAAAGAACAAAGCACCAGGAATTGATGGAAT
>NW_006408752.1:3355763-3360065 GCF_000296735.1 Chrysochloris asiatica
AGAGGAAGACCCCCCAGTGAGATGGATTGACCAAGTGGCAGCATGGATGGACTCAAGCGTAGCAACAGTAGTGAGGTTGGCTCAGGATCAGGCAGTATTTTGTTCTGCTGCGCATAAGGTCACTATGGGTTGGTACCGACTCCATGGAACCTTACAACAAAAACAACTGAGTAGGAAGAACCCATGACTACCACAAACCTGGCAATCTCTCACCAATCACCGATTATTGAAGACAGCTACTTCTAGAGACATTTAACTGACAGGCAGTTTTCTATTTAGGTGGTGGTGGTTTTGGACCATGGAATTGGTTCCTACTCATAGCTACCCTGTATAGGGTTTCTGAGGCTCTAAATCTTTATAGGAGCAGAAAACCCCATTTTTCTCCCAAGGAACCACTGATAGTTTCAAATTGCCGACTTTGATATTAGCAGCCTGACTCATAACCACTACACTACCAGAGCTCCTTCTACTTAGGTAAATACTAGGACATTTCTTCAAACCCACCAGCCATTCCTTGGGTACCCTATATAGGTGGCTATGGCCAGAACCGACTTAATGTCACTTAACAACAACACCATCCTGGTGTTACAGTACCAGTAACTTTGCTTAAGGGACTGATAGAGAAATCAAAAGGCTAAGCTCACACTGGGAGCCTTAAGAATGCCAATGAAAGGCATTGTTTCTTTCCTTCCCCCCCATCCCCTTGCCTCCCCTAAGACCATTCCTCAGAAACCCAGGGACTTGCTCTCATGATGCTGTCATAAATTAAGAGACCTGACAGTTCTTCATAGTGACGGTATAGTGCAAGCAACTTAAAAAATAATAGATGCCTTTGAGAATCCCACAACCATAATCATTCTATGCTAGAAACAGATCTTTTCATGTAATGTGTGTATATATGCTTTTGCTTAAAAATACCCTAACATGTTGCCTCAGTGGATGGAACAATCGTCCTGTTCTTTGTTTTTGTTTTTCATGCAGTGTTTTAGTGGACCATTTACTAAATTGTCTTCTTTGATTAATCACATCTCTCTTCCTGGCTCCAATAATTCCCTCCTTTAAGTATCTTTAGATCAGATGCCCATAAATCACACACTGCCCCCAGACAGCTATGAATCCCTCACAATTTCAATTAGCATACCGATTTCACAGCTGTCCTCAGTAGGGACTGCAGTCACTGGAAGGGTCACAGCTGACCAACATTTAACACTGGGCTGTGGCCTCAGAACACAGTCTTCTCATAGCACTGAAAAAATTTCTAAACTCCTTAAATCTGAGGATATAAATGAGTTCAAGGGGAAGAGATACAGAGCTTCGGTTTGTCTGAATGTGTCTGTAGATGGAGAGATAGCTTTTCTACAGTCTATTCTGACTCCTGGAGGCCTTGTGTACAATGGAAGAAAATGCTGGCTGGTTCTGCCTCATCCTCATGATCGCCGGTGTGTCTGAGTCCATCTCTGCAGCTATTGTGTTGAAACACCTCCCAGGATTCCTTCTTTTGCCCTTGCAGGCCCTCTAATTCACAGAATGCAATGTCCTCTGCCAGCAACCCTTTCCCTCTGGCTTTTGTGAGTCGAACAGTATTCAGTTGTGGTTCACTGGGTTTTCATTGGCTGATTCTTCCTAGTCTAAGTCTGGAAGCGCTGCTGAAACCTGTCCATCATGGGTGACTCTGCTGGTATTTGAAATTCAGGTAGTATATCATCAGAGCAACACACAAGCCACCGCAGTACAACAAAATGGCAGATGGCTGGTGGGACTCTGTCTCTCATAAAAGATGCCTCTTGATGAGTTCAATCTGATAGTTTGATCTCTTCAACACCTCTGAAGTATTTGACTTGGCATTCTGCATGGCACAAACTTCTATCTTCACTCTTTGTTACCACACCATCCTGGTTTCTGTTTTGAACTGGTACCAACCCATAGCGGCCCTATGCACAACAAAACAAAACACTGCCCGGTAATGGGCCAACCTCACAATTGTTGCCATGCTTGAGCCATGCATATGCCATGCATATGATGTTATTGAAAATACCATGGCTTGGTTCAGGCACACCTTAGTCCTCAAGTTGACATCTTTGCTCTTCAACACTTTAAGAATCTTTTAGACAGTCTAAAAGATTAAAATCCTCCAATTTCATATCAGATACAGGGGAGACAACCCATATCACTAACTTTTTCTATTCCAGGTTTATAAATTTAGATGCAAAAAGTTGTGCTTATCTGCAGGTGATGCAACTAATAAAATAAACTCAAAGTATCTGTGTGCTGCTAAATGGCAAAGAAAAAAAATGTGTATCTGTAAAAGCATGCTGACTTTCACTAGATCTTCAAATGAGTTCATAGACATTTTATTATGTTTATATTGTTTGGTCTTAATTAATTTTTTACACTAAGCAAACTTTATGTCAAATCAACAGCCTGAGATTTTTAAGAAAAGAATTCACAATATGCCCCATTAACAAAAATCTTTATCCTGAGTTTTGCACATTGTAAACATTATTCATATTACAATACTCTGGATGTTTGCAATCTCATATATATATTTTAAATTTCATATTGTTTTGATTTGGATTATACTTCTCTGTAATTCCAATCTTTTGTGCTCCAAGTATACTTAGTGTCCTGTTACAATTGTCCCTACTTCCAAAAAAGTGTATTTTCTCTCAGCATTGAGATCATGAAAGGTTTGCTGCATTTCCCTTGACCAACTAGTCTATATCATGCTTTAGAAAAATCCATGAGATTAACAGGAAAGAAAAAATCTAGCCACGTCTTTCTTATCTTGCTGCCGAGACATTTCATGCCATGCTGCATTTTACTAAGGATATACATTTATTCCTTAACTTGGTATCTTTTAAGATACCATAAAATGTATCATCACCATTAAAAACAAAACAAAACAAAACAAAAATTCCCCCCCTTTTCTCATGGATAAATATTCTTTTGTTTTGTATTTTTTCTGACTCCCTTTGTGGAAAAACTATCACTTAAATCAAATCACATTTAGGTACCATCCTGGAAGGCCAGGTTAATAACCATAGGACAATCCTAATGTGACCTGGCTTTAAACAAAATGAAACATGAATGTATTGCCATTTGGCTTTGTTAGTTCTTCCATCTAAGTGGACTATCCCTCTCTTAGGAAAAGCAGTAAATAATTCGGATCAAATGGGTTCAGTGTGTGTAGTTGCTCGGGCTTTTATCTCTTGATTACAGGATGAGCAGTGTGAATCATCCACCCATATCACTTTTCATTATAAATCGGCACTGGCTGCCCTTTTGATTGGCTGTAATCTACTGCATAAAGGAAGCGTCAGTTTCCCACTCAAGTCTGCACCAGGGAAAAGGGGGGAGAAAAAGAAAGCAAATCAATAACATTTCCCCTAAAATGGAACTATGATTTATAATGCTCTTACAGAGTGCCAGAAGGCTTGTTTTGTAGGACGGTGGCAGAGATGCTGAGAGCAACAATGGAAATGGAAGCCTGAAATTGGTCTGCTATTTGGTACCCAAACCACTGCTCTATTGTGGAAGCAGGACAATATATCAAAATAAAGCTTCCTCAATTTGGAAATCACAGTACTGCAGACACAAAACATTCAACTCTTATTTAGTTAAAAACTCCAAATAAATTCTCCTTTGAGAATTTGCTACCTTTTTCTTATAAGAACACTGCAGGCAAGCCTGGGAAATGTTGTAGTGAGCTTAAAAAAATGGCCATGTTATTTGGAATCATGCTTTAGTTTTTGAATCATGCTTTTCCTCAGAAATATACATTAGACAAGTCTAATGGGGATCTATTACTCCTTGGGGGTTTCTGACACATACACTTATAATTGTGTTGGAAGCAAAAAGGGCAAATATTAAATTACTGCGGCTAGACATTTCTAGGAACACAGGGTAGGTGCTTCTAAATTACTGGTTCCAGTGCATTTGAATATTTATTGAATAATGCATTATAGTCACATAAACCAAATTGATATGCTCACTTACACCTGGCATATAATAATGTGTGACTCTTTAAAGGAATAAAACAACATTTATTTAAGAGAATTATATATGTACAGAAGCCTTCCTGTTTTTTAAAAAGCTTCATTTTCCATATTGAATTAATGCAGTTTTACTGTTGTGACAGAAAAGAAGATGAACTTCACAAGAACAGAAGAAATAAAATCAACTGTGAACTGTTGATTTTACAGCACCCAGACATTAACACTTGTATCTTTGAAGGGCAGAAAAACAGATGAACTAATAGGAGGTGTTTTGCAACATTGGAAATGACCACAGCTACATGAAATT
>NW_006408752.1:3362424-3377628 GCF_000296735.1 Chrysochloris asiatica
TGAGAAATTTCACTCTGAGAACTCCTGATCTAGTCCTCACCTTTACAAATTACTTGCCAGGAGATCTCAGATTGTCATGTTTAGAATTTTTAAGTGCCATCGAGTGGGTACATCATTCTCATAGAGACCATGGGTAAGGTTTCCAAGGAGTGTGTGGCACCACACTAAGATTCCTGTCTTTAGAATTAGGAGGAAGCAAACAATGATAGGTGGCTCGATGTGGTGCTATGGGGATAACCGCTGGACTGCGAAGTACAAAGCTGGAGATTTAAAACCACCAGGAACTCTTTGGAAACCCTATGAAGGGTTGCTGTGGGTTAGAACCAACTGTACAGTACGTAACAACAACAAATAATAATGACAACAATGGAACAATGAAAACTCTACAATGGTTCCATCTGCAATTGGTCACGGGAATGGGGCAGGACCAGGGAAGTGCTGAGTTCATCATGCATGGAAGTTACTCAAAGGCAGCTAACAACCACAAAAGCATTATCTAGTCAACATGTGCCAGGATTTGGAGAACATAAAAGATGTACCCAACTGTACGTACCCACATAGCTAAGACAAGATGATTCTGATTCTCACCCTAAGACTCATTGTATGACTTTATCTCTTCCTTAGATATCATACCTCATACCCAGAAAGATATTTAGTAAATGAACAATTGAAATGAACTCCAGTGAAGCCTTTATCATTTCCATCAGCCTCAGCACCATACTAAGGACTTTGTCAACATTCTTCACTCTGGGTCTCTTCAGCATCTCCCTCCCCCAGGCAAGTCCTCCAATACGTTTTAATTGCAGATTTGGATTTGAATAAAACTTTGGAAAATGAGTATGTCTTTTAATTTACATAATAGCAATATATTATACTTCTCATTTTTTATCACTACTTTCACTCAGCATTACGTTTTTATGATTTATCCATGTTGCCGTCATTGTTTCTAATTAATACAAAGTATTCTGTCACCTTTTACGTACCCACTCTCCTAGTAATGGACAGCCAGGCTGCTCCAACTCTCTCCTGTCACCATGGTGTTATGGTGGACATCCATAAACATGTCCTTACACATGTCCCTTATGGAAGATGTCCCTTATGTCATTTCCCTGAGTATGTATCCAGAATGCAGTATGATGGGGTATAATGTATGTCTACACATTGTGACAAACACCATCAGATTGTTCTCTGCTCCATATCTGCCACCAGCCACTCCCCACCCCTGCCATTTGCTTTAGAAGACTCCCAGTTCAATGCCTGGCCACTCTGATCCCCTCATCCTTCCTATAATTAATGTTTTGTTGTTGTTGTTGTTGTTCAGAGCCTTTGAGTCAATTCCCATTCATAGTGACCCTGTCTAGGGTTTCCGAGGAGCAGCTGGTGGGTTTGAACTGCTGACCTTGTGGTTCGAAGTCTAATGCTAATTCTATAGCACTATACCAGGAGTCCAATTAATGTCTTATTGTTGTTGAGTACCGTTGAGTCAGTTCTGACCCATAGCAACCTTGTAAATGTTTCCAAGGAGTGGCTGATGAGCTTAAACCGCCAACCTTGTGGTTCAAACTGACTTTGCAGTACAGTGCATTAACCCACAGCGCTACATCAGGACTACAATGAATGTCTTAGGGGACTGTAAGAAATACCACAAACTGGATGGCTTTTAAGAACAGAAGTTTATTGCCTCAGAATTCTGTAAGCTAGTAGTCCAAATTCAGGGTGTTGGCTGGGCTGTTCTTCCCAAAGATTCTAAGGGAAATCCTTGTTTCTCCTGCTTTCTGGTAGTTCCTTTGTATTCTTTGGCTTCAACTGCACAAGACCACATGTGTCTGTCAGTCTCTCTCTGTTTCTTCTTCTCTTTTATAACCCTAACTACTCAGATGAGATTAGAACCCAAACAACCGCAGCACAACCTCATCTTACCTGATAACATCTCTAAAGACTCTGTTTCTAAGCAAGGTCACATTCCCAGGTACTAGAAGTTGGAACTTCAGCATACCTTTTTTGGGAGCGCAATTCAATCGACATCACTGCTCCTCATTCACAGTGTTCTGTCATCCAGGCCCCTGTCACAGCATGGCTTTGAGGAGGAGAGAAGGCTTGGTCTCTTGCTACTTTATCCCCGTGGATGTGGGTACTGTCCACAAGGTATCACCACTCCACATATATCCCATCTCGCCTCCCCTTGGGCACCATCTTGACTTCTCGAAACAAGAAACCCAAACCACCAAACTCATGCCACTGAGTCAATTTGACTCATAGCGACCCTAGATAGGATTTGTGAGACTATAAATCTTTACAGGATCAGGCAGACTGCTCTGTCTCTTGTGGAGTGGCTGGTGGTTTTGAACCACCAACCTTTCAGGTTAGCAATCCAAGACCTAACCCACAGAGCCATCAGGGCTGCTCTAAACAAGAAAAGGTAGGGGCAAATGAAGCGTTATCTTGGAAAGTTGGAGGCTCGTAACTTCAGAAGAAGACACAGGTACACAGGTGAGTATGAAGGTGGGAGAGTCTCAAAGAAGTGATGGTCAGATGAAATGGATTCTCATAATGAACCCTGCAGAGGGAGGTGCATCCCACCATCAGACAGAAATAAGAGGATCAAGAGCTTAGACCAACTACCTGAAAGGAGCAGTTGGTGAGTGTCTGACTTTCTTATTCACTTCTAGCTGTCCAGTTTGAAGGAAGAACCTTGAAAACTAGGAGCATACCTCATCTGTCCAGAAAAGACCCTCAAGCTCTGGAGCAACAAATAGCAACTGCAAAGTCAGCAGTAGGTACAGAGGCGATCCCATTGACCATGCTGCCTCCTCAGTCTGGCAGATAGAGGTCGTGGTGGTGGGAGGGAGGGAAGTCAACAGGTTCTGTTCTCAGCAGCAGTTTCTTTAGGTGTTGGTTCTGAAAATGACCTTGCTCTCCTGACCAGGCCATTTGGAGGACCATTCTGTGGGAGGGGAAAGAGGAAGACCAGTGCCTCTAAACTTTAGAAGAGTCTTTGATGGGAAGCTGAGTGAAACAGAGTTGGTTGGTACTCATGACCTCCTCTGTACTAGTGCAATAAGATTGGAAGCAGTGCAGTGAGGCCGACAAGAGAGGAGTGTCTGAAGGCATGCTGCCTGGTTCAGAATTCCAGCTCCACCATGTTAGGAACTGGGTGACCATGTGGCAAAGCCACTTAACTTTCCTGGACCTCGGTTTCCTCATCTGTAAAATGTAGATAATAACATTACCTACTTCATGGGATGGAATCTGTGTATGGCGCTGTAGGATAAGCACAGGATTGCTAACAGTCAGTCTTCAGAAACCCTATATAGTATTGCTATGAGTCAGAACCAACTCACTGAAACTTAACAACAACAATTTCATGGGATAGTTGTAAAAATGAATAGAATTAATATATGAGGGGGTTTTGAAAAGTGTGTGGACAAATGAAATGAAAAGATAATAGTCATTTCTTAGAACAATTTATAAAGGACCAGCTGTCCTAGAGTCCATTCTGACTCATGGTGACCTCTGCTGTGTCCAGGTAGAGCTGTGCTCCATAGGCTGATTGTTCTGAAGTAGATCACCAGATCTTTCTTCCAAGGCACCCCGGGTGGATTCAACCTGCCAATATTTTTGTTAGCAGCCAAGTGCATTAACCGTGTGCACTACCACAAAACCCAGAGCTGTGTATGTTGTTGTTAAGTGCCATCAAAGGTTTTCAAGGAGCGGCTGGTGGATTTGAAACACCAACCTTGTGGTTAGCAGCTCAATGCTTATCCTACAGCACTGCATTAGGACTCCAGAGCTGTGTATTGTTGTTGTTAAATGCCGTCAAGTCAGTTCTGACCCAACGCAGCCCTGGATAGGGTTTCCAAGGAGCGGCTGGTGAGCTTGAACCACCAACCTTGCGGTTCAAACCAACTTCGCAGTCCAGTGCCTTCAACATCACACCAAAGCTCCATATAGGGTTTCTACTATCCAATAAATAGTCAATAAATGTTAGTAAGGATACTGACATCAACCTTTTAAGGGGAAGATGTTTTGCCCAATTTTCACCTTGAGGACAGTGACCTCAGTATCAACACAAAGCCATACATGGCTGGAGGGAAGACTGAAGATAGTTTCCTTGCTTTAATTTTCTGGCTGCTCAGTTCTGACCTTTCCCAACCTCCCCACTCTTCTACCAAGCCCTCCTGGAATGAAGCGTCAGATAGTCCTTGCCCAACACGACAGTCAAGTTTCTGACTTTTTAAGATCACGGAAACACTCTCTGGCTGCCAGGATCGTCTCCTACCCTGCCATTCTTCAGCTGCACCAAACCATTACCACGCTGACAGGCTTTCCTTGAGTAATGCTCAAGTGGATCTGATTTGGCTGGAGTTGATTCTTAATAGCAGGACAAGTCTCCCTGATGGCGCAGTCTCTGATGCGTGCCTGACACTTTACATAAATAAATGCACCAGTCTAGATTGCTGGAGTAACCGCAAAGGCCACTGATATAATGTGGTACAATCAAAATCAGGGACCTGAAAAAATGGAAGCGAAAAACAGGTCACCCCAGAAGTTTGGGAAGAACTTTCAATTACAATCATCTAGCAGTAGTTTGTTGTTGTTGTTCAGTACCATTGAGTGGGTTCCGATTTATAGTGACCCTGTCTAGAGTTTCCAAGGAGTGGCTGGTGAGTTTGAACCACTGACCCTGCAGTTCGAACTGACCTTGTGGTCCAGTGCATTATCACAGTTAGTTTTGTTGTTGTTGTTAAGTGCCGTCGAGTTGGTTCCAACCCATAGAGACCCTAAACAGGGTTTCTGAGGCTGTAAGTCTTTACAGGAGCAGAAAGCCTCATCTTTCTCCCACGGAGCAGCTGGTAGTTTCGAACTGCTGACCTTGCGGTTTGCAGCCCGATTCGTAACCACTACGCTACCAGAGCTCCTTACAGTTAGTTTAGCAAAGGCAAAATCTCAGTTGGTGAGGTACTTGTAGTTCTACTGTTCTAAAATAATAGCTCCTACAGACTACTGAGCTAAATGAAACATGATTGAACAAAAATGCGAGTTCTTTCCCCTACAACCCTAACCACCACCAATGTGGGAACTAATTCCTAAAATTGCTGATGTACAAGGAAAACAAACAAACAAACAAACAAAAGCCTAGATTGCCTTGAAGAGACCGTTGGTGGCATTATGGATGTCAAAAGCAACTCTTTTTTAAAAACTTTTTATTGTGAATTGAGTGAAGATCATTAGATTTATATTTGACAAATCATATATTTTGTTTCATCTTGATTACAATTCCCTCCATGCAACAAGAATTGTTCCACTTCCTCTCTGTGGTTATCCATGTACAAATATCCTCTTTTAAATTCATATATTTGTGGAATATATGTGGGACACACACACACAGATATATATATATATATATCTGGTAGCGTAGTGGTTATGAATCAGGCTGCGAACTGCAAGGTCAGCAGTTCAAAACTACCAGCTGCTCCATGGGAGAAAGATGAGGCTTTCTGCTCCCATAACGATTTACAGCCTCAGAAACACTGTTCAGGGTTGCTATGGGTCAGAACCGACTTGACCGCACATAACAACAACAACAACTATATATATATATATTTTTTTTTTTTTTCTCCCATACCCATCCAGCCTGTCTCTGTCCATATATCTAAACATAGAACACTGCTATTCCAAGGTTCTGTGTATATATATATCACTATTTACCACTATCCCCTTTACCTCTTGTCTACCTCCCAGTGTCTTCACATATCCTCATTATTTACCTGCCAACCTCCCTCTTCTTGTATATTGCCCTTCCCCTTCTTGCATATTGCCCTCCCCATCACTGGAGTTAAAATGTATCTCACTGCTGTTTTGATTTGCATCTTTCTAAAGACTAATGTCTGTTAGTTTGTTGTACTGTGATGATGTGCCTATTGCTGCGTTGCTACAAGCTATGCCACTGGTATTTTGAATGCCGGCAGGGTCACCAATGGTGTACAGGTTTTAGCTGATCTTCTGAACTAAAACAGACTTGGAAGGAGAGGCTGACTACTTCTGAATGTTTAGACACTGAAAACCTTATGAATAGCAGTGAAACAGTCAGATAGCACCAGAATACTGAATATAGAAATGTGATGAATAGTACCAGAATATTGTCAGATACAAGGAGCTCTGGTAACATAGTGGTTACAAATCAGGCTGCTAATCTCAAGGTCGGCAGTTCGAAACTACCAGCTGCTCCATGGGAGAAAGATGAGGCTTTCTGCTCCCGTAAAGATTTGCAGCCTCAGAACCCTGTGCAGGGTCACTATGAGTCGGAACCGACTCCATGGTACTGAACAACAACAACAACATTGTCAGATACAGTGCCAGAAGATGAGCCCCTCAGGTTGGAAGGCATTCAAAGTACTACTATGGAAGAGCTGCCTCCTCAAGGTAGAGTTGGCCCTGATGATGTGAATTTGGAAGTTGTCAAAATAAAATGGAATGTATAAAGATTGATATCCTAGGCATTAGTGAGCTGAAATGGACTGGTAGTGACGATCTTGAATCTGACAATCATAGTGTACTGTGCCAAGAATGACAAATTCAAGAGGAATGGCATAGCATTCATCATCAAAAAGAACATTTGAAGATCTATCTTGAATGATGCTGTCTCTGATAGGATAATATCCATACACTTACAATGAAGACCAGGTGATACCACTATAATTCAATTTACACACCAATCAGTAACTAAAGCCAGTAATGATGAAATTGAAGAACCCTACAAGTTTCTTCAGTCTAAAATTGATCAAACTGAATGGGTAAGGGAGGTAGAGTGGGATATATATATGTATATATATATGATCTATAAATGATGAAAACTTCCTAGGTATTATCAAACATATTAAGGCAATGAGTTGATGGACCTGCAGGTTCAGGACCATAGTCTCAGGGGACACCATGTCATTTGACATAACATAGTTCACAAAGACAATGTTCTACATTCTGCTTGGTTGAGTAGCATCTGGGATCTTGAAAGATCATGAGCGGCCATTGAACATACAGCTATGGGTCTCTTCATGTGTGGAAGAAAGAAGAGTGATGCGAATTGAAGATGCTTGAGATCAATTACTCCAATGGACTGATGGAATATATAGACATCCATCTCCATGACTCTGAGACCAGAAGAACTTGATGGTGCCCAGCTACCACTTCAAACTGCCCTGAAAATGATC
Source organism: Chrysochloris asiatica (assembly GCF_000296735.1). Lineage (NCBI taxonomy): Eukaryota > Metazoa > Chordata > Mammalia > Afrosoricida > Chrysochloridae > Chrysochloris > Chrysochloris asiatica. The sequence goes on from NW_006408752.1 coordinate 3,369,633, forward strand.
ACATTAGAGAGTCCTATACAGAATGGGAGAAAATGTGAAACAAAACTCAAAATTATTTAATAAAATCAATACAGAAAACTGGTTTACTAGTCAGAGAGAGACTGGAAGACCTGAGACTGTGGCCCTAGACCACCCTTTAGATCTCGAAAGGAACTCACCCTCTTGGCCCAATTTTCGGCAAGCACTAGATAGGTTTATATGTGGGAGACAACAACACTACAAAGGTCTGTTCACCATGGAATGGCCAAGCATTCAAAATCAAAAGGGCCACATTATTCTAAGGAGAAGGGATAGGAAGGTGGGTTTAATGCAAATAGGAACCACAAGGACAATAACTGCTGTTACATGGAGGGGATTGTAATCACTGAGATAAAACAAAGAAAAAAACAAAACACAAAAACCGGACATCATACTTGGTAAAGGAGAGGGTCAATGAAAGAGAAGACCCTCTCCAAGAAGACCCTCACACAGTGGCAGCAACCATGGATTCAAATATAACAATAATTGTGAGGATGGTGCAATATCGGGTAGTCTTTCGTTTTGTTCTACAAGGATTGCTATGAGCTGGAGATAACTTGATGATACTGAACAACAATATAACAACACTGATGCTAATGGGGCAGGACTGTTGCTTTTGTTGTTAAGTTCTGTCAACTCTGACTCATAGTGAGTCTGTAGATGGTTTCTCAGGAGAGTTTGAGCCACCCACTTAATGGTTAGCAGTCCACTGCTTATCCTACAGTGCCACACCAAGATTCTGAGGCAGAACTAGTGACAGTTATATTAATGAGGAAGGATTCAATGTATAGCATTAGTTTCTCTTTTGAAATATGTTGTTGTTGTTGTTGTTAAGTGCCATCGAGTCGATTCTGACCCATAGTGACCCTGTATAGGGTTTCCGAGGAGCAGCTGGTGAGCTTGAACCACCAACCTTGCAGTTCAAATGGCTTTGCAGTCCGGTGCATTAACCCACAGTGCCACGCCAGGACTTCAGTGAACAGAAATCAGAGGGACCCATGGTCTCTGCACTGTGAAAATCCTAGACCCAGGGGAAGTTTGATGCCAAGAGACATGGTGATCTCCAAGAGATGCCAGGGGACATTGATGACAAGGACCTTTCTCCCCCAAACTACAGGAAGAAAAAGGCTTCCCCTACAGTCAGCACCCTGAATTCAGACTTCTAGCCTCCTAATGTATGAGAGAATGCATTTCTGTTTGTGAAAGCCATCCATCTGTCATTTCTGTGAAAGCCGCACTAGAGAACTAAGATAGCAAACAAACTTCTAGAGAAGATGTGGGTTCCCTCAGGTTTTTTTTTTTCAGTTCTCATTCCTGCCTGTTTCATTGATTTACGTCACCTATTTGGCAAGGTCAGAAGTTCGAAACTACCAGCTGTTCGCGGGAGAAAGATGAGGCTTTCTGCTCCCATAAAGATTTACAGCCTCGGAAACTTTGTACAGGGTCGCTATGAGTCGGAACGGACTCCACGGCACACAACAACAACAACAACAATACTTGACCACCTCAGTCTGAAATGATTAAATCCAAAGAAACCCAAACTCCTCCAACTCTTCACAATTCATCTCTGCTTCCTGCCATGCACCTGTACCTAATGACTTAGGCGAAGTGCACCCCCTGCCTTCCTAGAAACTCCCTCTCCATGTTAAAGAACACAGTGGGATTCAAAGTGGCCTCAGCAAAGCTGAATCCCCAACTTTTTGAAGAAGGGGCACTTTGGAACAGGAGATTTGAAGCAGATGCGATTAAGGAGCCAGGTTTTACCTAAGGGCTTTTCATTGTTTCCCCAAGACCAGATGTTTCTCTATACTCCCACTTTAGCCTAGAAGCATCCCTGGCTTCCAGCATGGAGCCAGCACTGAGTGGATGTCCTTTAAGTGCTTGCTGCATCCTAATTGCAGCAATCTAAATTTAAAGTGCAGCAAGTAATTGAAATGAAAGCTCAACCCAGTTTGTTTAGGCATAATGGAGGTAAAAGTCCAAGGTCCACTATAGGGGATAATTTAGACAGAAAATACATTGGTTCCATGGACCTCCACCCATTTTCTAAGCCTTGCCAGTCATTTTACTGTTGAATTAGATACATTGGTGATTATTGAGATGACTGGGCAAAGCAATATGTGAATGACTTCAACAACCCATTTATTCTACTGTTGGTTACGGTGGTTATGTGCTGTGGAGTTGGTTCTGACTCATAATGACCCCGTATAGCGTTTCAGAGGCTGTAAATCTTTACGGAAGCAGAACGCTTCATCTTTCTCCTGTTTACTACTACTAGTAGTTTAAACAACAGGACAAGAACATTTCCTGGTTAGATGGACAGGTTATTTGACTAAGATCTATAGTAATCATTCTGTTTTACCCTAAATAGATTTCTTTTGCTGGAGTTTCCTCAAATTTTGCCAGATTTGGAGGCTAATGACTGTCCTCTCCCCAGCCACAGAACTCCTAGGACTCCTGAAAGCAAGCTGTTGTTAAGTGCTGTCGAGTCAGTTCTGACCCATAGCAACCCTGTATAGGGTTTCTAAGGAGCAGCTGATGAGCTTGAATGGTGACCTTCTGGTTCAAACAGACTGTGCAGTCCAGTGCATTAACTCACAGCACCACACCATGGACACTGAAAGAAAGCTAGGAGAATCTTATTATTCATCTGGGGAATCTTAGTATACAACTACGGAATTCCTAAAAGGATCCTTCTCGGGCTTGTAAGGTGCTTCTTGAGGAAGCCTGAGATCTTTTATGTAACATTTATGTAATGCTGGAACACATTTCCACTAGAGCACTGTCTTGCTCATACCTCAAGTAGATCTTTAGGGGTGCTGCCATCATACTGTTGAATGTACAAGACAGAAAGCGATCATGTACGGCTTGGAAGGGCATTTGTAAAAAGAACGGGAAACCATGAGCCTAGGATAAGCACTGGACTACCAACCATAAAGTCGGATGTTCAAATCCACCAGCCACTCCTTAGAAACCCTATCCCGGGTTGCTATGAGTTAAAACTGTCTTGACAGCACTTAACAACAACCACAAAACATCATGCTTTCAAAGGCGCCATGGTGGTACAGTGGTCTAAGCATTGAGCTTCTAACTGTGAAATTGTTGTTCAAACTCACCAGCCACTCAGTAGGAGAAAGATGCCGTTGTCTGCTTCTATAATGTTAGGAACCCAAAGGTGCAGCTCTGTCCTGTCCTGTAGGCTTGCTATGCATCGGAATCAACTCTATGGTAGTAGACTTGGTTTAGCTTTATCATGCTTTCAACTCAAACTGTCTTCATTTAAAAACCTATAATTTTAAGACTCTAGTACATACAGTTAATTATGCACCTTAAAGAGTCAGCTACATAAATGTCCTCAGTGGGGTCCAGTTGGGTTGAATGGCTACATTTACATTTGCAGATGTAGATGTTTGCATCTACATCTTTAAGAGTTCCATGAGACTCTCTAAAGGCAACTCAGAGTAAATGTAAACTCAACATTGACACTGTGGTCCTAAGATCCCAAGCAGCCAGCCATAGGACTAGTTGGATGAGGATCCCAACTAGCAGCATGGAACCCCTCTATTGGGGGGGATGGCTCCATCCACCTAGTCTGATTAAGCCACAAACATGAGACACACTCACTGTCAGCAAATTAAAGTCATTTAATTATGCACAGAAAACAAGCAGCAAACAACAGGATCAGTTCCATGATGAGCCAGCACTCCAAGCTAAAAAAAACTGCCAGGGAGAAATGGAGACTACTGCAGATTGCCCACACTTCACACCATAGGGAAGGGATTCAGAAGTCCCTCCCCAAGCCAGTTTGGCTATATGACCTACTATATGAAGATTTTCTGGCCTGACTGCCTGAAGAAAAGTTATAACTTGAGATATGGGTATCAGGTGGAATGTTATTTCTTTAGTTACCTGGACAAGGGTCACTGGTGGTGCAGTGGTTAGGTGCTCAACTTCTAACTAAAAGGTAAATGGTTCAAACCCACCAGTTGCTGTATTGGAGAAAGATGTGGCCGTCTACTCTTTAAGGATTTACAGCCGTGAGACAGTTCTACTCTCTCCTACAGTGTCTTTATGAGTCAGAACAACTTCCGACTCCACAACAATGGGCAGTTCCTTGGAGTATCATACCATCAGGCTTTGATCTTCATCAACAAGCAATTTAAGTCCTCTTTACTTTCAGCATGCAAGGTTGTGTCATCTACATATCACAGGTTGTCATTGAGTCTTCGTCTAACTCTGATATCATGTTCTTCTTCATATGATCCAGCTCCTTGGGTTAATTGTTCAGCATACAGACTGAATAAATATGGTGAAAGAATAAAACCCTGGTGCACACCTTTACTGATTTCAAACCATTTAGTATTCTCTTGTTCTCTTGGAATGGCTACCTCTTGGACAATGTACAGGTTATCCTGTACATTGACAATGTACACAATTAAGATTCTGGAATACATATTTTCATAATGGTATTGTAATGGTATTTAATAGCTTGTCATTAAAACCTCTGCATAGTCAATAAAGTTTAAATAGTCATCTTTCTAGAATTCTCCGTTTTCAGCCAAGATCCATCTGATGTAAGCAATGATATCTCTTGGTCCTTGTTCTCTTCTGAATTCAGCTTGAATATCTGGCAATTCCCTGTTAATGTACGGTTGCAGCCATTTGTAAAATTATCTTTAGCAAAATTTTACTTGCATGCGATACTAATGATAATGTTCAATGACTTCCACATTCAGTTGGATCACCTCTCTTTGGAATGGACACAAATATGGATCTCTTCCAATCAGATAACCAGGTAGCTGTCGTCCAAATTTCCTGGCATAAATGAGTGAGCACCTCCCATGCTTCATCAGTTTGTTGAAAGATTTCAATTTGTCTTCCATCAATTCCTGGAATCTGGTTTTTCCAATGCCTTCAGTGCAGCTTGGTCTTTTCTTTTAGTACCATTGGTTGTTGATCATATACTACCTCTTGAAATAAACACAGACCATTTATTTTTGATACAGTGACTCTGTATTCCATCCATCTTTTTTGATGCTTTCTGCAAGATTCAATATTTTGCCTATAGGATCCTTCAATATTGTAAGTTAAGGCTTCAATTCTTTTCTTCAGTTCTTTCAACTTGAGAAATGCTGAGCATGTTCTTCCCTTTTTGTTTTCTAACTCCAGGTCTTTGAATTTGTCTTCTAGATCTGCCCTTTCAAATGTTGAGTTCAGCTTTTTTTTTTTTTTTTTTAATCTCATTTCCTTCTTTTGCTTTAGTATTTCTCTGTTATAAAACAAGTTTCAGAGTCTATTCCGACATCCATTTTGGTCTTTTCCTTCTTTCTTGTCTTTTTAATGGTCTTTTGCTTTCTTCTTGTATGATGTTCTTGATGCCATTGCACAACTGTTCTGGTCTTTGGTCTTAGCATCTAATGCATCAAATTTGTTCTTGAGATAATCTCTAAATACAGATGGGGGTATGTTCAATGTCATATTTTGGGTCTCACGTACTTGTTTTAATTTTTTTCAGCTTCAGCCCAAATTTTCATATAAGAAAATTGATGAGCTGTTGCATAGTCTGCCTTTGGCCTTATTTTAGCTGATGGTATTGAGCTTTTCCACCATCTTTTCTGACAAATATAGTCAGTTTGATTCCTGTGTTTTCCATCTTATGAAGTCCACGTGTATCCAGCCTTTTATGCTGTTTAAGATAGGTATTTACAATAAAGAAGCCATTGGTTTAGCAAACTTCTATAATGTGATCTCTAGCATCATTTCTATCACCAGGGCCTTTGTTTCCAGTTTTGTTTTGCAATCACCAGTAATGAATAATCCAATTTGAATACTTGTTTGGTCAATTTCAGATAGAAGAAGATGGTAGAGTTTTTCAATTTCATCATCACTGGCTTTAGTGGTTGATGCATAAATTTTATTAACAGTCGTATTAATTGGTCTGCCCTGTAGGCATAGGGATATTATCCTATCACAGACAGTGTTGTACTTCAAATTAGATCTTGAAATGTTCTTTCTGATGATGAAGGTGACACCATTCCTCTTGAATTTGTCATTCCTGGCATTGTAAACCATATGATTGTCAGACTCAGAATGGTCAAAACCAGTCCATTGCAGCTCAGCAATGCCTAGGATATTGATCTCTATACATTCTATTTCATTTTTGACAAAGTTCAGTTTTCCTAGATTCATAATTCGTACATCCCATGTTTGGATTCTTAATGGATAGTTACAGTTGGAAGGTCCCTATTCCATTCAAATCACCATGTTGTTGTTGTTGTTAGGTACCATCGACTCGACACCGACTCATAGCGACCTGATGCACAGCAGAACGAAACACTGCCCGATCCTGGGCCAACCTCACTACTGTCGCCACGCTTGAGTCCATCGATGTTGCCACTTGGCCAATCCATCTCGTTGGGGGTCTTCTTCTTCCTCTCTGACCCTCCACCTTACCAAACATGATATCCTTCTCCAGCGACTGGTCCCTCCTGACAATATGTCTGAAGTATGAGAGACGAAGTTTGGCCATCTTGGCCATCAAGGAGCACTCTGGCTGCACTTCTTCCAAAACACCATAGTCAACGTGAAATAAAAGCACTAAATTAGCCACTAAGCAACTAGAGAACTGCCCAGTCATTCACAAGGAATGCCTCTGCTGGTAACTTATATAAAAAAGATAATTTGGCTCAATCCTTACAAATGAAAGATGATTGCACTTGTGAAAAGCGGATGCTTGAACACCTTTCACCTTAACAATCTGGGCAAGTTAAGAGAGAGTATTCCTTCTGGGAATGGCACTATATATTTGAATAGTGAAGAAAAAAGACACCTGAGCAAAACTGGAACTATCTCTTGTCCTCTAAGCCAGTTCAATATTCATCACAAAAAGTTGGGGAATGATCATGATACTCAAACAAAGAACATTTTAGAAGATGATGAGGCTTTATGTCCCTCCAGGTGAAAGTTAATTTAGAAGCACAGCAGTTAGTTACTAAGACTTGGTAATGGTGCTAATTGTAGCCTTGGATAAAGGCTCTAATTAGGTTAATGATGAATTCAGCCCAGCAAGGGTATTTTCAAAAGAGTTCTTTTCAAAAGAACCCACACACACATTCGTTTTGTCTAGCTGAGAACACAGCACTGTGTGGAGAAATTCTAATGGTACCATAAGACCTTATTCTAGAGAGAAAAAAGATTAGTTTTTCAGACTTAGGTTTTCAGTGTTGTTGTTACGTGCCGTAGAGTCGATTCCAACCCATAGCAACCCTGTATAGGGTTTCCAAGGAGCAGCTGGTGAGTTTGAACCATTGACCCTGCAGTTCAAACTAACTTTGCAGTCTGACACATTAGCCCACAGCACCATAGGTATCTAATAATAAGAATTTTTAAAAATCAGAAAAAAAAAAAAAAAAGAATAACTCCCAGTGACTTCAAAAGAGAAGTAGCAGGGGGTGGAGGTGGGGAGCAGGGGAGGGTAGGAAAAGCATCTCTCTGTTAGCAAGGATTGCAGTGGTAGTGTATGCAAGCTTGGCAGAGTTGGGGTTCTCTGCATATTAAGAGATGGGAGGCGTCTGCAGTTACATTCCTGAGGAAAGAGTCAGGAGCCAGTGAAGTCACTTGGTTTGTGGAAGGGAAGTGAGAAGATTCCCAGTTGGTTCTGTAGCCTTTGAGGAAAACACAAATGTCAAATGAAAACATACAAAATGAAAAGTTAGGAAGTTGTGTATTATCAGGTGTGTGTTATAAAAACATCTACCTTTTTATAAATTTTTGGCAAAATTTGTTTTAAGTAAAATATTCTATACGCAGTTAGCATTTCTTATGGTTCTGGTGTGGTGCTGTAGGATAAGCAACAGAATGCAAGGTCAGCAGTTCAAACTTACCAGATGCTCCTTGGAAACCCTGTGGGTGGTAGCTGTGTGCTATGGAGTCGGTTCAGACTCATAGTGACCCTGTACAAGGTTTCCGAGGCTGTAAA
>NW_006408752.1:3378023-3392005 GCF_000296735.1 Chrysochloris asiatica
AAGCTTCGTCTCTCATACTTTGGACATATTGTTCGGAGGGAACAGTCGCTGGAGAAGGATGTCATGCTGGGTAAGGTGGAGGGTCAGAGAAAGAGGGGAAGACCCCTAACAAGATGGATTGGCCAGGTGGCATCATTGATGGCGTCAAGTGTGGCAGCAGTAATGAGGTTGGCCTAGGATCGGACATTGTTTCGTTCTGCTGTGCATGGGCTCGCTATGAGTCAGTTCCGACAGCACTTGGAGTCTTAGTGTGGCTTGCATACTTGGAGTCTTGCACACTGGACTGCAAGGTCGGTTTTAACCACAAGATCGGTGGTTCAAGCTCACCAGTGGCTCCTTGGAAACTCTATACAGGGTTGCTGTGGGTCAGAAAGACTTGACAGCAGTTAACAACAACAACAAAGACAACACTTAACAACAAAAAGCAGCAGTTAGCACCCCGAAGGATTACATTCTTGCAAAGAAAACAACTTCTTCCCAAGACTTTTAGAGATAGAATCACATCAGTGGAAAGGCTCCTTGGTGCACTGAAACTGAAATGTGAAGTTGAGCTAGTTTTCCTTAAACTGAAAGTATTTTATTTTGAGGTGAGGGTGTGGTTGCAGAACTTCTGAGTTTGCTTAAAAGTCATGCCAAGCATCTAAAGAAGTGTTCCCTGGTCTCCTGTCTGCTCTCCAGCCTTCTTGACTATCCTTTGAGTTAGCTAGTTTGTTGTTTTCAGTGCTGTTGAGTCAGCTCCAACTCATAGTGACCCTGTGTAGGGTTTCCGAGGAGCAGCTGGTAGGTTTGAATCACCACCTTGAGGTTCAAATCAACCTTGTGATCCAGTGTTTATCCTACAGCGCCATACCTAGGTATTCTTTTCATAAATACAGCCAGAATCATCTTTGAGATATTGTGGTCTGAGAAGATGCTCTGTAGTATTTTGATATTTGTAAATTTATGGAGGTTTGTTTTGTGGCCTAACACATGGTCTATTCTGGAGAATGTTCCATGTGCACTGGAAAAGAATGTGTATTGTGCTGTTGGTGGGTTGAATGCTCTGTACACATCTATGAGGTCCAGTTGGCTGATTGTGTTGTTTAGTTCCTCTGTGTCTTTGTCAAGTTTCTTTCTGGTTGTTCTATCCATTTTTGAGAGCGGTCCTGATTCTGAGCTACCTAGGCGCTCTGCCAGAGGCTTAAGATACCTCTGGGGAATTTAGTCACTAAATCCCCAAGAAGATGAAAGGAAGGCCCCCAGCCAGGTCCTCCATCCAGTGCAGTCAGATCCACTATGGCCAACCATCCTGACATTGATTAAAGCTAATAAGCACAGCTGAGAGAACCTCTAGCTAAGGCAAAGAAGGTCACAGCCTGGCTGGACTTGGAAAGGGGTCTTGTTCTAGAGGAAGCAGAAGCAGAAGCAGAATTGGAAACCCTCAGTGTAGCACCCCATTAACAAATACACTGCAGCCAGTCTGTGCCACTCCCAGCTCCCCAAACACACCCGGTCCCCAACCCCAGAAAAAAAAAAAAAATCTGTATGGCAAATAATAAATATTTATAAAAATAATTAATAATTTGTTAATAAAATTCAACACTTCCCCAGCACTTGCTTCTTCTGAATACCATGAAAACTGAAGCAGACCACTAAAAGGAGTGAGTATACATTTTAACCATGATAATGTCTTTTTTAAAAAAAAACAATCTCACATCCATTTCTTAAACTCTTAAAGACTTTTTTTTTCATCATTGTTTTAGGTGGCTGTATCTTATTACTGAATGAGGAAAATTGAAAATTAGAGTGCAGAATATCTGAGGGCCAAGCGTTCTTTAAGTTCATTGGTCCTAAAATAGAACAGTTAAGATATCACGATGGTATGTATGTACTGTGCATAAACAACTTCCTTTGAAAGAACTTCCTTTAACACATGAGAGCCCAAACCTCAGGGCTGTAAGCACTGAGTGAAACAGGACAGGGCTGTGGTCAGGGCTGCAGGTCCACCTTGGTGACTAGGACCCTGGATCTCATTTTAGATACCCTTACCACCAACATCCTGGAGTGGGTGCAGAGCACTTTAAATACTTAAAATACTTACTGATGAAAATAAAAGACTATGGCCTTCAGTATGGATTGCATCTCAATGTGAAGAAAACACAAATCCTCACCACTGGACCAACAAACAACATTCTTATCAACAGAGAAAAGACTGAAGTTGTCAAAGACTTCGTTTTTCTTGGATCAACCATCAATACTCATGGAAGCAGCAGCCAAGAAATCAAAGGACGTATTGTATTAGGCAAATCTGCAGAAGACCTTTTAAAAGTGTTGAAGAGCAAAGATGTCAGCTTGAGGACTAAGGTGTGCCTGACCCAAGCCATGGTATTTTCAGTAACCTCATATGCATGTGAAAGTTGGATAATGAATAAGGAAGACTTTAGAAGTATTACTTTTTGTATACTTCTTTAATACAGCACTGTGGCACTGGAGGCTAATGGACTGTAAAGTTGGTTTAAATCACAAGGTCAGTGGTTCAAGCTCATCAGCTGCTCCTTGGAAACCCTATACAGGGTTGCTATGGGTTGGAACTAACTTGATGGCACTTAACAACAAAAACAGTGAGGTAGTACTATTAGTATTATGCCCATTTGATAGATGAGAACACTGAGGATAGACAGTCTAGGTGTCATGGTAACAAAGCAAGAGAATGGCAGAACTTGTTTTGAGTTGTTATTGCTGTTGTTAGGTGCCACTGAATGGGTACCGACTCATAGTGATTCTATGCACAACAGAATGAAACACTGCCTGATTCTGGGCCAACCTCACAATTGTTGCCACGCTTGAGCCCATTGATGCAGTGGGCAAATCTGCTGCACCAGAACTTTTTAAAGTGTTGAAGAGCAAAGATATTAGCTTGAGGACTAAGGTGTGCCTGACCCAAACCATGGTATTTTCAGTAACTTCATATACATGTGAAAGCTGGACAGTGAATAAAGAAGACCGTAGAAGAAATGGTGCCTTCGAATTATGGTGTTGGAGGAGAATATTGAAAGTGCCATGAGCTGCCAAAAGAACCAACAGATCTGTGTTGGACGAAGTGCAGCCAGAGTGCTCCTTGGAGGCCAGGATGGCCAAACTTCTCATACTTCGGACACATTGTCAGGAGGGACCAGTTGCTGGAGAAGAATATCATGTTTGGTAAGGTGGAGGGTCAGAGAAAAGCAGGAAGACCCCCAACGAGATGAATTGGCCAAGTGGCAAAGTGACTTGTTGTTAGGTGTCCTCAGATCAGTTCTGACCCTCTGTGCCATCCATCTTGACACGTGTCTTCCTCTTTTTCATGATGTCTTCCTCCAAGGACTGAGCCCTTTTGATAATATGTCCCAAATATGTGAGAACAAGTTTTGCTATCCTTGCTCCTAAGGAGCGTTCTGGCTGCACTGCCAACACAGATTCACTCAATCTTCTGGCAGTCCATGGCATACTTAACACTCTTCACCAGCACCATAATTCAAAGGCATCAAGGCACATACATCTAAGCCCATGTTGTTAACTACTCCCCCAATCCCTGTCCCCAGGGTCTCAGACACTTCTTGGCCAGGACAGAGATTGGCTCCACTGCTGCCATGCAACCTGCAGGGCCATCTGGTGACATGTGCCAGCAGGTTAAGGTTACCAGCTTCTTATTCTTTCTACAGTGTAAGGAGGCACCATGGCCTTAATGAGAACTCGTTTATATCATTACTGTTGCTAGGCAGTGCTGTTGAGTTAGGTCCCATTCATGGAGACCTTGTGAAGTGCTGTCGAGTCGGTTCTGACCCATAGCGACCCTGTGTAGGGTTTCCGAGGAGCAGCTGGTGAGCTCGAACTGCCGACTTTGCAGTTCAAACGGCTTTGCACTCTGGCGCATTAACCCACAGCGCCACACCAGGACTCCGTCCATTATGCTATTGTTGTTAATTGCCTTCCAGTCGGTTCCGACCCATAGCGACCCTGTAAGGGGTTTCCGAGGGTGTAAATCCTTACGGGAGTAGAAAGCCTCATCTTTCTCCCGCGGAAGGCGGAAGGAAAACATGAGCATCACACTGCGTGTAAATACATTCTGTAATTCCTGACAGCCTGGAGAATGTGTGTATTTTTAACCCTGGACATGTCACTGTGCTTAGAGGGGTGGGAAGAGGGTGAGCTCTGACTCCATTGGTGCCCTGTGATAAGGTCTGCAGTGAAGGGTGGTCCAGACCAATCTTGGGTCTGTTCTAGTCACTGAATACAGATAAGGGTGCTGTGGCCTTTAAGAGCTGCAGCGTTTCTGCACGAAAAGTAGAACCTTCCCACTTAACTAATTGAATGTCCTTGCTACACACTGCGTAATGCCCTAGGCCGGCGAGAGCACCTCATTTGATGTGAAAGCAAATTTAAAAGAGAAAGTGACGACATAGGGTTTAATGGAGCAGACAGTACTGCTATACAGCCTGGGCCTAAATGAGAGCTCTCAACCAGGAAGAAGGGCCAGTGATTCAGCACTTGTTCCCATTTCCCCCAGAGCAGTGGGGCTTCCAGGAAAAGCTGCTGTGTTCTGATTACCAAGGGGGTGGGGCTCAAGGAAGGAAGGGAGACTAAAAGGCAATCAGCACAGATATGGGGAGCTTTCTGTCACCGAAAAGGTTGCTTGTTTTTGTGTGGTATTCCTACCCCCTGGAGGTCAGGAAGAAGCCCTCATGGCGGCGGGCGCAGGGGCGTAAGCAATGGGCTGCTAAATGAAAGGTGGTTGGCGAATATCCATCAGCTGCTCCTTGGGAGAAAGATGAGGTAATCTGCTTCAGTAAAGATTTACAGTTGGAAACCCTGAAGAACAGTTCTATCCTATCCTTCAATGTCGCTCTGATTTGGAATGGACTCAGGGCAATGGGTTTGGATTGGTTTTGATCTGAAAATAAGTTCTGTGTGAAGAGGACCCATGATTTCTAAATGCCTGGTCTCAGCTTTTGCAGGTGGCCAGGTTGCTGAGGCAGGGGCATTTCCTCCTGGCTTGCTGTCCTCTCTCCCTCCCTGCTCCAGTGGGACCTCTCTTTGCTGTTGTTGTTAGCTGCTGTAGCACTGACCTGGACCATTGGTGACCTTAACAAAGCTTTGGTTGGTCCCACTTTGTCCTTACAATTGGCAGCAGGTTTGAGTCCATTATTGTTGCTGTCTTGCCAAGCCATCTACTTCACCAAGCATGATGTTATCCTCCAACAATTGATCCCTCCTGAAGTGCCTAGGAGCCCTGGTGGTGCAGTGGTTTAGGTGCTTTGCTTAAATCACTGAACTTCTGAAAGGTCAGGAGTTCAAACCCATCAGGAGAAAAATGTGGCAGTCAACGTCCATAAGCAGTACAGCCTTGGAAACGATAGTTGCTGTCATATGCTGTAGAGTCGGTTCCGACTCATAGTGACCCTGCACAGGGTTTCCAAGGCTGTAATCTTTACAGGAGCAGAACGCCTCATCTTTCTCCCGCGGAACGGCTGGTCGTTTCGAACTGCCGACCTTGAGGTTCACAGCCCGATTCATAACCACTATGCTACCAGAGCTCCTGGAAATGCCAGGGGCACGTCTAATGTGTCCAATCAGGTCCCTATGAGTTGGAATTGCCTCAGTGGCAATGGGCTTGGTTTTAGTTTATGGTTTGTCCTCAGCAAGCAATTCAGACAATATTCAATTATGAGCCACAGGGCTTTCTTTGGCAAATTTTCTTAAGTCGAATGCTAGGTCTTTTATCCTAGTCTGTATTCGTCTGGATGCTCCTCTGAAATCTGTGGTTGAAATGTGACTGGCCTCCAGCACCCTAACAACACAGAAAAGCACCACAGTATGACAAACCGACAGATGGGTGGTGGTGGTCTTTGCTACCGGAGAAGAAATACAGCCCAGCAACTTCTAATGGGAGCAGTTAATCATAGGAAGACTGTCCCCCGAATGGTGTCTGGAGTCATGGAATCCACCACTCTTCCTCCTAAGTCCTTGTCAGAGCAGGTGAGGTTAACAACCTTCAGATGTTGACAACTGTCTGTCTTTGGGGAAATTTTCAATCCCAAGAGTGGGGATGTGAAGGGAAAGCAACTTGTTATCATTGTCGTAAAGCAACTCGGCTCATCTGGTCAGGGAGATCCCACTGTCCAGCACAAAGTCCTGGTCATTGCACTTCAAAGTAAAGAAAACAGAAATCCTCATAACTGGACCAATCAGAAACCTCAAGATAAATGGAGAAAGGATTTGAAGTTGTCAAAGACTTCATTTTGCTCATTTGCTCAGATCAACCATCAACATTCATGTAACAGTAGTCAAGAAATCAAATGATGTCATCTGCTGCACAAAGACCTTTTTAAAGTGTTTAAGAGCAGAGACGTCAGTTTGAGGATTAAGGTGCACCTGATTCAAGCCATGGTATTTTCAGGATTCCGGAAAAAGATGGTGGATCGGGTGGAAGTGTAGTAACGAGCTCTGCCAAGAACAACACAGAATACAGGACCAAGAAGGCTCAGGGAATGGTCCCAGTACTCTGAACCACATATAAAGGAATATTTAGAAGGTTGGAAGACTTACAGCTGGGGAGTTTGTGGCAGAAACAAGAAATCTATTGCTTCCTGGTTCGGGATGCTCAGCTGCTCCAGGAGCCGCCATTTTGTGTGGGGCCAAGTGGGGAAAGGATCAGAGCAGCCACGGATGCCTGACGGAGCCGCAGAGATAGAGAGACTGCAGTATCAGTCTTGTTTTTGTTGTTGTTGTTTTTTAGTCAAGCCATGGTATTTTCAATAACCTCATATGCTTGTGAAAGTTGGACAATGAATAGGAAAAACCACAGAAGAATTGATACATTTGAGCTATGGTGTTAGGAGAGAATAGTAAAAGTATCCTGGACTGCCAGGAGAACAAGCAAATCTGTGTTGGAGGAAGTACAGCCAGAGTGCTCCTTGGGAGCCAGGATGGTGACGCTATGTCTCTCATACTTCAGACATATTACCAGGAGGAGTCAATCTCTGGAGAAGGACATCATGCTTGGTAAAGTGGAGGGTCAGTGAATAAAAGGAAGATGCCCAACGAGATGGATTGGCACAGTAGCAGCAGCAATGGGCACAAGTGTGAGATGGGTGCAGGACCAGGCAATGTTTCATTCTGTTGTGTTTTGAGTTGGTGCCGACTCGACACCACCTAACAACAAGACTCCAAACATGGGCTTTTTCAGGAGGTTAAAGAAGGACTTTTATTGGAAAGTACTTATTATGAAAGTAAAAGTGTGATATGGATAATATAGTGATGGGTGTGGCAAGTAGGATAAGCGCTGGACTGCTAACCTCAAGGCCAACAGTTCAAACCCATCAGCCACTCTTCAGAAAACCCATACAGGGACACTATCAGTTGGAGCCAACTTCAAAGTACTTAAAAACAGCTATCAAGGAGCTCTGGTAGCGCAGTGGTTACAAATCGGGCTGCTAACCTCAGGGTCAGAAGTTCAAAACTACCAGTCATTCTGTGGGAGAAAGATGAGGCTTTCTGCTCCAGTAAAGATTGACAGCCTCGGAAACCCTGTACAGGGTCGCTATGAGTCAGAACTGACTCCACGGCACATAACAACAACAACAACAATCAAGTACACAGCTTGATGAATTTTAGAACTGAGTGACATTGAACAAGAGCAGCAGTTTGAAACCACCAGTTGCTCTGAAATAGAAAGATGAGGCTGATTTTCTCCCAGAAAGATTTACAGTCTCAGAACCCCTAAGGCGTTGTTCTGCTCTGCCCTATAGACTCATCATAAGTCGGAATCAAACTCAGTGGCAGTAGGTCGATTGTTGTTGTTGTTGTTAAGTGCCATCGAGTCGGCTCTGACCCACAGTGACCCTGTGTAGGGTTTCCAAGGAGCAGCTGGTGAACTTGAACCACTGACCTTGCAGTTCAAACAGCTTTGCAGTCTGGCGCATTGACCCACAGTGCCACACCAGGAGTGATACAAACTATTAATGCAATTGTTGTTAACAGAAAGGTTGGTAGTTTGAGTTTACCCAGATGTACCTCAGAAGAAAGGCCTGGTGATCTATTCCTTAACAATCAGCTATTGAAAACCTTGTGGAGTATTATTCTACAATGACATACATGGAGCCAACATGAGTCGGAACTGACGCTACAGTAACTTGTTGGTTACCTACGAAACACCCCAGTCAGATCAAGACACAGAACGGAACATCACCATCACTCTGAAGTCCCAGCATAGAACTTTAAAATGTTTTTTTTTGGTTTTCTATTTTGGAAAAAAAAGACTACAAGTTGCAAGAGTCTAACAATGTTTTATGCCATGTGAACTACATCTCAATTTTAAAGAAGACTTTAGCAATGAACTCAGCAAGAGTACTTTAAAAAAGCAAAAGTCCCCTGTTGATTTTAATATAAAGACAGGATTAACTGAAACAATTTGCTGTTCTTGTCACACCCTTGGCCATGGAAATCCTGCTTACGGTTTTAATATTCTAGGTTACAGATTTCTAGTATTTCTCAAGCTTTCATCAGCATAAAAATTAATTCATCAGCATTCTTAGGATGCAGTTAGTTTTATTGTACGGCGATTGCTTTTGCAACTCCATGCATTGTTTATAATTTACAATCCTCCCGTTTTCCCCCCAATTAAATATGGAGTAGGTAGCCCTTTTGCAATAAACAAGTTATATGTACTTGAGTAAAATAAAGGTGGGTATTATGCTATTTTCAGTGGATGAGTTACTGACTGGAAGTGGCAAGAGACAGAAACTGGTGCCGCCCTAGTTAGAGGGCAGGGAGTGTGAGGAACCAAGTCTCTTATGAGGACAAATCCAGAAAGGAGGACAATTGCATCCAGGCTTGGTAGAAAGAGCCAAGCCGATTTATAAACTTGGAAGGCCAACAGGAAACATTTTATAAAATGCAATGGGAAGGAGGACAGGGAGGGTTCCCAGGGAGCCCTGGAGTTTCTGAGAGTAGGTCCAGCTTGAGTCAGGGAGCATGCTCAGAGGTGAGACAGAGGATGAGGCTGACAGGAAATGTGTGAGATATAGCTGTCATGCAAAGTTTCAAAGTTGTGCCTTGCAAATGTGGCTGGCCAAACTGGGCTGGAAGTGCATCCACCTGGCGTGGCAGCTTATTCTAATTTGTACAGGGGCGAGTATGGACTTGCAGAGGCTCTAGGAGCAATACTGGGTACAGGGGACCCTGCCCACGTCCTGTATCTGGCTTTTTGTCTCATTATACATAATTCTGAGGAGCTCCAGTATCACAATGGTTACAGTGCTTGGCTGCTAAAAAAAATGTGGATAGTTTGAACCACCAGGAGCACCGAGGAAGGAAAGACCTGCTAACCTACTCGTATAAAGATTTCAGCATAGGAAATTGTATGGGACAGGCCTCCTCTCTCCTATAGTGTCTCAGTGTGTTGTACTAGACTTGATAATAGTGTTTCCACTCCGTGGAACTCATGTCTCAGACAAAGGAGGAGACAGCACCATACACACATAGTTCCTACCAAGCAATCCGTCACGTGACAATGAAGTCGCTTTTCCATTGAAACAACGGTGAGCGGGGCATGAATCTAACACAGCTCCACAGAGGAACATTTGGAGGCATGCTGGGTTCAGTGTTGGGCTGCTAACAGCAAGACCGGTGGTTTAAACCCACCAGTTGCTCTAAGGGAGAAAGATGAGGTGGTCTGCTCCTGTAAAGATTTACAGTCTCAGAAAGCCATGGAACAGTTCTTCCCTGTCCTCAAGGGTCACTTGTTGTTGTTGTTGTTGTTAAGTGCCATCGAGTCGGGTCCGACCCATAGCGACCCTGTACAGGGTTTCCGAGGGTGTAAATCTTTACGGGAGTAGAAAGCCTCATCTAAGAGTCAAAATTGACTCAGTGTTGGTGGATTGGGTTTGATTTTGGTGGGGCTCAGGTCCCAGATGAAGGAAGAGAATCTCCTTTCATTCCTGATGGTGGTAGAAGACAGGCCTCATGGTGAATACAGGGAATTGCCTGTTTGAAGCCATCTCTGGGCCCGAAATGATGAAAGAATAACATGGAGACCCATCATGTGAGCTTGGCATTCCAAACACAACTGAAATGTATGGCAAATATAACTTCTCTTCAGGCCAAGTCATCACTTCACACCTGTCCAGGCAGCCTTGTCCTCTGCCTCACCTTGACTCCAGCTGGAGTTGCTCTCGGAATCTCCAGGGCACCCTGGACTCCTGGCTGACTTCCTCCTTCCCATCACATGTTACAAAACGTCTCCAGCTGGACTTCCAAACTTAGAACTCGGTTTGGCTTTTGTAGTCTGCGCCTTTCTTGTTTTGGTCGACTCAAATTTTGATTTTCACATAACATATTAGGTTTTGCAAAGGGAAGAGTATAGCAACATGAATTTGGTTACTCAGTATGGTAAAACAAATTTTAATGCATCTGAATACTGAAGCCTACTTTGGTTTAGCAATGAGTCATATTCGTTGATTGTTCCCTATCAGAACTATGCAGTAAAGTGGAGCAACTGCTCTGTTCTAAAACAAAAGCAGAAAATAGAAAATGAACAGACAGAGTGAATGTCTTAGTCCTCTGATGCTGCTATAGCAGAACTACCACAAATGCATGGCTTTAGCAAACAGAAATTGATTCTCTCATAGCTGAGGAGGCTAGAAGTCCGAATTCAGAGCAAGGGCTTTCAGGAAATGATCTTATCTCCTTTCAGAGTCTATATGTCAAACATACCTTGGAGATCTCCATGCATCTTGCCAACAATCTTTCCCTGGATCTAGGAGTTTAACAGGGCAGGGACCCCAGTTTCAAAGGACACACTTCACTTCTGGCTCTTCTCTTTGGTGGTAGTTGTTGTTGTTAAATACCGTGGAGTCGGTTCCGACCCATAGCAACCCTGAACAGGGTTTCCGAGGCTGTAAATCTTTACGGGAGCAGAAAGCCTCATCTTTCTCCCGCGGAACAGCTGGTAGTTACAGCTCTGTGTTGTTGTTGTTGTTAGGTGCCATCAAGTCGGCACCGACTCATAGTGACCCTATGCACAGCACATTGAAACAATGTCCGATCCTGGGCCAACCTCACTACCGCTGCCACACTTGAGTCCATCGATGCTGCCACCTGGCTGATCCATCTCGCTGGGGGTCTTCCTCTTTTTCTCTGACCCTCCACCTTACCCAACATGACATCCTTCTCCAACGATTGTTTCCTCCGGACAATATGTCCAAAGTAGGAGAGAGAGAGAGAGCTCCTTTAGGACCCTCTCTTTCTGCTTATTTTTCTCTCCTTTTGATTTGCAGACAGAAGATGCTGCCGGCCACACCTCTGGAATGCTCCCTTAACATTAGATCAGGGTTGTGATGGGATTAAAGATATTGCTTGTTGTTGTGAAGTGTTGTCAAATCGGTTCTGACTCATAGCGACCCTGTAAAGGGTTTCTGAGGAGCGGCTGGTGAGTTGGAACTGCCAACCTTAAGGCTTAAACCAACTTAACCCACAGTGCGTTAACCCACAGCGCCACACCAGGACTCCAAGTCACCTTTAACCCTCTTATTGGTTTATCACATCAGATTCCCTCATGGGGGATCGTCACATAACTGCCACATTACATCATTACCTACCTGCTAAACTACCGAGAATCATGACTCAGCCACACTGACACATATTTAGGGGAGACACAAGTCAATCTATGACATTGAATTTTTAAAATTTAATTTCATAGGTGTTTTAGTTGACACATTGTTCATAGTTTGCAAACCTCAGCCTGTTTGCATATTCACATATACAAACAGGTAATCACAAAAAGTAACTAGATTGCTTTGTCTCCTTAAATATGGAATTCTATTCTCGGAGGACATCATGCTTGGTGAAGTAGAATGTCAGTGAAAAAGAGGAAGACCCTTAATGAGATGGACTAACAGAGTGCCTGCAAAACGGGCTTAAATATAATAATTGTGGGGTTGGTGCAGGGTTGGGCATAGAGTCGCTATGAGTCAGAACCAATTCAATAGCACCTAACAACAACAACAAATTTCTGGATTCTGTTAGCCTCTCCCTGCATTACACTGTTTGTAGGTAAAGACATGGTAGCTTCTGCCCTCAGAACCAACTCAACAACATTTAACAACAACAATAAATACCAGGATTTTGCTTAGCTTCTCCCTGTATTACACTCTTTGGGGGTAAAGACCTGGGAGATTCTGGCTTCAGAACCAACTCAACAATACTTCATAAAAACAACAACAACATGCCTGGGTTCTGCTAGCCTCTCCCTCCATTACACTGTTTGCAGAGTTTCTGGCTCCAGAGCAGGAGAATACTGTTTGGAAACTTGCAATCTCAAGGTACCATGAAGGCAAGGACCTGAGGAACACAGACTGGCAGCATCACCTCTTACATTCAGCAAGTGCTTTGTCCACAATGAGACAGCTTCTTCCCACTTCCATCCCAGTTCCGAGCTTCCAGAAGGACCAGAGCCCCAGGGAGGATGAATAGAGTCCCAAGAGCAAATAAAATCTTGTTAGTTTGGATCTGATTCTGATAGCATCTGTAGGTCCTCTCACCTCCACTTAGGTGGGGGCCCCAAAGTTGATAGTACATAGGAAGACAGTGAAAGCAGTGGCTTGAAACAGCAAGATGCAAAAACACTCAGTGGCACCTTCTTACCTCATACAGACCTTTGTGCACAGGGAAAAACAAACAACCTCGGGAGTAGGAAAGCAGAAATGTTGTCAAACCAGCACAAATGAGAGCTCTCTCTCTCGGGTCCTCGCTTCCAATATGACAAAGAAAAGGAGAAACAACGGTCGTGCCAAAAAGGGCCGTGGGCATGTGCAGCCTATTCGTTGCATGAACTGCACCTGCTGCGTGCCCAAAGACAAGGCCATTAAGAAGTTCATAATTCAAAACATAGTAGAGGCGCAGCTGTCAGGGATATTTTCAAAGCAAGTGTCTTCAATGCATATGTGCTTTCCAAGCTGTACGTGAAACTGCATTATTGTGTGAGCGGTGCCATTCACAGCAGAGTGGTCATGAACAGCTCTCCTGAAGCTCAGAAGGATCGAACACCCACACCCCGATTTAGACCTGCAGGTGCTGCCCCACCACCACCACCAAAGCCCATGTAAAGAATTGAGCCCTTAAAAGGTTGAAATAAAACTAACCTGCAAGAAAATAAAATAAAAATTACACTTTGTGGCATGTTAAAAAAACAACAACAAAAAAACCCCCAGCACGAACTAGAGAAGAATGGGATGGGGATGGAGGCTGAAGTAGAATGAGGTGATATCCACTGATGCTGAGCCAGCTTCTTACCGTAGTGCGGGATGATGGCCCAGGCCATGGCAGAGGCATAGATACCACCGATCATCCAGAACATGCAGAGCCAACTCAGGTGCTCACCACGCTTCTCCCGGGCCAGCACTTCAGCAAAATAGGAGAACACGGTGGGGATGGCTCCTCCGATCCTGCCAGGAGGTACAGAGAATATTACTGTTGTTGTCCATGGGTATTTATCGTTGGTGGAGCATACAAGGGGCAAAGTTATGAAAACTTCTTATACATCACCAAATGCTTGGAGGGAAGGAGTTGCTGGGCCTGGGAGCTAGGACCATTGTCTTAGGGACACCAATGCCAATTGGCATAACAGAGTTTCACATCCTACTTTGGTGAGTAATGACAGGGTTCTTAAAAGCTCATTAGTGGACATCTAAGGTGCAACTGGAGTCCTGGTGTGGTGCTGTGGGCTAATGCGCCAGACTGCACAGCTATTTGAACTTCAAGGTTGGAGGTTCAAGCTCACCAGTTGCTCCTCAGAAACCCTATACAGGGCTGCTATGGTTCGGAATCAACTCGATGGCACTTAACAACAAGAAGGCGCAACTATTCAAGTGGTTGGGTCCCCTCAGTGCAAACCCCCTTCCAAGACTAAGACTCAATGGGAATACACGCTCTGATTGGTGACCACGCTTGACACCGATAAGGGGAAG
>NW_006408752.1:3392990-3394395 GCF_000296735.1 Chrysochloris asiatica
GATATACGATAGAATGAATGTAAAACTAATGTTCTCCCATGTAAACTACCACATAATTCACAATAACACATTTAAGAAACAAAAAAATAAAATAAATAAAGGCAAAAAAAAGGTGCAACTATTGGTCTCTCCCTCCTGTCCAAAGGAAAAATGAATGATGACAATGAAAGGTACATGGAAACAATGGGCCACATGCACATCAGTCTTCATGACCCTGAGACCAGAAGACCTAGAGCTCAATGTGTTTGGTGCCCAGCTACCACTACCAGCTCTTGTGAAATGAATCACATTAGAAGGTCCTGGATAGGGTGGAAGAAAAATGTGGAACAAAACTCATAATCATAAAAAAGCCTTACTGGTTGGCTAGAGACTGGTGGAACCCAAGACTATGACCCTTAGTCACTGTAAATGAACTCACTCAGCCCTGTGGCTCTATTTTCAGCCAAACAATAGACAAGTCTATAAGAGGAGCAATAACCCTAGTGAGGTACACACTCCCTAGAATAATCAACCACTTGAGATCAAAAGGGCGGCATTGATGCAAGGACCGAGTTCAGAAGGGTTAGGAAAGAAGCAGCAATGGAAACCGGAAACCAGTAGGATAAATGATGAAGATTCCAGTCAGTGAGGTAAAACAACATATGTATGAATTGTTGAATAGAAAACTGATTTGCTCTGTAAACCTTCATCCAATTTACAACTTCTTCTTGTTAAGCGCCGTTGAGGTGGTTTCGACTCATAGCGACTCTGTACAGGGTTTCCAAGGAGCAGCTGGTGGGTTTGGACTGCTGACCTTTCCGTTCAAACTGACCTTAAAGTCCAGTGCTTATTTTACAATGCCACACCAGGATGCCAATTCACAAGTAAAAGTTTAAACAAAGAAAGAGAGAGAGAAAGAGAAAGTGGGGCCTTGGTGCAGCCAGGGTGAGCTGCAAAGGCTGAGCCGGGACTAATTCTAACTCTGTTAACTGCAGAAACCTTCCCTGTCCCAGTGTGTCTTAATGCATTTTCCCCTCATTTGATAACTTTAACATTATTGTTGCCTTATGTAAAATAGTTTATTATCTCTCCCCAAACTTGAGTGTGGTTTATAAGTGGTACAAACAATTTAAGCTCCATAGCTAAACTAAAAGGTGGCAGCTTGAACCCATCCAGCAGTGCCACAAAAGAACATCCCAGATAGTCTGATTCTGTTCAAGATGGTTGTTGTTGTTGCTAAGTGCACTCGAGTCGATTCCTACCCATAGAGTTTAGAAAACTCTACAAAGCAGTTCTACTTTGTAACACATGGGGTCGCCATAAGCCAGATTTGACTTTACCCAGCTAGTAACACTATCAGCAAGTCTGCTATTCAGATGAACTTTCTGCCTAGTGTTAAATGTTCTATGTGATATATATATATATA
>NW_006408752.1:3394972-3401091 GCF_000296735.1 Chrysochloris asiatica
GTTGGAACTGACTCGACAGCACTTAACAACAAACAACAACAAGGCAGTTGTCTAAGAGTCCCTGGTGTGTGGCACTGCAGGATGATGCACTGGACCCAAAGGTTGGTTTGAACAGAAAGGTCAGTAGTTCAAACCCTCCAGCTACTCCTTGGAAACCCTAAACAGGGTGACTATAGTCGGAACTACTGGAGAGCACATAACAACAAGAGGGGGCTGTCTGCAATCAGTAGTCACTCAGCTACCACACAGCACTTGGTCCTGCAGCCTAATCAGGCTCTTGTGATGACAAACACAGGACCAATGGAGTTGTTCCCTAGTCTGTTCTGGTCCCAGCTGAATGGGGACAATGTCAAAGGTACACTGGCAGAATCAGATATGGAACTACTGATTTATTTATCAATATAATGGGATATAAGGCTTCCTTCCATGCAGAGGTAGTTATGAGCAGCTGACTAAACTCTGGAAGATGATAAGGACAGAAACTTCACCTCAGACATCCTCAGGAAGGGTTCTCACATGAGAGTCCAAGGAATCAAACTTGTAAAATGTACTGCAATGTGTTTCAGTGTGAGAGCTGCTATTAAAAGAGTTTGATGTTGTAAAGTGCTGTCTAGTGGATTCCTACCCATGGTGCTCCTGTATAGGGTTTCTGAGAAGCCATTGGTGAGCCTTTGTGGTTTAAATGACTTCGCAGTCCAGTGCATAAGCCCACAGAGCCACACCAGGAGTTTAAAAACCACTGAGTTTAAACCAGGAGTTTAAAGTTTCTGTCTGTTCATTTGGCCTATGAATGGGGCTGTTCTATCTAAAATCCTGAGAGATATGACTCCCTATGATTTAAAATTAGGACCATCATTCCCAGGGGTGCTCAATTCCAAGTCTGCCACTCAACCCTCCAACAAGAAGCAAATGCACCTGATGGGTTGTCAGAGTGGGTTCTATACCCTGGCAGACTCACACAATTTCTTGCCTGGCTCCTTTTCGTTTTGTTTTTGTTTGGCTTCTTGAAGACTCATGCTATGAACATCTTTACTGTTCATTCATTTAAATAAAACCCAGTGTTTACAAAATTGTTATGAATAAAGCTCTGATAATTCATGTTTGAATAAGTCGTAGTCTCCTGTCCTTCGGTGGCTCAAATCATAGCTGATAAATCAGCAGAAAAAGTGAAAGCTGAATCTTTTGAACATCCTACTTTGTGAGAGCCACACACAACACACCTCATAGGCATTCTGGGAAATGTCTTTATTTTCAAAGCCTCTGGATGTTCACTAGTAACATGACAAAAATCTCCAAGAACGGATTGTTGTTTTTAAATGCTGTCTAGACACTTTCAGCTCAGAGACACCCTGTATAAGGTTTCTGAGGCTGTAAATCTTTCTAAGAGCAGAAAGTTTTATCTTATTCCTGTGGATCAGCTGGTGGACTTGAACCACCAACCTTGTGGCTCACAGTTCAGTGTTTATCTTAGAGAGGCACTCTGCTCCCAAGAAAGAATTCAATTTGTTATGACAGGAACCCACCAATGGAGATGAGCCAGTAGTTTACCTCAGTTGAAAGAAGCAAAATGGCAGGAGAAAATATTCCCTGAGAAAGGTGGATTCCTTATTAATGCCTGGAGGTGGGCTGTCTTCTCCATACTTTCGCTGGTCTCTTACTTCAGTGATGCTTTGGGTTGCCCCTTATTCATGGCAAACCCCAAGCACAAAGGAATGCAATGCTCCCCTGTTGTAATCCATAGTGTTTTCACTGGCTGACTTTTGGAATTAGATCACTAGCATAGTGGTTACGAATCGGGCTGCGAACCGCAAGGTCAGCAGTTCAAAACTACCAGCTGTTCCACATGAGCAAGATGAGGCGGTCTGCTACCATAATGATTTATAGCCTTGGAAACCCTGTACAAGGTCGCTATGAGTTGGAACCAACTTCACGGCACACAGCCACCATCTTGATCTGGAAGCTCTTCTGAAACCTGTTCAGCATCATAGCAGTCTCAGCATGAGCAAGTCTCCAGTGGCAGAGGGGTGACTGCACAGCAGGTGTCTTGGTAGAGGCCCAAACTCAGCATCCCTCATTCTACCCCTGAATCACCAATGACATTGCAGTCGATGCATTAGGGTCCAACTGCAATATTCACAGGACAAGATGGGGTCTTGAGCTTACAGCTGCATCATTTCCCCTCACTACGTACGGACTCATGCATTGCAGACACCTCTGTGGTGAGGCAGGGACAGTAGGGGGGAGGTGGGTAGCACAGTGTGAATACAGGGACGCTCTATAAATATAGTCATGCTTTATCTTGCCAGTTGATCCATTTGCCCACCTGTTTCTAGATAATTTATCAGGGAATCTTAAAACTTGAATGAGTCTAAGCATTTCCTCCAGCACTAATTAAAAAGGCCTATTTTGGGTTGTTATCTGCAGATATTTTGGAGTCCTGGTATGGTGCTGTGGGTTAGGCACTCAAGTGCTAAGGTAAGGTCAGTGGTTCAAACTCACTAGTCACTCCTTGGAAGCTGAAAAATAACTATTGTGGGCGTGGTCCATATTCAGGAATTCCTGAAATTGCTAGGCCTGACAAGCAGATTGTTGATTTACAAACAGGGAGGAATAGGTAACTGGGCTGGTCTAGGACTAGGAAATTTAAATAAGAATACAGCCATTAAGACAATGGACAAGCCATTTTGGCTTCTCTGGGGTGGGGGGGGCGGGAAAATGGGACATGCCATAGAATTATATATGAGGAACTAGAACTGGAGGAGGGGTTTTTTGGAGACAAGTATAAAAACCATTGTGGCCCGCCATGTGGTGTGTCTGCCCTAGTCTATGGGGCTGGGCACCTGATTTTGCAAAATCGAATAAAGAAAACCTCACTCTCCCTAAAACGAGTACATATTGGATTACTTGGGCGTTTGTCAGTATAGACAACGTTTCTCACAGAAACCCTTTTCAGGGTTGCTATGAGTTGAATTAAGGAGCTCTGGTAGCGTAGTGATTACAAATCAGGCTGCTAACCTCAGGGTCAGCAGTTTGAAACTACCAGCTGTTCCGTTGTGCAGGGTTGCTATGGGTCTGAACGGACTCCATGGCACATCACAACAACAACATGAGTGGAATTCACTTGAGAGCACTTAACTATAACATTCTGGTTTCTGCATTCTTACCGGTATGCCTGGTAAGTCTGTAATGGTTTGACCCACTTTGAAAAGCTCTGGATCAAACCAAAAATCTTTACTGATGGTTGCTCTGTGCCCTTGTAGCTGACGTGGCTTTGTACTGCCAAAGGCTATACTTCCCCCAGAAACTGGGCGGTCCCATCACAGAAGACAGATGCATCTCTTTGGTTAACTGAATTCATTAGAAGGAAGACCTTGGTTTACTTTTACAGAGTCCCTGTTTGTTCTCAGGTTCTGTTATGAATTGAGTTGTGTCCCCGAAATTATCTATCAATTTGTCTGAGTCATAATTCTCAGCAGTATATAATTATCCTCCACTTTATAATCCAATGTGATTATCCTATGTGCTCTTAAATCTCACCTCTGTGAAGTTAATGAGGCAGAATTCAATCTGTAGGATCAGGTTGTATTGTATTCTGAGTCAATCTCTTTTGAGATGTAAAAGAGGTTAAATAAGGAAACAGAAGCGGGACATCCTAAAAACAAGGAAGAACAGCCGAAAGCAGAGCACATCCATTGGAACTGGGAAACTGCCTATATCCAGGGGAAGATTGATGACAATCTTACAAACAGAAAGCCTTCTCCTGGAATTGGCATCCTGCATTCAGACTTCTAGCCTCCTAAACTGTGGAAGAATACATTCTATTTGTTAAAGTCATTCACTTGTAGTACTTCTGTTATAGTAGCACTAGAATTAAGACTGGGTCCTTGTGTCTCATTTTATCTGGAAGAATAGGAAGACGTCTCAGAGTCCTCTCTGAAGTTCTCTCAGTACATTACAGAGCTGTCCCATCATGCCTCTCTTCTTGCCTTTGACTTAAACAATTGGCATGGGTTATGGCATAGTCAAACCAATATAACATAAGCCCCAAATAGCTGGTTCCTTAAACAGCAGTTTAAGAAAGGGAATTTTAATTTGGAATCACCTCAGTTAAAAAAAAAAAAACAGTCCTTGAAACATGACAGATTAAAAAAATTCAACAAAGTTTTGAACAGATTTTAAATGATTTCATAATAATACAAAATAATGTTGTTGTTGTTAAGTACCGTGGAGTAGGTTCTGACCCATACCAACCCTGCACATCTTTATTGGAGAAAGCCACATCTTTCTCTCGCGGAACAGCTGGTAGTTTCAAACTGCCAACCTTGAGGTTAGCAGCCCGATTCGTAACCACTATGACACCAGAGCTCCTTAATAACTAATACATAATATTGTTGTTGTTAAGTACCGTCGAGTCGGTTCCCACTTATAGCGACACTGTACAGGGTTTCCGAGGCTGTAAATCTTTACGGGAGCAGAAAGCCTCATCTTTCTCCCACGAAACAGCTGGTAGTTTCGAACTGCTAACTTGCAGTTCGCAGTCCAATTCATAACCACTACGCTACCAGAGCTCCTTAATACGTAATATTGTTGTTGTTGTTGTTAAGTGCCGTCGAGTCGGTTCCGAACCATAGCGACCCTGTACAGGGTTTCCGAGGGTGGGAAATAAAATGTCTCTGTCACAATTATTTAATGCTATACCTTTTGCCATTTCTCGGCATCATAAAGCCCAGGTCCCTAATCTGGAGCTTTACCTTTCAATGCATAAACGAGTCCTAATTCTTACCAACTTTTCACATCCTAATGAATGTTCCAGCAGGATTATGGATTTTCTGTATGCAACAGATGTAATTCATACTTAGGGAAAACACAGTTGCATGTCAAGCTACAGCAGAGGCCCTTCTATACTGAGATAAATGTACTCCAGGGTGGCTAAAATCACAAGTGGAACACTGTAGACTTGGCTGTTAGTTTTACAAACCAACTTTTAGGGCTTGATAAACAATGCAGCTTATTTTGATTTAATGCTTTTTTTTTTTTTTTAAGTTGGTTATTTTTGCATGAATGTCTTTTAATACCTATTTGTAAAATTTGTTTGGTTTTTTTGTTTGTTTGTTTACAAAATCTGTAAAGCATATTGCAAGGAACTCTAATACCCAGAGATAAATGAGTCTGAAGACTAAGGGCCCTAGTTAAATCCTTTGCAAAGTTCTTCAGACTCAAAAACATATAAAACAACCAAAGCATTCACATTTCTTATTGTGGGATGATCATTTATTTTGGAGAAAATATAACTTTTCCTGTAAACTGAGAGAACATGCTACAATATATTATAATGTTAACTATTACAAGTATTTCACATTCCATTAGAAGGTATACACGTTGTTGACACTGGACTGACAGAGTCCTGGTGTGGCACTGTGGGTTAATGCGCTGGACTGCAAAGTCGTTTGAACTGCAGGGTTGGCAGTTCAAGCTCACCAGCCACTTCTTGGAAGTCCTATACAGAGTTGCTATGGATCGGAACTGACTCAACAGCACTTAATAACAACAACACTAGACTGAAGGCTCCAGATGATATAGTTTCTACCTTTGCTCATCTTCAAATCCCCAGCACAGGGCTTACTCAGGAGAATACATTCCACACAGACTCTCCAGATGGATGTAGCGCACCAAGGCTCCTGGAATGGAAACATGCTCCTTCCTCCCTGGGTCAATATGATTAAGAAAGATGAGGGCAGTTCTGAGGTGGAAGTTCTGACGGAAGTGGGGTCCCCACGCGTTCCTGAGTTCCTCTAGGGATGTATGTAGCATTACCATTGCTGCAGTTGCCTTGATGGTCTTTCTCCTAGCGAGAGAGATCACTTGGAGCCCTTGGCTAGAGTAGACTGGGCAATCCCCCTTGGACATTCCAAGTAGCTATGTACCTTCCAGAAAAAATGTTGTCGTTTAAATTGCCATCAATTAAAAAATCTAACTAACAGATAAAGCATGAGGGTTCATGAAAGAAGGAGCCCTGATGGCATTGTAGGATAAGCACCGGACTATTTAACCGCCTCGGAAACCCTGTTCAGGGTCGCTATGGGTCGGAACCGACTCTACGGCACTTAACAACAACAACA
>NW_006408752.1:3401352-3402815 GCF_000296735.1 Chrysochloris asiatica
ATAGTGGTTATGCGTCGGGCTGCCAACCTCAAGGTCAGCAGTTCGAACCTACCAGTAGTTCCACGGGAGAAAGATGAGGCGTTCTGCTCACGTAAAGATTTACAGCCTTGGAAACCCTCTGTACAGGGTCATTATGAGTCAGAACCGACTCCACGGTACTTAACAACAACAACAAATGAGTCAGAACGGACTCAATGGCAGTGATTGGGTTCATGAAAGAGAAGAGAAGTAGTCCTCTATTCCTATGACAAATGTTAATGATGAGTGAAAGGTGCCAGGCCCATCACTAAACCACATACACACATGGAGTGCATGACTACTAGCCATAAGATTAGTGGTTCGAACCCACCTAAACTCAAATCCAGAAGCCAGGGTTGGCAGTCTGCTTCTGAAAGGTCACGGTCTTATAACCTTACTCTGCACACATGGGGTCACTATGAGTCACAACTGACTTGAAGGCAACTTACAACAACAACAAATATATACAAGTTTTCCATTACTACTCTCCCTTAAGATTTTGCGTGAGGACAATCTATTTCTTTCTTAGTCTCATAGGAAAGGCTATACCATGAAGACATTAAAAATATTTAAATGGTAGCACTCAAATGTTCCTTATCAGTAGTTCTTTACCAGGGGTAGGGAGCCCTGGTGGTTCAGCGGGTTAAGCGTTAGGCTGCTAACTGCAAGGTTTGAGCTCACCAGGCGCTCCACGGAAGAAAGATGAGGCTGTCTGTTTCAGTAAAGATATACAGCCTCAAAAACCCTACATACCAGTTCTAGTCTATTCTCTAGGGTCACTGTGAGTCTGAATTGACATGATGGCACTGGGTTTGATTTTAAAGAGATGGTTTTGTGCATCAAGGAGCACTTGAAGGAGCCCTGGTGATGCTGTGGGTCAGGCATTGGGCTACTAACTGTAAGGGCGGCAGTTTAAACTCACCAGTCTCTCCTCAGCAGAAAAAGACAAGGCTGTCTGCTCCCATAATGATTTATAGTCTTGGAAACCATTTATAGGGCCGTTAAGGGTCAGAATCAACTCAATGGCAGTGAATGTAGTTTTCGGGACATCTGGAAATCTCTGGAGATGCCTTTGGTTTGTTACAACCTGGCTGGTGCTACTAGCATCTAGCAGGTGAAGGCCAGAGGCCAGAGCTGCTGCTAAACATCCTGTAGTGGGCAGGACAGCCCCCACAACAAAGAATTGTCTGGCTCAAAATATCAACAGTGTAGAGGTTGAGGAACTCTTGTCATGGATGAAATACGGAAAATAAAATTTGTTTTATATAGGAACAGCATAAGGCATAAAATGATATCTTTTACTTTACACTACCTGATAGGTTGCTCTTGTTATTAAGTGCCATCGAGTCAGTTCCAACTCATAGCAACCCTGTATAGGGCTTCCAAGGAGCTGGTGGTGGGCTTGAACTGCTGACTTTGTGGGTCTCAGTCCATTGCTGATCCTA
>NW_006408752.1:3409325-3413324 GCF_000296735.1 Chrysochloris asiatica
AACAACAACACTCTAGATAGTTGGAAGATTAGCCAGATTTTAGTGTTGTGCTACTCCTCCATGAAACTTTAACTAAAAATGCATTGCAGATTCAAAATCATTGAATTGACACAAATGAAATAGAATGTTGATATTTGGAATTTCAGAGTTAGGATTATTCCCTAAATAATATTAATTGTAGACTTTTGTAACTTTAATTACAGACATATAAAAAGCTACAAAATTCTGTACTGAAACACTGTTTTAGAATAAATTGGAATCTCCCTTTCATGTGTGTATGTGCATATGCTCAGAAACACATCAGCAATACTTCAATAAGTCTGCATATGACTCAATGCATGGATGGCATCTGGAAAATATCATGAAACTTATTGACATAATTTTTTCCCCTCAATGCTGTTGCTATTAGATGCTGTTGAGTTGGTTCTGACTCACAGTGACCTTATGTAAAACGAAATAAAACACTGCCCAATCTTGCACTATCCTCACAATCATTGCTATGCTAGAGCCCACAGTTGCAGGCACTGCATCAATTCATCTTGTTAAGGGTCTTCGTCATTTTCATGGACCAATCGTGATTTCCTTCTCCAAGAATTGGTCCCTCTCTCAATAGTCTAAGGCAAATTCACTAGTTGGATATTGTGTAAGGTAAAGATTATGTTAGCTCTACAGATAATATGCTTACTCTGTCACAAAACAGGAGACACATAAGTTTAGAGGAGTAGGATGATGGAGAATGTGATGTATTACTGCCTTCACAAAACTCATTGAGAAACTGGGAAGCCTGACTTTCCTTGTTGTTGTTGTTGTTGTTAGGGGCCATCAAGTTGGTACAAACTCATGGCAACCCTATGCACAACAGAACAAAACACTGCCTGGTCCTGGGCCAACCTCACAATTATTGCCACACTTGAGCCCATTGATGCTGCTATTTTGCCAAACCATCTTGCTGGGGGTCTTCCTCTTTTTCTATGACCTCCCACCTCACCAAACATGATATCCTTCTCCAGTGATTGGTCCCTCCTGATAATATGTCCAAAATATGAGAGACGAACTTTGGCCATCCTGGCGTCCAAGGAGCACTGTGGCTACACTTCTTCCAACATAGATCTGTTGGTTCTTTTGGTAGCCCATGGCACTTTCAGTATTCTCCTCCAACACCATAACTGAAATGCATCAATTCTTCTATGGTCTTCCTTATTCACTGTCCAGCTTTTACATGCATATGAGGCTATTGAAAATACCATGGCTGGGTCAGGTGCACCTTAGTCCTCAAGTTGACATCTTTGCTCTTCAACACTTTGAAAAGGTCTTGTGCAGCAGATTTGCCTAATGCAATAAGTCATCTGATTTCTTGACTGCCGCTTCCATGAGTGTTGATAGTTGATCCAAGAAAATGAAGTCCTTGACAACTTTAATCTTTTCTCCGTTGATAAGAATGTTGTATATTGGTCTAGTGGTGAGGATTTTTGTTTTCTTTACATTGAGATGCAATCCATACCGAAGGCTGTGCTCTTTGATCTTCATCACTAAATATTTTAAGTCCTCTTCACTTTTGTAAGCAAGGTTGTATCATCTGCATATCACAGGTTTTGTAAATTCCACTGTCTTACCTCATATAACCACAGTTCAAAATAGTAATTTGGTAGTGGGTTGTACTTTCCCTAGTACATTATAGTGATTTGTGCTGGCTATTCAGGCAAAGATGGAGAGGGGCTCACGTGAAAAGAGGAGAGTAGAAATAGAAAGAGTAATTGCACTTAAATTGGTGAGAAGTATGAAATTTTCATGGTGGCATAACAGAGTTTCTGATGACTTCTTGTCCTGAGGAAGGATTCTACTGAATAATTCTGTTCCGCTTGAAATCTCCAGTGAGCACTTTTCAAAAAATCATTTCATTCTAACTTTTTTTACATGCGATTGCCAAACAGTCCCTTACCTCAATCTTCCATTTCCCATTTCTACTCGGAAGTGGGGCATCCTGTAAAGAACTTAACTAAGAAGGAAGTAGAATAATCATTGTAAAGGCACGTGTTCATATGGCTTTGAGCAGAGGGCAGAGTCCATCAAGAGCTGACTCTAGGCAGCTTTTATTAAGACAAGTACTATGGGTTCATAAAAAGAATAGTGAATGGTCTAGTCTATGCTGGGAAACGCAATTACAAGCAACTTGAATGAAAAATACCCTTTTAGTCCTTACTTAGAATCAACAAAAAAGAGAGGAAGACACTGAGCCGCCAGGCAAATTGCATAGCAATTGTGAACCAAGTTATTATGCTTTCAATTGGACCTAGAAATTAGGAATTAAAGCAGCAGCTACAAGATGGACCTTTTGGTGACCTCTGCTTTACAAAAGTAAATAGACTATCAGACCTTGAGCTTGTTCAGAGACTGCGAGGAAAGAACACAGCTCTAATGGTCTCTGAATTGGTTAGGTTGGCAAGGACAATGAAGCTACTGTATTGATTAGAAGGCACATGTTTGTTGTGAATAATTGAGATTAAAAAGGGAAAGGACACTTCCTGGTAACACAACCAATCATCAGATCCAGCATGGGAATCTCCTCTGACCCTTGGCAGTGATAAGAGAAACTTTAGTCCTTCCAGTCTCCAAATGGAGTCCTGGCACTGTGGGATAAATCACTGGACCAAGTTTGAACTACAAGGTCAGTGGCTCAATCTCATTAGCCGCTCCTTGGAAACCCTATACAGGTCACTATGAATCAGAGCCAACTCTACAGCACTTAACAACAACAACAATCTCCAAAGTCACACATTAAAAAATAATTTCCTTTAATATGGGCAGCTGATATTTTCTTAATATTATGTAAACAATGGAGTCCTGGTGTGGCACTGTGGGTTAATGCACCAGACTGCAAAACCATTTTAACTGCAAAGTTGGTGGTTCAAGCTCACCAGCTGCTCCTCGGAAACCCTATACAGGTTGCTATGGGTTGGAATCAACTCAATGGCACTTAACAACAGCAACAACATGTAAACAACAAAGGCATGGGTAAAAAAAAAAAAATTGCTATTTAAAAAATATGGATCTGTGCACATAAATTTGCATAAAAATGGTCTGTTGTTAAGAAAACATAGGTTCAATCCAACTCTTCAATCCTTGTTTTTCTTTTCCATCCTTCTACACACCATTTACCTATTCATCCACTCATCATCCCTCCACCTAGCCATTCACCCAGCCATGCTCAGGGTCCTACACTTCACTAGCTGCTGAAGGACAGGCATGAAGAATACAAGCTACTGACCTCAAGGAGCTTACAAAGTTAATTCTAAAGAGATTTATATGGGTAAGGAAGATCATTTGCTCTGTTCCTTTACCCTTGTGATCAATAGTACGTTCACCAAACTATTGGGAAATAAAGTGCATCAAAAGGTCAACTTTTAGGATGGAAATTCTTGTTAAAAGGCATTGTTTAAAACAATGCTATCCAATAGAAATATAATGTGAGCCACATATGTAATTTTAAATTTTCTAATAGCCACATTATAAAAGGCAAAAAAGAATCCAGCTAAAGTTAATTTAAATATATATTCATTTAACCCAATAGCTCCAAAATATTATCATTTCAATATGCAATCAACATAAATATTTTTAATAAGACTTTATGCATTCTTTCTAAATCTTCAAAATCCAGCTGTGTATATCTCAATTTGTACTAGGCTCATTTCAACTGTTCAGTAGCTGCACGAAGATGGTGGCTCCCATGTTGGATAGCACAGGTCTAAAAAGACACTGATTCATTGCTTATAATTTGAGTTTGAAATTGTTAAGATTATAGAAAATCCAGTCCAACTATTGCCTTATTTTACATGTTAGACAAGATCTTTACGTTACAATTCTCTGGAATCAGAAATCTTCCTGAATTGATCTACTCAAAATGTTTAATTTGAGTTACCTATAAGGAGCTCTGGTAGCGTAGTGGTTACGAATCGGGCTGTGAACCTTAAGGTCAGCGGTTCGAAACTACCAGCCGCTCCG
>NW_006408752.1:3413593-3414566 GCF_000296735.1 Chrysochloris asiatica
TAACAACAACAACATCCTATATCTGGCAATGTCTTGTATAACTTTAGAAATATTTCTGCTTATGAGCCATGGGCTACAGAGCCAAACTGTCTGGGTATGCAACCTAACTATGTGATATGGGGCAATTACTTAAGCTCTCTGTGTTTCTACTATAAAATAGATGTAGTAAATACTATAATCTGCATAGGATAATTATGAGGTTTAAATGAGCCAATATTTATAAAGTGATTAACATAGTATCTGGCACATGGCAAATACTCTATACTTGTTTCATAAACATGTTTTACAAGTCTTTAATGAAATGGAAAAACCGATCTCCAACTTCATATGAAAAGGAAAGATGTGCCTAATAGCTTAAAGACTATTGGAGAAAGAAAAACAAAGTTGGATATCTCACAATCTCCAATCTCAGAACGCCCTATAAAGTCACAGCAGTCAAACAGTTCAGTACAGGTATGACAGGCAGATAGACCAATGGAACGAAATGCAGAATCCATAAGTAAATCCATCTATCTATGGACAGCTGATCTTTGACAAAGAGTCAAAGTCTTTTCAATGGGGAAGAGATAGTCTCTTCAACAAATGCTGCTGGTGAAACTGGATACCCATTTGCAGAAAAATGAAATAGGTTCCATACTTCATATCACAAACAAAACTAACTCAAAATGGATCAAAGACCTAAATGTAAAACTGAAACTATAATGTTCTTGAGGATAACACAGGGACAAAGCCAGGGGTCTTAATTTTTGGCATAAATATATTATCAAACCCAGAAGATTAAATAAAATAAGTAGAATCTCCTACATATTAACTACTTATGCTTATCAAAGAATTCACCAAAAGAGTAAAAAGAGAATCTAAACATTGGGAGCAAAATTTGATAATTACATATCTAACAAGAATGATTATAAAATTTATCAAAACACTATATAATGGAGTTGAGAAAAATAAGGAAGAATTCAGGAAAGTGCTA
>NW_006408752.1:3417036-3418774 GCF_000296735.1 Chrysochloris asiatica
GACCTTATCCAGAGATGCAGCAGCGCCAGAGATGGAGGCAGAGATGGGGACATGGAGAGGGGGCGCGGCTGAGGACTCTAGATTCATGGACTAAGAAAAGAGGGACTAAGAGCTGGTGGCCAGGAGTCAGACTTGCAGAATGTGCCCTTTGGAGATGTAAATTATTATATATGCCTAAGTGGTGTTTCTGTTTGTTTGTTTTTTAAAAAGCTATAGTGGATAGAGAGAAATACTGTTAACTGATGGTACCTGGAGGGGATTAAAATTATTGTAATGAAACAAGATGTATGATTTGTTGAATGTAAAACTGATGATATGCCTTGTAAACTTTCACTCAATCCACAATAAAAACCTTAAAAAAAAAAAAAGGCCATCTGAGATACAATTGGCCTCTTCCTCTCTGGAGCAAAACAGAGTGAAGTAAACCGAAGACTAAAGGAAGAACTTAGTCTATAGGACTAATGGTCTATGCTACCCACAGCCTCTTATAGTCCGAGACTAGAAGATCTAGACCGTGTCCAGCTACCACCCCTGACCATTCTGACCAGAGACACAATAGAAGGTCCTGGCTAGAATGGCAGAAAAGGCAGAAGAAAACTCAAATCCATAAAAATAAGAGTGGACTTAGTGGGTTCTTAGGGACTGGAAGAACTCCGGAGACTAACATCCTAATAAGACATTCTTTTAACTGAAACTGAAGTTACTCCTGGGGGTCACTTTTTAGTCAATAATAGATTGGACTTTATAATAAACAATAACACCCATGAGGAATATGCTCCTTTAAACAGTCATCTATAGGAAACCAGATGGTCAGTATTTAAATAAAAGCAAAGATGAGAAGGCCAGGAGGTCAGGGAAACTGGAGGGATGGGCATGGGAGTAGGAGGAGTAAATGTGGTGAGAACGCTGCTGACACCGGACAGGGACTGTACCCAACGTCACAGAGCACTCTGAGTGTGAATGGGAGTACGATTTGTTGTGCAAACTTTCACCTAAAATACAATAAAATATATATTTTTAAGTCTTAAAGAGTTTGTGGTGAGTCTGCCTTTTTCCAAATATGATAAGAATGTAAAACTTATCTTAAGAGAAATACTACTTGAAAGGGGAAACCTTATAGTTTAGAATTAGAATAAAAATCAGAAGATGTGGGTGCAGGGTGTCTGTTGTACATTTTAATTAACTTACCATATCTGTCGCTCAATTTTCTAATTCAAACAAGCGTAATATTTTTTGCATGTCTATTTATGTAGAAGGCATCACGGTGGCTCTATAGAATAAGCACTGCCCTGCTAACCACAAGGTTGATGGTTCAAATCTATAGCGACAGTAACTAATGTAAAATACTGTGGGAATGAATGAAATATAAAGTATATATGTTGTTGTTGTGTGCTGGCAAATCAGTTCTAACTTAGAGTGACCCTGTGTAGGGTTTTCAAGGAACAACTGATGGTTGTGAACAACCAACCTTGTGATTAGCAGTCCAGTGCTTATCCTGCTGTGCCACAGTAGGACTCCAAAGTATATATAAAAATTTGTATACATCTATATATTGTTTTGTTGGTGTTGTTATTGTTATTGTTAAACGCCATCAAGTCAGTTCCAACCCATAGTGACCCTATATAGGGTTGAATCGCTGACCTTGTGGTTCAAACCAACCTTGCGGTACAGCGCATTAACCCACAGTGCCACATCAGGACTTTATATAATATATATTTTATATAATATATACTGTTTT